>NW_027271616.1:0-605000 GCF_040938485.1 Diadema antillarum
TGTTTTTGAATATTTCACTCAAAGTGTGCACCAGATCGTTGAATTTCAATTCAAAATATGCAAAATCTCTCGTGCTTGGAAGGGGGATACCCCCTCCCAAACCCTCCCCCTCTGTGCCTCTTTCCCTAGCTTAGTACACTTTTTAGATTTACACAAAATTATGAATAATTCTGAGTGCACAAGACTTAGCACTTATATTCCGAAATTTCATCCTCAAAAAGGCAAAAGCTCCATCGGAAGGAAAGGGTGGAGATAACACTCGCCCACGCCTTCTACCTGCTCGCCCGCCCCTCCCTTCCCCCCTTCTGCCATGCATAGAAGTAGACTGTGGCTATACCCAGATCGCTTTATTTCAATTCTAAAAACAGAAAAGCTCCGCGAGCGGGAGGGGGAATCCCCCTTCCCCTAAGCTCTACCTCACTAGACTTTATACATACACACAGATGGTGCACATTCGGAATAAGAGCTAAATTCCGTGATTTCATCACTTCGATGAAAAAGTATTGCACCAAAACTTTGCACCAGATCGCTGAATTTCAGGTCTGAAAACGCAAAATCACCTTCGTGTGGGAGGGAATATACCACTATCTACACCCTCGTGTGCATGCCTTTTCTGTTTGATTGCTGAATAGACAGCGTTCATGATATTCAGTGTAAGAATTAATACAAGAAGATTATTTAAATGATACCATTTTATAGGCAAATTGTTCAATGATAATCTACACTAAAATATACTGCAACCTTAAACAAGTGGGACTGTTTCAACTCGTTAAAACACGAAAAAACATGCATCAAATTGCACCATTTGCAACATCAAAATGCAAAAAAAAAAGTTCTCACAGTGGGAGGGGGGTGTCCCCCTCCCACACCCTCCCCTCCCCCTTCGCTCGCTCCGCTCCCTCGGGTTCAGTCGCGTTCATGATATTCAGTGAAAAGAATTGATACAAGAAGTGTATTTAACTTATACCATTATAGGCAAATTGTTCAATAATAATCTACACTAAAATATACTGCTATACCTTAAACAAATGGGACTGTTTCACATCGATAAAACGTGCAAAAACATGCATCAAATTGCACCATTTACAACATCAAAATGCAAAAAGTTCTAATACCGTGGGAGTGGGGTGTCCTACCGTAGGAGGGGGACACCCCACTCCCACACCCTCCCCTCCCCCCCCCCCCCTCGCACGCTCCGCTCGCTCGGGTTCAGTCGCGTTCATGATATTCAGTGAAAAGAATTGATACAAGAAGTGTATTTAACTCATACCATTTTATAGGCAAATTGTTCAATAATAATCTACATCAAAATAGACTGCTATACCTTAAACAAGCGGGACTGTTTCACGTTGATAAAACGCGCAAAAACATGCATCAAATTGCACCATTTACAACATCAAAATGCAAAAAGTTCTTACCGTGGGAGGGGGGACACCCCCCTCCCACACCCTCCCCCCCCTCGCTCGCTCCGCTCGCTCGGGCTCGGTCGCTTCGCTCCCTCGCAGACTAACCGCCCCCCCCCCCAAGATGAAATCCTGGCTACGCCGTTGCCCTTTCATTCAAAAGCAGTTTACTAACCCTTGAATTACTATTTTGGTAAGTCTTCTTTTCTTTTACCAGCGGATGGGGGGGGGCACCCCCCTGCACCCCCCCCCCCCCCCCCCCCCCCGTAGTAGTTACGCCACTGCTTTTGGGTGAAATAGTTGGACAGATTTCTATCAAAAAAGCAAGAAAATCTTTTCATCGCGGGAATAATGATTATGTGGGGTGGGGCAAATGGTGCGCTTGCCTTCCAATATTTTTATGGAGTCATTTTTGTTTTCTTTCAAAAACAAGAAAATCTTCTCGTCTCTGGAATTATGGAGGGGGGGGGGGGTGTGCAAAATGATGTGCTTGCCCCTCCATTTTTTTTTCTTTTTTTTAATGAGGCTAAGGCTCGCACTTGGGCTGGCAATATGGATTGGTCCGAAGTAACGTACATAGACCTTACATACTTGTAAACCGTACGGATGTACAGTACGGTCGATGAATAGTAAACACTGTATAGAATACTAGTAGACATGTATAAAATCAGTGCTGCCAGAACCAGGGGTACAAATTGTTTTTGCCCACGACTTTTTTTTTTTTTTTTTTTTTTGTCCCTGGTGCAAAATAAAAAAAAAAAGAATGAAAAGAATAATTATTTAGCGTCCGGCGTTGTGGTTGCTAGCAGACTGAAGTTTTTTTTTTTTTTTTTTTTCAAGGATCTGAAGGGGGGTGCGTTCGCACCCAACGCACCCCCCCTGGTGACGCCCATGGTGTGGAGCATGAGCTGCACCACGGGCCACCCCCCCCCCCCCTTTCCAGCTCCCAGTTACAGTTCGATGGCCCTTGCGACGAAGAAGGACAAACGAGTTGACTCGTACTTTGTCGGAAGTACACCGCTAGCTTTCCGCCTCCCCGTTGCCCGTGCCTAGAATGTATTAGACTAGAGCTAAACGCAAGCGGTAGATCACATCACATACATACAAAGACTTACAACATGAAAGTCTATATATAGGACTACACAACAATCACTGAGCCCCGACTGAAACAGTGTAAATTATTAGTGTGAAGGTAACTTACCTTTGTTTCGATGTTCTTGCCGATATCACCTTTACCGCTGAAGATACTTGCTACACTAGATTTAGAAAATGAAGTGCACGTGCGCCTTGCAAATGAGCAATCACGAACAAACAATCTCGGAAACGACCCACAACGTGATAAACATCCCACACAGGGCGCAGCCATCTTGACATTATTAGTCTAATATACAAACGTGCAAAACTTGAATGAACTGTTTAGTAAAAGAAATGATATGATAATGATATCATTGTTATACATTAGAGAACAAGATGTCACATTCGCTCAAATTGAATACATGAATACTAAAAATACCATATACTTTACAGTACTGTGTTTGTATAAAAATTATAGTTTGATTCCAAAAGGGTTGTGCAGACTGGATTCTATACTAACGTTAGGCATTTAATTGACCGGACCATGGTCATTGCTTTTACACAACACGCGCACTACACTGCTGCAAACACCACGCGAGATCGACATCGCCAGCGCCGGAGGCAGGGTTTAGGGCTTCATCGGTAGAGATAAGGTTATTTCGGCTGTTATTTCAATGTTCAGTTACTCCCTGATTTGTTGACTAAAGCCTACATAGTTTGGTTGACTGTTAAAGGTAATATCGAAGAGGCTGTGAGAGAAACTATCGTTAAATTTTAATTTGATATGCAACAGTGTATGAGGATGACTATGAGGAGTATGATGAGTGTTCTTTGTGAAATTGTGTGTTTGTCCCTTTTCCCAATCCCATTGGCATTAGTTGAATTTTCTGTTGTGATTTTTTTTTAATGCGTGGCGTCTTTAGAAATTGTAGTTACAGTCTATACTCACTAGACAGTGCCAAAGCAACTCTACAAAACTCAAGTTGTTCACCAACCGGGAAAGGGGGGACATTCCATCAGTAGAACTAGAATTAGACTCTAGTATTTAAATGTATGTTCATGTGTCTGTAAATTAATTACAATTTAGGCCCTATGTTCTGTTTCATTATTCAGTCTTTGAAGAGCATTCCAGCTTGCAGGAAGAAACAGAATGTCATCAGATTCAGATTCGGATCCAGGTGAAGGCACACTGGAGGATGGAGGCGAAAAGTGTGGAGACAATCTGAATGACGACAGCAGTAAGGATGTGCCTGGTCCATCTACAAATGGATCGGTGAGTCTCACACGTGACCGGCGTGTGTAAGATAGACCAGTTTGCAGTTAGCGATAGTTTAATAGCCCCAAGTTTTAAAGGTATGGTAAATTATAAATTTACTAGTGGTATTGATTGAGGTGAAAATTCAGCTTTTAACATTTTGCAAGGTAGACCTACTTAGAGACCACTCTATCATAATGTTAAAGAGGCCAAGAGCGTACGATTCAAAAGGGAATTGAAAGTTTATTTGCTGAAAATTGGTTTTGAAATGACTGAGATATCAAAAAGAAGGTAAAACCAAGACATCCTGATAAAAGTTGGGGCCTGTTATCATTTCATTAGGATTACTTTTTTTGATATCTCGGCAATTTCAAGGCCAATTTTCATCAAATTGTTAATTTCACTATTAAAAGAATTACCTGTTCTTTCATATTTCATAAGAGGTTTCTCATTATCACACAAACACATACACACACAAAAAGTTGGAAACCTACAGTCCCATCTCAACCAAAAATGTAACATCCCTTTAAACCACTGAAATGAAACAGTGATAAAGCTAAGTGATTCAACTTGATTTTGGTTTTATGTTAACTACTTTCCTTGAATGTTCGGAATTTTCTTTCACTGCAACATATAGAAACTGCTCAGCGCTTTCCATGACATCACTCATCACAACTCTGTTTCTCTATATTTTTTTACTTGACCTTTATCTGCTCATGCACAGAATGTCAATTTGAAGTGGCTTATCATCAGCCTACAAAAGAGAACTGTGGCCTTTATTTTGTTTGATGGCTATGTCATAATATGTTCATAGTACTGAATATATCTTGCTGATTTCATTCAGCTAACTTTGTTTAGTGCATGCTAAAATTACATTGTCTCCTCTGTTCCTGCATGATTTGTTTATTACCAGCTGTCATCTTGGAAAAGGAATGTTGTGTGCATTTTGTGAAATTTCCTTATAAGTTTCACTCCTCATATACAAAGTGACATAAGTCATCTTTGAAATATGTTATGATTACAATTGCTGGAGAGGATTGCATATAAACAAGAATTATGAAAGTTATATTTAACTTTAACTTTTTTTGTAGAGTACCCTTAAAACATCACAAGTGTTCAGAGACAGCAGAAGAATATCTCAAGAACACCTTAATTGTTTGCGGTAAGGCGGATGACAATTCGGTGTCTTATTTAATACAGTGCTGGTAAAGGCAGTTAAGGATTTTACAGAGTATTTAAAGTTTGAATCCTCGCTTTCAAATATTTTACTCATACAGGCAGGGCAGAGTGTGTCAGAGCCTGGGACATCCAGAAATGGGCACCAGTCTGAGGAGATGGATAGCAGTGATGATGATGACGACGAGGATGATGATGATGATGATGACAGTGACGACAGTGATGACAGCGATGACAGCGACGACAGTGATGATGACGCTGACTGTGACGATGAAGCAGATAAAAATAGATTTTTACCAGAGGTGCAGTATGATCAAATCTATCTTAAGTATTATGTTAAATGCTGATTATAACGTAAAAAATTGCGACTTTTGGATTACCAGGAAATCCACAGGTTGGTTATCTGGTAGACTTGAAATATCACAGTCTTAAGTATATTTTCAATGCATGAAGTGTTTTTGATACCTGTTAAAGAAGCATCTTTTTAGTGTTCATAGATAGTGTTAGGTAATAGATAGTGTTAGGTAAGGGATGTTGTTAAATAAAGAAAAGAATTACAAATCATTGCAGAAGCCAGTGATCATTGAAGTGCTATAAAGTGTGGATTATAATTGTAATGTACTATTGTTATGAGTAGCTCTCTGTGACATTTGTGTATGTAGGTAAAGCTACCAAAGACCATCACATGTGAAGAGAGTGTGACGTGTTTGAAGTTTCATCCAAAGGGAAACATGCTGGCAGCTGGCCTCATAGATGGTTCCATCAGTCTGTAAGTATGTCAAATTATTAGCGTGGCCGTTACAGTCTTGTTTGATATGTACCTATCACAAAGAGTAAAGTGGGCAGTTCTGTAGCCTTTGTGACTTTGCTTTCTCTATATGTGTGTGTGTGCATTGTTATGTTTTTGTGTTTTGACTGCAGGAGGGATTCTTAATCTAGCTTACACTATAATGAAGTCTATTGTATGGAAGTGCAAAAATGCCAATTTTGATTACACCACTTTACTTGTGTGTGCAAACATGTCAAAATTTTCTAGTTTGTAGAGAGTCACATATTTGCACTAGCATTTTTCTTGTTTTCATTTGTTATTACTACTTTATGACAGTATGGAGGCATAGAAATTCAGTCTGCTCACACTCATGGCTTTACTCACTTGTCTCTGGTCCTGTGTTTGTTTCAGTTATTCCTACTCAGCTGAAGAGCCCAATGAGGAGCTTCTACTTGAAGAGGTTCACCAGAAGGCATGCAGGGCCTTGGCATTCTCAGAGGACGGTCAATGTAAGAAGGCTCTCTTGGCTAGAGTATTAAATGTGTGTGTCTCCCGTAAGACAGGCTCCCTAAACAGTAATTACATAAGGGCAGTGGGTACTGCAAAGGCGGGTGTAAAAGTAGCTGCCTAGTGCTTTTTGTTCTGGTACATTTGATCATAAGGACCACTGAAAGCTAGAAGTGTGTGACACTTGTGGCTTCAGTCAAAATTTCACTCACCTTCTGAATATGATATCAAAACCAGATGCATTCACAAAGTTCCTCATAAAACATATTAAGCTGCAAGATCTTCTGTTTTTAAGCTGATAGAATTTGACTTTCAGTACCACCCTTTCTTAAATTTCTTTTATCATTTTCACAACGATACCTGACCATATTTCAGACTTGCATCGTCCTTGTTTTATGGATGAATTATGCTGTGTGTATACATTTGTTCTCTTTTCAGCAATCCTCTCAGTGTCCAAGGACAAATCTGTCAGTAAGGTTGACATTGCGTCCGGGAAAGTGGGCCAATGCATAGAGAAGGGGCATGAACATCCAATCTACTGCCTGGCTCTGGTTGATGAAAATCTGGTCGCTACGGGAGATGATGATGGCCATCTCAAGGTAGGGAGGAAGGATTGTTTTGCCGTCTGTAGAAATATAGACAAAAAGAAATTGACTTGATTGTTGGTGTTGTCTGAGTTTTGTCGTATACCCAGTGTCTTTTTTCTGAATTTCATTCCTTTCACTCAAATTTAATTTTAAAAAAGATGTGAAATAAGAGACCAAATCTTAGGTTACAATATATACCAATTCAATACTTTCTTCAAAGATACTCAATATTTTCAAGTCCCATTGATGTTTTGTGATGAAGTTACCACTGAACATGTACATGTTTGGTAGTAGTAGCCCTTCTTTTTTTTTCTTCCTGTTTTTTCACATTCTACAAAAGCTATTGTAGAGATGACAACAGAACAACTAATTGCCCATGAGAAACTGTGTGCCCACCCCATCCCCCATCCCCTTCTTAATTTAGAATATTCCCATGCATCCAATTAGCCTCTGCTGTGGGGATACTTGTGTGATTTCACTGAAGATATATTACTATGTTGCAATCACTTTTTATATAAACAAAAACTCCATGCCAGTATTAATTGTTTTCCTCTAAACAGGAAAAGGGTGGATTCATAGGAAAGCGACTGCTGCAAGCATGGTCTCTGTTGATCTAGTTGTCCTCTGCAAAAAAAAAAAAAAAAAAAGGTCATGAGGTATTATTAATTGATTGATGAGCGCTGTATAGAGGAAGCTGCGATATTATCAAATACAGGTGCCTTCCATAATAACAAAGTCCTCAGGACCAGCAGTTTTCTGTCATTATATCGAAATTTTGTTATAGGCGAACATTAAAGTGCACAAAGATATGTAGATAATCATTTTGAGAATTGAATTCTTACTTTTTTGTATTAAGATTTTTGTTATAGCGATGTTCTTTATAATGGTAGTACACCATATCAAATATTTGTGCCTGTCCAGGTGTGGGACATGAGGACGCCAAGGGCTGTCATGGAGATGAGAGAGAATGAGGAATTCATCAGCAGCCTGACTGTTGGTAGAGACAAGAAGATTCTCCTCGCAACAAGGTATGACCACAGTCAAAGGTCTGTCCGTATTTTATTTGTTGGTTTGTGTGATTGTTTTTTGTTTACCATGTGGGATAAGGAGTAGGCAGTGCTATTGATTTGACTTTTTTGCACCCTCTGATCATCCCTCTGAAATTCACCCATTGAAATCTGATAACACCATTCTGCATTTTTTGCAGTGTATGAGATTATTATTATTTCTTCCTTTTTTAATCAGGCACAATGAATCCTATTTAGATTTTATGCCGTGAGCATTGCTTTGAAATACTTGTTTGTTGGTGATGAATTTGGCCTGTGTTAACCATAGATCTAGGCTATCGCTCGTCTGATCACTGCCAAATTCTGCATACACATTGCATCTGAATTGCTCTTCAAGAATGCATACTCAAATTAGGTAGAGCATTAGTGATATTCTAATTTTATAGAGGGCATTAATTAGGTAAATGTGATTTTATGCATCTTTTTTGTGCTTTTTTTTTCATTTATTTAGCTTTAAAGGCAATTCCTTCCATACTTGTTGCTTTATGATTTGTGCACTGTGTGATTGTTTGTTGCCAGTGGCGACGGGACACTTTCATCATTCAACGTCAGGAGGCGGAGATTTGATCTGCAGTCCGAGCATGTGAACAGTGAGCTGCTGTCGTCTGCACTCATGAAGGTGTGTCATGTGACCCAGTGAGGTCTATTGGTTAATTTGTGATGCTGAATAGTGAAACAAGCATGTTTTACTTTGCCATGGCAACAAGTCTCCTTGGAAGCTTCATCTTTATTTGTATGTCAGTTGCCATCTCATTAGATTCTGGGATCATTTGTGAATTAAAATCTGAAACTTCTCATTTCAACAAGGCAGTTAGTTTAGCTTAAACTTCCGGTTTATTTTGAAAGGTCTGCTGCTGTTCTAGATTTATACAAAGTATGAAATAACCACATGATTCTTTTTGGTACAAGAGAGTCACTACATCAGTAAAATTCTCTCTTGATAGGCGTGTATTGAATCAGTTTTCATAGTTCATTGGATTCACAAGTAAAGCTTGAAAAGGTCAAATTTCTATTCGGTTGGTGTGGTTGAGATGGTTGTTTCATGTTGCCATTCAAAATGGCCACATGCCTGTGGTCATGATGCTTGTAAGTCACCATTTTGTTTCAAGAAAATCCTCGTAAGATGTGATGGTGGGAGATATTGCTATGGTGAGGAGGAGGAAGATATTTCTTGCTAACATGTCACAAAGAGATAATTAAGAGAATCCTGCAAGCACTCCAGTGTGTTCCTATTCATACATGTCTGTACTTGTATTGTAAATTTTTAAAGCAAAACTTTGGAACATTTATTTGCTCTTTGCACTAAAACATATTGGAGTTTTTCCACAGCATGTCATATCCTTTTCTTCTGTTTTGCATAGAAAGGGCAGAAGGTGATATGTGGGGCCAGCGATGGAGCTTTGAACATTTTCAACTGGGGCGAGTTTGGGAACATCAGCGACCGTTTCCCTGGGCACCACTCATCAATTGACTGCTGCGTGCCAGTCACAGATAACATCCTCTGCACTGGGTGTATTGATGGAACGATAAGGTGAGCTTGTTATATCATTAGGAATTCTCACAACACAGAGGCATTCACAATAGGTCCATTCACACACAAGATTTATTGGATATTGGAATGTGATACCAATTTTAATTGGCTGCTGTTCACACATAGCCGAGCAGAACCCAAAACTTTTAAAATCTCTGACCTGAACATGCTTAACCAATGACCAGAGCATGACCCTGGGCACCCTCACCTTGGACCTAGTGAGGGAAGTTGCACGATGGGATTTTTTTTTTAATTTAAAAATCTGGCTTTCTTTCTTTTCTTTTTTTTTTTTGCAGGCCGTTCACAGTGGCTGCGTGAGGCAAATTATCTTGAGTGTTTCCAAAAAAAGTCAAGATGGACAGATTTCTGCATCATGATGCAGATTGCAACAGTTCTGTGTGCCCTGCACAAGAATTATCAGCTTCCGGTTGGAAAACCGTTAGTTTCGGGTGTGTGTGAACAGACCCAATAGGAGAGCATTCAAGTAGGGACTGTACACGCCTTTAACTCAACAGTCACTATCGATATTCAACTATGTTGTAGTGATAATGATGTTATATAGAACAAAAGTGAGGTTGTTTGTTCATGATGAAATGTTTTTTTTTTCATATTTCAGGCCATTGAATCTAGACTTAGGCCAAGGCAATGTATTTGAGGAAAACAAAACGGCTTTATACAGGCTAAAAACACCCTGTTAATGACACTTTGGCTTTGAGTACAATAAAAATTCAGCTTATTTCTTCTCACATGGAACATTGTATCCAAGCTATAATGGTGAGTGTCATGATGTAACTAATAAATGGCATTCTAATGCCGAGTTTTGCAGGAACACTCTTGTATAAGGAGGATTTGTGGAAATCAGTTACAACTCAAGTGACAGTAAGAATCATTAATGAGATAAGTACATGTATATGTCATGAATGTGTTCCATGCCAAATTGGGTATTCTATTGTATGAGACACAAGCAAAATAATTTGAGTAGTGTGTGTATGCTGGAGAACTTCAAGAAAAGCAAGTTTCTTTGTCACTCAATCTCATTGTCTGGTCCCATACCTTGCTACCTTCACTCAGAGCCGTCCATGTGCTACCAAACCGCTTCTTGGGCATCGTTGGGGATCACAACGAACTTCCAGTGGAGAGCATAGCTGTATCCTTTGACTCGGCCTACCTGGCCTCGTGTGCACTCGAGGAGAAGATCCGATTTTGGGGTGTGGAACACCTGAAGAGAGCAAACGTGGACCCACGGGGCAAGGCGGGCAAGCATGACGCCTCGAGGAGACTGACAGAATCCGGGAAAGACGACAATTTCTTTTCCGATTTATGATTGACGCAAACTTCTTGGCATGAAGGGCGTCATGGAAAATATTGGACACTTTGTACAGTGCAAGGGATTTTGTGTGTATTTTTGATCAGCATGTGCCTAACCACCGACAACAATACTCTGTGACTGTCGCGTTTGACTGTTCTGTGCTGCTTGGGGCAGCGATCAGGAATCCATCAACCTTCAGTCAAACCAGCCGCCACAGTCGTGCTGTATTTTATGTACAGTGCATGTTTTTGTAATGAGAGAAATGTAGTACACTCTCTTATTTTGATAAATTGATTTTTTTTTCATTTCATCCAATCATTCAGATAGCATGACTGTTTTGGTCAAACTCCTATCTCCTCCCCCCCCCCCCTTGATTTTTCCAACTAGACTGTACACTCTTCGTGACTTGTAGTCGCAGAAAAACATAAACATAAATCTGTGATAGAGGGCACTACCAACGGATTCATTTTCATGATAAGTCGATTTCAGTTTGTTCTGTCAAACTGTCAATAAATTTGCAGGGGTGAGAACCCAGTTATACAAGAAATTAGCTTTCTAGAAGTGATACAGTTACTCTGCATGGATAAATGTCTGTAATGGAAAGGAAGTACCTCCACAATGGTAGTTTCACTGAATACTCAACCTCCAGCACGGCCAGTAACAAAAACAAAAAATCTTTGTTGTCATCATCTATCCTACTCTGCATAAATGCCTCTGTTACCATGTCACTATGAAAATTCATTCTGGTCAATAAGTTTTGTGAGGTGGTGACAACAACACTTAAAGGTGCGTAGTCCCGGTAGTGTAGAGGGCGCTGTTGAATGAAAGTGCCGATCATCGTTAGCATTGATACGAAGATTACCGAAGTTGAGCTGTCATCAAGAGTAAAGTGTGTAGGTGTTGCTGAGTAATGTTGCCTTCGTTGTCTTCTCTGCGCATCACGCAGTCTGTAGTAATGCCAGGGTGCGTGCATATGTGCTTCTTATTATGACATCACAAAAGCAGACCTCCCAACATTTGAATTTCAAAATTCCTAATGATTTGCGCGGCTCATCAAACTTTGTGTCTCGTCGCGAAATGCCTGGCTTATTGAGATATAATAATATGCATCATGCAGCTACCCAACACACATCTTGATGTTGGGCACATTTACATGCAATTAAGGGATTGTTTCAAGAAGTTTCAAACTGGATTTTTAAAAATCCAGGAGAACCTAAAGAGAGGGGGAAAAAACAATGAAAAGGGTTAGAAATGTGACAAAAAACACAACAGCATTTAGTGGTTTCCATGTAGTCTAAGGTAAAACAGAACTTAAAAAGATAAATTGTTATCTGAACAAAAGGATACAATATTTTGAAATCCATACCAATCTTATCTTAACCAGAGGTACCAGCAACCTCCTCCTCTAATTTTTTTTGTTCGAAGATCTCTGTAGGTTGCCTTCTTACACTGCTGGAGCAATGCAGTAGGATGTGTCTGCTCATAGCACACTGTACCTCTGGAGAGCATGTAGTACTTCTGTATAAGAATGTCTCCTAGTGTTTCAGTGGTCATACTGGCTCTGAATTTTGTCTTTGCCTTGGTCACAAAGCTAAACACTCTCTCACAATCAGCATTGCTGTGGAAAAGTACTAAGACTGCTTTCACAAGTTTTGAGAGAGAAGGGTACTTAATCTTCATGTTCAGATCTTTGAGCTGTCCAATCAAATGCCACTGTTGATCAGCATGGGGGCAGTCAACCACTTCTTTGGGCAAATCATCCACTTGATAAGCTAAGAACTCCAGCTGGTCCATCTGCTGACTGGAGTTCACACCAAGGCAACTGAATCTCTCAGCAAAGTATCTGACACTCCCAAAGTTTACATCCTCTCTTTTCCTCACATCTGCAACCTCTGCATGGCAGATGACAGGGTCCTTATATGGGAACTTCTTCACCATATATTGTGCAGCTGAAGTGTAGTAACTTCGCACAGACTTGAAGAAGGCTGATGTGTCAATCATCTCACTTGCTTGCAAATACTCTCTTGCTGCTGCCCCAACAAACAAGTCTTCATCATCTTTCTGATGCACTCTCTCATCAAATGGAAGCTCATACAAGTTGTCTTTGTATGCATTCATTGCAGCAGGTGTGATAAACCGAAGGAACAGAGCTTTCAGTTGATCTAGAAGCACACTCCTCATCACATGTATGCATGGAGCATCTTTTTGTAATGTTACATTTGCCTTCTCAAAAACTGGTATGGATGCAGATAAAAACAGACAGTAAAGCTTTGTACTCTCTGCACTGAGTGCTCTCACAACTCGTTGAGGTCTTGTCAATGGCTTAGAGTCAATTTTTTTCCCTTCAGTTTCTCTAGCCTCCTCTTTTCCTGTTGCATCTGTCTGCTTCCTCTTTGCACCTTGCACAGATTTAGTTGAAGATGCTACCTTGCTGGAATCAACTCTGAATGTCTTTCCCTGTGATTCCACTTTAGATTTATTTGTGGATGCAGCAGTTGAAGCTACTACCAATGGATTCTTTGCAAAAAATGATATGGGAGGTTGAGCTGGTTTGCTTTTCACAACAGCAGTTCCCTTGGTAACACCAGTGCTAACCTGCTTAGAAGTAACAGTTCCCTTGGCAACATCAGTGCTAACCTGCTTAGAAGTAGCAGTTCCCTTGGTAACACCAGTGCTAACCTGCTTAGAAGTAGCAGTTCCCTTGGCAACACCAGTGCTAACCTGCTTAGAAGTAGCAGTTCCCTTGGTAACACCAGTGCTAACCTGCTTAGAAGTAGCAGTTCCCTTGGCAACACCAGTGCTAACCTGCTTAGAAGTAGCAGTTCCCTTGGTAACACCAGTGCTAACCTGCTTAGAAGTAGCAGTTCCCTTGGTAACACCAGTGCTAACCTGCTTAGAAGTAGCAGCTCCTTTCTTTAGGTCTTCCTGGTTGGATGTGCTAGAGGATGCGACTGTGGTTGATGTACTAGTTGATGCATCTGACATAACTCCTGCATTGGTCTTTTTTCTCCATGTGATAGGTTGAGTTGATTTAGTTTTTTTGGCAGGTGCTGATGATGAAGAACATGGACCAGCACTTCTCTTCCTTGAGCTTCCTGTCTGTGCAGTTCCAGACACTTCCTTCTTGAAGAAAGCTAACAATGCAGGCCACTGCTGAAGAAGTCGATTGATGCACACACCTAAGGAAAGCCATCGTGTGCTCACATGCTTTATGATTTTCCGTACCTCTACATTGTGAAGACATTGAAATTCTTTCAATGTTGACTTCCTCTTACTGCTTTTCTCAAGGTAGAAGTAAACATCCACGAGCAGCTCCTCAATGTTCACTGGCAGAGATTTAGCCGCCTTTTCAGCTGCTATGTGCATCAAATGGCATGCACAACCAACCATGTAGATGTCTTCATATGCTTGTTTCAGATGATATGCTAAGCCAGACTTTGTACCTTGCATGACATTCGCATTGTCAGCACCAAATGACAAACAGTTGTTCCAGCTGACACCTCTTTTGGATAGTTCCTGATCCAGTCCTTCAAAAATCTTGGCTGCAGTAGACTCTTTAATCTCAACCATAGACATCAATGTGGTACAGACACGTCCAAGGGATTCATCAAAATACTTCACGACCAGAGGGTACAGTTTGAAGTCTTCAATGTCAGTGCTGCCATCTGTAGCAAGGCTGTATGGATTACTCTTTATCACATCTATGATCCCACTCTCTGCATTTCTCGCTAAAGTCCGAACAAGCGATCGTGTCTTAGTTTGACCGCAGCGATACTGCTTGGCCACATTGTTGCTTGGAAACATCTTTCTCAAGAGTGGCCCCACATGATCGGAGACAGCTAGAGGCAAGTTATGCTCAATTAAAAACTCTGTCCTGTATACCTCTGCATTTGTCACATCAACTTTCTCATTGAAAGCGCTGAATGTTGTTAGTTTAGGAGTGGAACGAGCAGCGTTGACCAACCTCACATGCTTCTGTGACAATACATGCTTAGCACAATCTCCACTCGGGGAAGTGGGCCACAGCGTAAGCGCTAAAGAGGAGTCGATAGCGTAGGTCTCTATAGGAAACTTGCGCCGTGCGCCCGCGTACGCATTTGACTAAAACACCGGGACCATGCACCTTTAAACACTCATGTGGTGCGTCATCACATTACCTGTATGAAGTCTGAGATCAGAAAAGAAAGAAAAATGCATGTAAAGCATACTATGGTAATATAATATGAACAGTTTTCTAACTTTTAATTTTTTATTAAATATTTTCCTTATAATGAAGTAAGGCAAATTATTTATCCATTCAAAGCTTAACATCCGACAAATTCACTTCTGCCAAAAACCAGAAAATTATTTTCCTGTCATAATATGGCTTTTGTGATGACGCATCACACATGTTCAAAAAGTCATTCACAGTGGAAAGAACACACAAATGCCTTTCAGAGATCTGGTGAAGTTCACTTTTATTATGAAAACTGGCTTGCTCAGTGTAGTGTATGATATAACAAACAAATTAACAAATAAACATACTCAGAATGACAAAAACCTGTAAAGTTTCATATGGTCGTTTTCTATCTTGATATAGCATACTTTAAACACAAGTCTTGCAACAAATTGCGTTAGTGCACTCGGATTATGATATAGTAGGAAACCACAAAGTCAAATTTCACACTTAAATTAGATTTAGTCGCAGCAGAGGGATATATGAAATATATTGGAAAAAAAATGGACGACACTAGATAAAAATACTGTTCTGTATCACAGACAAGTGTTTGGGCACTAATTACAGATTTTCAATGTTGATACCTTAAGCCAGCAAAGATAACCAACAAAAATGATCACACTCAAATCTACCTCTTCTTGCAGATAACTCCCAACACATAAAGACAACTTCAGTGGAAAGTGCTTGTAAATGGAAAATTACTGTACTTCCATTTGTGCACATTGGCTTTGTCCTAAAAAATTCCTATCTGTGATACTTTTTTTTGTTTGTTTGTTTTTTTGTGGATGAATAAAATATTTATTTTGTAGTACAAAAATTAACTTGGCAGTTTCTTTCAAAGTGCTGTGTAACCAATCATGACTTCGGGATTCAGGTAGATCTCTAAGTATACACAGGTTTGAACATAACTTCCGAATGTCATGTGCAAAACATTGCCAACAAGTAGCCACAACAAATGCTTCAAAATGTCATTAGTTTCTACACTGTTTCTTCTTGTTAACTACACTTGTACTCGTTGGATATTGCATTACACACAAAAAGCTTTACAATGATATGGAGGGTTAGACAATGGAAGAATGCTTGGCAAAAATAAAATCCAGAAAACCGACAGTGGAAGAAGATGGAGAACAGACTAAGGGTAAGCAATAATAAATTACTGTAAAATGTCTACAATGGCTCATAAGAAGATTAAACTTTACATGCAAGGCCGTTCATTATCATTCGCTGATTGAGTGCCAACATGGCATAATAATTCAATGATTTTGCTCTCCTGATACATCTTGTGGATTATGGATGCTAAAAATTGCTGCGGCCAAAATTACTTGTTGTTCTAGAATGGGAGCCTCTTGAATAAAGAACAGCATGTTTTAATCCACACTATCCTAACAAATGTACTGTTGGATTTTCTTCTTGCCACTGGAAATAATGTTACGTAAATAGATTAAACTCTACACAGCATTTATACACACTCATACTTTAACACACAGATACATCACGAGAGTAACAATGCAACATTCAGTGTCAAACTGAAGACCAACATAAAACGTTGGCAAGTGTTAAACTGCTCCTCCGGTTAATTCAACCAAACAGTATCATTCTGGTGTGTGCAGCGACATCAGCGTTTCATCACAACACCAAGTGGATGCATACTTCATGCGGAACCACGACAAAACACAAATTTCAGAGCAATCCCTCTGCACTTCATAAAAAGAATCTCCTACGCATGCCAAAGGTTCATAAATTTGAGAAGAATCTTTCATTCCATCAATAACTATTCCCACTATGCTAACTTCAAGACGAGGAATCCAAACAGAGAGCCTGTTTACTACTGTACACTAACAATGCCTTTTATATCGTGCATATTCCATGTACATTCATATTTGCACTGATGAAAATTCTTGCTCTGAGAAGTCACAGGGAATGGAAAGGTCCACATTCTTTGCCAAAAAAATGTTTACAATGAAAAAAAAATATATATATGACTGATTGCCATTTACAACACTTACGGAAAATTTATGATTCTTGGCATACTCAATTCAGAACAGTGTTGCTTTGAATGTAACAAAATGCTGAATCAATCCCATGCCTTTGATGTAGGAAAGAAAACTTTACCATGCAGATCTAAAGCTTAAGATTAAATGTTCCCACATGAATGTATGAGAGGATGCGAATGCCTGGGGGGTTTCATCAACGTTTGTCAGCGCTGATAACTTGAATCACCATAGCAACAGTCAGTGACCAGAGCATCTCAGCCAATCAAAACCAAGGATTTTGCTGAAATTGTCAGCGCTGACAAACGTTGATGAAACACCCCCCCCCCCCCCCCCCCCCCCCCCCCTGGACTTACCAGACACAGGACGGAGGAAAAATCCTGCAAAAGAAAACGTTTCTCCAGTCGGGGACCATCAATAAAATCACAAAAGTATTGTCACTGGTCCAAACTCCTCCTGAAGAATGAGTGATGTGCCCGATGTCAAAGTTTGATAACTGTCTTCACATCTTCAAAAATTCCAAAGACCACAAAGGACAAAAATTATTTAGAAATGATCAAAACAGCTGATGGTACATGTAATCTTGAAGAGCACACAACTATTTACAGATCACACTCAACATTGCAAAACAAAGGACTCGACGATACTATAACTGAAATATTCCACTTTGCATACTGTGAATTTTCAAATTACTTCTATGAAGTGTGCACAATAAATAATCTATAATTGATGTTGCCAGCATGATAAATGGTTTTGACTTTCAATTCATAATCCATGCTGTAATTTTGCAAATCATCCACTTTGTTTTTTTCTTATCCAATTACAATTTTTACAAAGTGGGCAGCACACTTTCAAACTTAAAGATTTATATACCATCATGTAATCAAATAATTGACATAATCATAAAGATTCTTATGTGGGTTATATATTTTTACAATTACTACGACATGGTGATTATAACAATATTGAGTGCGCTGTACAGTATTTAGTGATTGCTGTCCAAGTTTCAGCCGCCTTGGAGTGCCCGACAAACAGAATATAATGTCCGTAGTACAATCATGACTGCGAGGCAGTGAGTAGCAAGCTCACCGAGAAGCCTTCTAGGCGTCCTACATTACTACTGATTACGAAAAGCCTTGTCCATAGAAATTTACACTGTACAACTGGTGTGGACTGCACTCTCAACACCAACGCCCTCCGGCAAAAGGGACGGCCTCGGAGCATGAGAAAATACTTAGCAACAATTCACAGGCGACCCATTTTTCCACGCCACTTTTATTAACCTGCCCATTACACTTAACAGTCTTATCAGGATTTCTGTACAGAGACATTCGATTTTACTGGATTACATAACCATGTGAATGATGCACATTAGAGTTTATGTATTACAAGCCAATGAGATCATGGGTCACACTTTTGAATATGACTCGATAGATACAATCCTGCAGCATACAGAACAAAGGGTCATTCTTCGCATACATCCGGTCTGATTGCATAGGCACTATAATATATAATAACAATAGTAATAATATGAATTTATATTGCCCTAAATTCACTCTGTAGAGTGCTCAAAGCGCTACATACTATTATTACCCCGGTGTCTGGATACATTATTTCCCGGCAGCACTGACAGTGCTCACACTCTCCACTCCCTGGGGAGCATTCCAGCCAGTCGCCATTTTACAGGCGCGCACATGCTGATAAACTAACACCAACATTCTCATCCTACCGGGTACCCATTTATACTCCTGGGTGGAGAGCAGCAATGTGGATAAAGTGCCTTGCTGAAGGGCAAACGTGTTGGGCTTCTTGGGACTCGAACCCACACACAAAAACCACAACCATGTGATTCAGAAATGAGCACCCTTACCCACTCGGCCACGACACCTCCTATATATCATCAAGTCTATGGCAACTGTTGGGTCGGCAGCTAATACCAACAATATATTTTGATGAATAATAATGAGACTGTCAAAGGAATCCTTTCTCCATTTCTTATTTGGCATGACACATTTTAAATACAAATGCCCTTGGATGATAAGAAGGACCAAATGGACCAATGCACAACAATTATCAAACGTATCGTTGGCTGATACAATTACATAGTGCACTATATAAATCAAAGCGAACATTTATTTTACCGAAGGCATTTCCTTGTTACATAGTACTATGTTTTATAGACAAATCATGTACAGATAAATATTCCTACTCTTTTGAATTTATACTCGGTGTATCATATATTTTAGAACAAAACAGGAGGTTCTAATGCATATCTACAAATCATCAATAGATGGGAAATGTAAATTGCATATTTAACAACAACAACAACAAAAAAGAAGCCATAACAAAGGATCCTATAGCATGTTGTACAAGTGCACTGGGGTCTCAAAATGTAGTTTGGTTGGAACGACACACAGAACTTTCTCTTACCACACGACTGTGACGAATAAATATAGGGTGCACGGGTTGTGGAGAATGAAGGGCTATGGAGGTTTTCTACTCTTACATGCACATACCCTGTGGACAAAACCCTGAATGCAAGAACTCTCAGCTCATCTCTATACTCAAACAATTTCCTAGTCTTGAGTACTCAGCACTGCGTCACATCATTGAGTTTGGTCCAAGGTTACAATCAACCTCTTTAACAGTCTCACATACTTGCAAATAAATCGCTTGGCAAACTCACAGTCCATTAAAGACATATAATAGTCTTACCTCAGTCTCCTCTTTCTATCACTTTTATTTTTGAGTGGAAAATTGAGCAAAGAAAATGGGATTCCATCGGGATTCGAACCCGAGACCTCCGGATTGCTAGCCAGGTGCTCTACCGACTGAGCTATAAAAAGCCCTAGTTCAGTGTTCGTCCCAGAAACCCTTAATTCTCAATGCTTTATTTTTGATAACACTTTTAAATGCATTTCTAAGACATACAGTAGGTAATGATGGTAAAAGAAAAAGTCTCTTGCAGAGACTAAACCTGTACCCACCAATCATATGTATTTGCCCCGCCCTGTTTCCATCACCTAGCAACAGGTCATAAAGTTCATCATGCATCTTTGTAGAACATCATCTGTAGAAATCAGTCAGAACCCACTGAAAGGAAAGAAGAGTGCCTAACAAAATGCAAACCGTAACCTAGCGCTTGGAATGACTGTCTTCCATTCTACACGCATTTACCAACTCTGCGCAGCTGGTCTCGCACCTAACAAATTAAAAACTATGCAGTAAACTTGCAATAGAGACTATTCAATCTGACAACACTACTAAAAAAAAAAAAAATAAATAAAAAACATTCACAGACTCCGCATTGCCACCTTGCCATCCCCTCTCCTCTGCACTAACTCTGGCCAAGTCCTGTCGAGATCTCCCATCAATCATGACCTGTCTAAAAGTAAATCAGTTTACAAGCAGAACTGAGAACCAAAAGGAAACTGTTTTATACACAAAACTTGGCCAACCCAAAGATCACTGGACAAAGATGACCAGGATGACCACTGACCAATACTTCTGACATATATACCGGTAGGTAAATGAAGAGGACACAGCATTGGTTATCTCAGTTTCTTCCTCTATCACTCAATGTGTGGCAATCTCCTGTCATTTTCCTCCTTCTCTTACATTGTATATGTCTAGCTGTCGATACCTCTTCCTCCTTTTCTTGCACAAGCTTGATAACCTTGAATCTCCCACACGACATTCCCTCTCCCTCTCTCTCACTCTTGCACTCATGCCTCACCCTCTAAATCAATTTCTATCTCCCCCTTTCCCTCTCTCACTCTGTCTGGCTGTCTGTCTGTCTGTGTGTCTGTCTGTCTCTCTCTCTGTCTATAGCACTCTCCCTCAGTCTCAAGTCAGTAAACTGGATGTCTGTTTTTGAAGAATTTCATTGCAAAATGGACTAAGTGCCATTTTCAAACAATTTACACTAAGTTCATCATCAGATAGAGCAAATAAAAACTTTTCCAGTGATACCTCACTTGCTACATAGCAAGGAATATTCTTGGAGTCATGATTAGAAACATCCCACAATTTCCCATTATTTGATTTGTCTCATTAGCAGCTCTCATTGCAAATATTTGAAGTCGACAGGAATGGAGTTAGCTCCTTTTGGCGATAAAACTCTTCATTCACAGAGTCCCTTGATGATGTCGGGTGGGCCTTCACATGCCATCCATGACAGACTGGTGGATGGGGGGCTTGTAGCATCGGATCTGCTCCACCGGGGGGCTCTCCCCTTCCCCTGCCCTCAGGTACTTGTTGAGGACGGCAAAGATCTGCCCATTCAGGATCTGGTACTTTCTGATGCGGTCCACCAGTCTACCGACCGGCTGCAGAGGGGGGCGAACGTGAAAGTAGAAGAGGAACCGTCATCAAAACTGTCGTAATTTTCAGTTCGGTCTCACAACAACAATGATGACAGTATTTAACATTGTCTTTCTTTGCAAAACAGCATTGGGGGTTTCTAGATAGACTGGATTTAGTTTGAAAGCCTTCGAACAAATTTGACAAAGTTTTAATGTCATTACAATATACAACGGTCAATACAATACAATGTTCATGGTGCAGCATCACCATGGAGATGACAGACTTTCATCTTAAAAAGTAAATAAAGCATTACCAAAAAAAAAATCTTATCAATTTAATCAACAAACAACAGGAAAAATTGCTGGTAATCACTGGAACCCCATTGACGACTTTACACAGCCAAGTGATTGTCATGTAACATTACATGCTTTTCTACGGAGGCACTGTGGCAAAGATTCAATACTGCAAAACCACAAATTTTCAAATGGATGAAACTTTTGCGAATTTCGAGAGGAGCTAAGATTCATGGAAGTACAATGCTCGCGAAAGTGTTTGTCTACACAATGCACTGAATGCCAGTGGCAATTCGCATAAGTTTCATGCTGCAACAGAGGCTGACCGCTCCATTTCGCAAAAGTTCCATGCTGGGAATGTTTCTGATTTTACCGTATTAAACAGAAACACTGTTACTGTCAATCACTCTCAGAAAATACTGGTCTCTAAACCCGTTGAGGAAGGGACGCACTTTCCACAGACAAATTGCCCAAGTACACTTGGGACTCGTCTTCAACAGGTTAATACAAGGAGTAGAGGCTAGAGCAGTGGGCTCGTGTACTCACAATGCCGTTGATGTCTTCACTGACGTTGTCCACCTTGTTGATCTTCAGGATGTGGTAGCTGAAGTCCAGGGCCTCAAACCTCTTCTGCTGGTCCAGGAGGGTAATCAGCGTGCACCCCGCCCAATTCAGACCCTCACCGTAGCTCTCCCTACATTGGCGAAAAGACGTACAAGAAATGACTCCTACCTGACACAATATTTGAAATCATATTAGTGGCAGTTAGGTCATCAGCAAGAAGACCTCAGAACCAGAAAGGCACTTATTTCACAGACTTATTGGCCCGAATTCACGAAGGTGGTCTAAATTTAAACCATGGTTTATGTATATTTCTTCTGCGTAGATATGATTGACACATTGCGTACGCTAACAGGCATCCAGTAAAAAAACGTACATTGATGCGCGCATGTATTGGTACGCCCATTTAACGCTTATTTTAGACCATGCTCTAAATTTGTACCATGGTCTAAGTTTAAACCACCTTCGTGAATTCTGGCCACTAAGTCAGCTCTCTCTCTCTCTCCTGGTGTTGTCAGCTGATGATAGACATTACTTGGCCAATTTCTGCAATATTCTACACACCAAAAAGGCCTAAATTAAGATTTTAGTATTAAAAAGTTTGTATTGAACAAGAGATTTCAGAAAGAATCGGATGCACATTGTCCATAAAATATGATTTCTATCTTCCAAACACCTGCAAAGTGGGAGAAGTATGGAGAAAATTATGATGACGGTGGTCTTATACACCCAGGGAAACCTCTTCAACATTAGCACTGCTCTCTCCCACTGGACCCCTGTCATTATCTTCACCCTTGCATTGTCAGGTACATATTTATACATATCTGAACCAGGAGGGCATATTATGTGGATATCGCATCTTGTCTATGGGTGTATGTTCCCAGTAGGGACTTGAACTCAGGACCTTACATTACAAGAGTCAACAGGCCAATACCACCACAGTGCTCCTATAGAGAGGACAAAGAACCAATGGGTGTGTGTGTGTGTGTGTGTGTCTTACTCTGGGGTGAAGTTGTTCTCCTTGAGGGGCAGGCTGTAGACGAACTGGATAGCGCTCCAGAGCCGGTGGAACTCGGTGCACTCGTCAATGTTCATCACCCCGTTGATGGGCTCTTCCCCGGACCATACAGGGTCGTCGAGGAAGCTGCGGATGCGGGACAGCACCACCTCAAACATGCTGAGGCCGCAGCACAGCCTCTCCCGGGTCAGGAGGTCACCTTCCCTCGTATCGGCCAGTTGCTGGAAAAGTAAGTTCAAGACGATTGGAATGGGTTTTGTGAAGTGATGTGTAAGGACTAACACATTGTACAATGATGTATATAGAAGTCATTTTGTGTGTGTGTGTGTGTGTGTGTGTGTGTGTGTGTGTGTGTGTGTTTAATTCACAGCATATATATGCTAAGTTTCATTTAGATACCACAGACACTTTAATGTTTATTATCCACAAAATCAATTACAGATGGAAGGACAGAAGGACGGAAGGACAGACAGGCAAAGCAAAAATATAATGCCTCAAGAAACACTGTGGCAGAGGCATTAAAAACCAGCACAGGGAAAACATGCCATGCAATACATCAGCAGTCATAAAATAGAGTATCACATATCATTTCCAATTTACTATCTTGATCTGAATGTCGAAATGTCACAAACAGAGGCCAGCTAAACACAGCTGTTCCTCCACGATCGACACTACATCATATTTGTATCCCCTATTCTGCACAGATGCCCACTATAACTGTGTTATGGTGATACCGATATGTGAGGCACTGTGCCTTAGACAATCATGGGCACTGGCATCACACAAATACAAGTGCTTACTAGACAAGGGCCCCTCTGTACAATTATTGTAAAGTTACCACTGATATTATCCACATACCTACAAGAGCAAATAGGGACAAATATTTGGCTATTCCAATGACATTTACAATAACTGCAACTGTGTGGCAATGTTGAGTTTTTATGTAACAGGGCCCAGATTCCATGATCTCATCTCAACTGCACTTTGCTCGTAAAGGCTACCATACAAGCTGAGGGGTCCAGGAACTTACTTCTTGTGAGCCAAGTTTCTCAATCACTGGGACGATATGAAGGGGACCAAAGTTGACCTCCAAGCGTTTGATTTTGGCCTCCAGTTTCTCACCAGCTGGAAGGAAATACACAAACCAGATCAAAAGAAAAAAATCATGTTAAATACTTTTACTCTTGATGTTGCTGCAATAATATGGGTCTGATACATATTTGTTAAACTATGTAGTTGGAACAATTATCTCAGTGGTCTCTCCTGCTGGTTGAATCATTTGTATTGATCAAATTATCTGACTTTTACACATTTCAAGGGCCTGTGTTTATCAAATCTTTTATGAAACTCTATGTCCACCAACTTGACTTGGCAGCACGATCTGCTATTACTGTGGTGTCCCGCGCATATGGTGAAAGCATGATATATATCACGGCGCCAGCTCATGGGATACCACACTTGTGTTATAAACAAATTGATCCTTGGATCAGTGTATATGCAAGAAGTGATGAAGGTTGGCAGCATATACTATGGTAAAAGGTGAATGATTCTCACTACAACAGCAAATTTAGTAATGCTACAGAGCTAACAAATATGAAGAAAACCACAAATATTATTCTAAACATAACACTAATACTTCTACAATATCCCTTACTTGAAATATGAAATGATGTAACACATAACAAACAACAAATTTGTGCACTTTTATTTTTGCACTAGTTACATGTCATGTGAAATTCACAAAAAATTGCCAACCCTTAGAAAACATCCACTTTAACAGTACCACTCCATTCTTTGAAATAAAGAGACATGTTCTGCTGGAGACCCTTGACAAATTGGAGAAATCTGAAGTTGTTTGGTACTTATCGAGTTTCGGGTGCCCTCTCTCTACTCACGCTTGATGTGGGGCTTGGGGATGATCTTCTGGAAGGGGGATGCGTGCAGGAGGTCGCACACCTCCTCCACCGCCAGCGCCTGCTCGATGAGGCGGAAGAAGATGATGGTGTTGCCCACCTCCTGGAAGTTGCGGAAGAGGTTGACCTTGAGGTCGGGGTACTGGGCGATGTCCTGGAGATGCGCTGAGTAGTAGGCTACCACACCTGGTAGAAGTTGTCAAGGAGGGAGTGAGAGAACGAAGTAGACATGCACAGTGACAAACTATGAGGGCAGCAGACAGGTCTCATATTGCACATAAGGAAGCTGAACTAAGACTTCTAGAACTATTTGTGATGTCACAATAGTACAACAACAATAAAGTCAGAGATGATGACAACAACAAACAAGTAGTAGCTGAGAATAATGAGGTAGCCATAATGACTGAGGCATTAAGTCCGAAACAAGTCATGGCTTGTACTGTCGGGTAGAAGGCAATATATAGGAAAGTTTGAAGACGAGGCATGAAATTTATTGTGTATGAACTCTTTAAGACACTGCAACTGCTAGCAATTGCTTCCATTGCAAGGATAACAGAATACTACACTATGAGAAGCTATACATCCTTGCTTTTAATGTAAACATCCCATAATGTGTGCAAAAAATGCACTATGCATCTGATTTGAAATGAATTTGGTTCACATGCAATTCAGACCCCTTCCCTTCACTAACGGTAATCCAACTGAACACAAAAACATTGATGACTAAGATCTATATAGAGGTGAAATAAATGAAGAACCTGTCAGCAGTTCTGGAAGAGAGTTGTGTAGGTCATACTCACCTTTGGTGCCATACTCGTACTTTGGCAGTTTGCACTTCCGGGGCATGACCTCAATCAGCACCTTGGTGTACTGGAGGATGGTGTTTTGGAGCTGCAGGTTGCAAGGTTGGAATCAATGGCTTGTATTTCAATACAGGGATCAGACCAATGCCATGTTGCATAAAATATGGTAACTTTACTCTGTAATCACTGGCAACTACCATGGCAAGACCATTGCAAAGACAATGAAACAAGCACTCAAAGCATTATACATTCCCTCTCCCCCATCCTTTATGAGTTATATGAAGGCATCATACTGGTAGTTGCACACAACATAAACATTATGTCAACCTCACATTGAGATCTCGTTGCAGGCTGGTATATTTCACAAGAATCCTGGACGTAATGAATTCCTAAGAGATCTCAGTGTGCTTTCTGTAGAAAAGGGCCATTTCAGATTGTGGATTGGAGATTTTAAAAAAAAAATGTCCAGAATCCATGACATTGGTGCTGCGTCAGCTGAGGCACAAACCCATAACCTTCATACATCAAACTGGAATGCCAGAAGATCACAACGTTGCTTCGTAAGCAAAAAAGGTGTTGAAGGTGAAAGAAGAGAGGACATGTGATCATGGTGACTCACTAAGCCCTTGACAATCTTCAGCAGTTCCTCCATGATGACAGCAATGCCCTGGTACTCTAGTAGACGCACCATGCATCGTATGTGGGGGATGCCCACGAACGAGGTGTAGAGGCTGTTCACTCGGCTGTAGGCATTGTTCAGGGCCTAACCATGGAACAAAGACAAGTCAAAATCACACATATGACCTTTTGTCACTGTGAGTCCAGTGGTTAGGTAATAAGGAGAAGAAGCATGGAAAGGTACAGATAATATGCACTGATTCTTTACAGTTTTTCAAGGTTAGCAACCTATGGACCACAATATTAAGTTTGACTTTTTCATTCCAATTCATTTTCGTTGACTTTAGACTTTCAGTTAACTTGCATAAATTCTCATTAGCTGGCACACAAAAACACAGCATATTCAACAGCAAAAGTTAGATTCTACATGAGGTACATGTACTACTAGTAGTCACAAGATAACAGGAATGCAGTATCTTATTCAAAATTCTGCACATGTCTATACAGTAAACTTCATGTGATTTGATTTTTTTTTGATAAAAAGGTTCAGATTATCAGCTGTTATGACTGATCATAGCTTCCATACCAATCACATCTTTCCCTATCTATAATCATCTTGCTTTTCTACAAGACACAGACTTCCCTGGCAAAGTACCCCATACTACTGTACATTTGTACATTTAAGAACGAAAAGCATTTCTTGAAAAGTGCGCTACTGCAAGTTCGCTGCCCCCCCCCCCCCCCCCCCCTCCTATCCGTCATCTTCGTCTTCTCAGATCCAGCGAATCCTCACCTTGGAGCCAAAGAGGTAGGACGCTGCAGCAGTCGGAGGCTTGTCCCTGCTTGGAGGGTCAATGAAGGACAGCTTGGTCCGTACGTACCTGCACGGAAAACAAAATACAAGTAGATCACTTTTGGCATATCAGCATCTCACATCACATCACATATTAAGACCCCTCCAAAAAGTTTGCCAAAATTCCTTGTTTTGCGAAGACAGCAACAGCTTCCCTTTTCTAGTACTCCACCCTGAATAAGTATGAGCTCAGATTTGTGTTAAAGGAGACCTCCCGGTGATTCTCAGATTTTTACATTTGTACAACTATAAATTAGTTATACTGAGGACAGAGTTTCAGAATTTGTGATAATTGGGATGAAGAATAAGAATATTTTCAAAAAATAGAACAAATTGCAATGAACAAGGATGATGACATGGCAGAGTCACCATAAGAATGCATGAGTTGGGGCTCAAGGAAGCAGAACAAACGAAGAAGGCATGCATAGATTATAGACAGGTGAACTCGCAAGCAAGCGGTATTGTTATGGAATTACACTGCTATCATTTCTGAAATATGTGAACCTTCTATGTCATCATCCTTGTTCAGTGAATTTTGTTTAAGGTTTTTCAAAGTATTGTTTCTCTGCTCAAGAACCACAATAAATTCCAAAATCTATAAAGGGAGTTGTCGATTTATGTACTACATGATGTGAAATTATGAAAATCGTCTGGAATGTCCCTTTAAACATGACAGAAAGCATGACAACTATTTTTCTCACACTGTATGGCATCATGAACAGAATCATTTGAATGACTGCTTATCAGCAATTAACAAATAGAAATTCATCATTTACTTCCATCAATATACCCCTTTTTCATATTTCATCACAAAATGGTAGTCTTTGATCATCTCACTTTAAATACAAAGAGAATGATGTCTTTATCATGAATGTTGGTTGATATTGTGCTAGAAGTATGCAACCCCTTAAAAAAGATTGTGTGTTACAAAATCAACCTCATGATTTGTGCTGAGCTTTTGTCTTTGACACATATTGTATTCACTCATTTAAATCCAACATTCCGTATGAAGAGAGAAAAGAAATGCAGAATCACATATTTTCGTTTTGCCGAGGTTACTTGAGGTCGGCCTACCTCTCAGTGGAGCCGTTGTAGCAGAAGTTTGGGATGAAGTCGTAGTAGAGCTCCCAGAAGACGTGGAGCGTGATGCGGCCGTAGGGCGCCATCACGTTGTGGTTGGCCTCTCGCAGCATGGAGTCAAACTCTGACATGGTCAGGAACTTGGACAGGAGGTTGTGGGTCAGTCGGTTGACCTCTATTAGCTGGTCAAGTTCCTGAGGGTCAAAAAAGAACAGAAAACATCTGGACCATTTATTCACATATTCCACTACTACCAATGTTACTGATCTTATCTCAGACGAAACAATGATTGATCACACAGAAAGAAAAATAATTACTCACTCATAGACAGGGGTCACTCCCTTCCAATCAAGCCACACGGCATTGTCAACATTTATGTCAATACTGTTATTCAATTTTCAGCAAATCTAAAACATTAATTTTCAATCCATTTTGCAAATTCTTTGATATCTTTATATCTTGATCTCTGCATTAGTTAATCACAATTATGCATTTCCAAAAAGGAAGACAGATTTCTTTTTCCATTCACTGAATTTAACCTTCTTACTCAAAAGTTTAATTACTACATATTACATATTACTACATATTCTTGTCTAGCATGAGTGTCCCCTGCTGCGTAAGTTGCTCTGATTCTTCAAGAATCAAGCTTTCCATTTAAAAACTGTGTCAATTGGGGCATTGAGGTACGACAAAGAATTCTCTTGACCCTGATACAGCAGTGCCTGAGATTAACACCTTCCTAGATTGGTCATCGTGGGACAACGCACTCCATGGGCAGTGTCCCTCGCCATCCTGATGAACAATGCTGGGATGCTATACAAGGAGGGCCCTCTGGAAAAGCGGCATTAAAACTAATGAAGCCAATGCAAATTGGTGTCACATATCTGAAGTGATTATTGCGATTTTGTACGGAACATTAAAACTTTTTGTCTCGTCTCACGACCTCCCTTTGACGTCTTGTGTAGATTTACAGCATGCGCAGTTCCACAACAGCCATCGCTGTGGAGTGACTTACCACGATGGACGTGAAGTCGCTGCTCTCAAAGCGCGCAATGGCAAGATCCAGGCTGCGCTGCAGGGAAGTCCGGACGCGCTGTGAGATGAGTCGGTTGAGGTCGATCGATCGGCCCAGCAGCTACAGGAGGAGAAAGAAGGCAAGAATATTCATACACTTGTTATGTAACAAAACATTGGTCACTTCTCTACCATGTATTGGTACTCCCCATAAGGCCACATGTGGGTCTGAGGGGTAATCAGCTCTTTCTCATTGCAACAATACAACATTCACAGTATAGATATACGTCTGATATCAAAAGTCATGAGAATTTAATGCTCACAATGCACATGCATGTAAACACCAACACATGTGCTGAAACAAACTGTTGCTTTTCAGGTAATGTGTGCTTCTTTACAAATATCCATGTCCAAACATCAGCTAAATTGCCATTGACAATATTGTAACCTTTACATTTACAAGATGTGAGGCCAATATCTGAGTTATCGGTATGAAAAGCATAAATATTGTTGAAACATCATGAACGCATATCAACAAGTGCCATTTTGGTCTCGCACTAACAGGTTCCAATCCAATTTGATTACACTCTAGGTGTACCAAGAAGAAACCCTGAATACAACATTCATCTGAGAAAGCAATGCACTGCTGGAGAAAAGACTGTGAGGGGCGTCACATAAAAAAAAAGAGAATCACACATCAAGGGCTCAATCTCCAACATGCTTTGTTCGGTGATTGGCACGTCCACCAGACTGCTTCTTCAATGACTGACAGGCATATTGTTAGCCCGAGTGGGCCGCCTAGCTTACAAGTAGGTCAAGTTTGCAGGATTTTGAAGTTAATGCTAATGAAAAAGCACAGTGAGTTTCAGCTATTTGTGCCTGTGCACATGAAGGATTTAAGGAAGCATGACTTCACCCCTCTGAATAATATCTTTCTTTCATTTATCTTATGCATTGTCCGCCTTTGACTACTTAACATAACAATTTCAGAATTTCGGAGCTTGGGTATTTGTTCCATGTTCGTCGTGTCACTGCCGGCAAGCAGGGACAGCCTGGTGGTAGTGTCGCTGCCCAGAAAGCAGTAGATGACAGGTTCGAGTCCCACTGGTTTCTTTTTTTCCGACTGTTTGTTAATTTACAGATCTGCAGTTGCGATCTTAACAAATTTTCATTTGTAGAGGGAGACAAACTGAAGAAACTCAAACCTGAGCCTTCACCCCTCTGAATAAGATCTTTCTTTCATTCATGACTGTCCTCAATCCTTCATATAAATTGGTGCATTCACCATCATGTGTTCATAGATTGCAAGTAAATGAAATCAACTTTGCACACCCTCTGCTATGTCAGGCATGTGAATTTGGTATCCAAAAGATTAAGATAAAAGTGTCAAAACAACCCCTCTTCTCACCTGCAGATGCCTCTGTCTGAGAAGTGTCTCGTAGCGGTTTGGTGGTGGGTACGGTATATGGATCCCAAAGTTCTGGCACTCTGTCCTGAATCGCTTGTCCAGAAGAATGCTGTGTGAACAGAAAGAAGAGAGAGGGCAGACGCTGGATGAATGATAGCTTCACGATCAATCCTCATTGCTACACCACGTATCACGTCATTCGGGGGGTCACAGTATATGCATCTAATGTGACATCACTACAAGACATCTGCTGATAGTCGTATAACAAATCTCAGTAACTTTCTCCATTCTCTTAATTTATCACTCATTTTGACTCTCTGTTATGTACAAAACTTATGAGACTTATCTTTGGGGCAAAGAAGAAAAGAGAAAGGAAATCACACAAATAGTGAACGATGTGACAATTTAGAAGACTACACTATTCAACATTCTGTGATAAATAAGCCAGTTCAAAGTTACATTCTGCCCATGAGCAGATAAAGGGTCATCTGAGGAAAAACTACATGAGACAGAGTTGTAATGGGCATTGTCATGGTCAGCATCCTGAACAGTCCCTTTTTGATATGTTGCAGTGAAATAACATTTCTGAACATTCAAGGGAGCTTGTTAATATGAAAGCAAGTTGGATAACATAAGAGGGAGATATCAGGCTTTACAACTGTTTTGTTTAGATGGTTTCAAATTTTGGGTCACTTGAACCATTGCTAACTGGGAACTGGCCTATTGGAGCAACACATTGTGTTTCAATCGACAATGAAAATGACATACAGCAAGAATCAAGAATAAACACCAGGCATTACAAACATAAGAAAGAGTCTTAATATGCTGTGAATTCGGAATGATACGGTGAGGAATAGATACAGCAGTTTGTCTCCCCTCACCTTGCTGCCAGAGCCTTGTAATATGCAAAGATCTGTTCACTGAGTTTGTAGACCAACTGATCAAAGCACAAGTTCACCTAGATGGATGAGGAAGAGAACACGGGATAAGCCAAAAAAAGTCTTCTATTTCCACTTCAGCAGTGTAAATATCTCTGTCAGGGAGTATCACACAACTAATTTACGGCATAGAGAATCAAACTTTTTTTTTTTGCTAACTTTATATGGAAATTAGATAAATCTCATGTAATGAATGAAAATTCTTTGTAGTGTTTACACAATAAAAAGAGCAAATGTATGACAAAGAAAATATCAGACTGGCAAAGTAAAAAATATGGAGCAGTAATTTTCTTTAATGGAAACCTAGCAAATCAATTTTGGGCAGTTGACATCAGTGTACCCGAGTGGTATACAATTGCTGTCTTTATTGTATATCATGGGAATTTTCCTTAAGACATATCATATCTCAAGCATTGGTAGCTGTCACCTTCATCCACTTAAAACACACACTGATAGGGCGATTACCACTTAGAGCCAGACATAGCACAGTCTCATTTTTGGAGGCGAGTGGCCAAAATTTGCCCTGGCTGATTGATGGTCGAAAGTCTCACACAGTCTCAATCATAACTACAACTGTACCAAGATTAAAGACAAAGCCCTCTCAAACTATGGACTCTGAACAATACAAACACAAATATATGTATGTGGGACATCACACAAGACTTCAACAAAACACTTTGTTAGTAATTCCAGTATCAAAGATTTGGTTAATTAATGCTTTTCCTAGTCTTTAACAGTGGGACATATTCATGAATATTTTGGTATTTTCTGTTATTGTTCAACTTCTTTTGGATTTATTTCATTGTTGTTGTTCTGATCAGATAGACATAAGCTTCATGACTTGCTCACCTCTGCTTCAATCTCATCATACAAGAACTGCTTCTTGAACTGGGTCAGGGCATACTGGGCACTGTCACTGTACAGGTCCAGCGGGTACAAGATGTACCTACAGAGGGAACAAACAGAGTCTAGGAATTAAGACTAATCACAAGCAATGACACACTCACTCTTCAAGTCTTGCAGGGCACCCACTCTTTGGGGTTAAAAACAATCATATATACATGTACCAAGCATATTCCTCAAAACTTGGAAGACAGTGCTTACTTCACTTGCATCAGTCAAACAGTACCTGGTAGGTCATGAATTTTTCGTTATGGTCTGAACACCCATTTGACTCTTTGGAAAGATTTTTTTTTCTTCCATAAATGACAATGCTTATTCCATGTCAGCTACATAAAGCAGGTACATGACTACGAAATCACAGCATTAGTGTATTCATTTCAAAGGCAATGGCAGAAAAACAAAGCAAAACAAAAACAAAAACATTCTGAACTGCACTGCTCAGCATATCATCATTAGGGAGACACCCCCCCCCCCAAAAAAAAAGTCAAAGTGAAAAACACTGTAGCTGGTAACACAACATTTGCTCATGTGACAGTTGCTACGGACTTATTTTCTCCACAGACTTAAGTAGAGTTAGGTTGGGGTTGTGACAGGGTTTTGCATTTACTGTATACACCATATATTTCGCGAGTCTAAAATTTCGCGAATCGGGAATTCCCGACAATTTCGCGAGTGGTTAAATTCGCGCTCGTGGAGTCCTGTACTGGAACGGAAAAGTGTACACGCGTATGTTGTACATTCACATCGGGATCAGAGTCAATATTTTCGCGTGTCTTTAATTTCACGAATAGCACCTGACTCGCAAAATTCGAGAAAATATAAACCTCGCGAAATATTCAGCGTATACAGTAGTTTGATGTGAGGATTAGTATTAGGATTAGGGTTATGTTTGTGGGTAGAGTTCATGCTTGGCATAGTGTGCAGATATTTCATGGGAACAATTGTTTCAGGAGCAAATGCTATGGAATCACTGTAGCTATACCTAAATGAGAACCAACTGTCCAATGTACTCTAGCAAACAAGATTGAAATTTGCACTGTCTTACTAACAGGAGTTGAAGGAGATAGCTTTAGGACATTTCTCGGACCAAGTTTCATTTGGATGGCAAACATTTTTCAGAGTGTCCTGACACTGAAAAAAAAAAATGATAACAGGGGATTTCTTGGTCTCTTCACAGAAGGAAAGATATGACTGCCTCTGTCATAAGAGGCAGAGAAGCTTCTTACTCCATCATGGAGGGTTCTTTGGTCTCCAGGATGTGATCAGTGAGGATCCAGGGCATCGACATCTCAATGGGAAACTGGGTCAAGCATAGAGAAGAAATGAGATCAGACACTTAGAATACTCAATTTCTCAGATACTACCTATTCTCACATTACTGTTTTTTGTCGGGGACCAATGTGATATTTACGACGGGCTTATCACTGAAATCTGAGTGACGTTCAACTGTAAATCTACACTTGACGGCCACAGAAACTGAAAGACACTATCAAATCCAAACTTAATTGAATTTTAAAACTTGCTTGTAAGGGTTTGACAAAAGTATTCTGATGAATTGTCTCTTCACCATGCAAGGAAGCGTTTTAGAGGACATGAGATCACAAGAGTTCGCTGATCTGTGTTTTACTTCAAAGTCACTCACAAGGCAGCAAATACCAAAAGAGAGTTATGACTACACATCATGTAGATCTCTACAAGAAATTCTGAGAGTCACTTTGGATATGAATAGCTGACTTACTACATTTTTTTTCTGTAAAAAAAAAAAGAAGCCACATGAATCCCACATACTAACGTACATGTTGGTAACTACTCTACACACAAGACATCCTGGGTACCTTTCTTGATTTGGAGAAAACTTTCGACGGCCTACACACATGATGCATAACATGATGTCTTGCACAACTTTACACTCAGCTCAGCATGTGTGGCAATAGTATTTTTTGTTAATTCCTATATTCCCCTTTCCAACTTTGTTTGACGGGGAAGTCATGACGGCAAATTTTGTTGTGATATTGTGACACCATCAAGACTGCAACCACATCTAATGTTTGTGAAAATCGAATGAATGTGCTAAGTTTACCTGAATGCGTTCTCCCATCGTCATCTCCAGGAAGAATTCTCTGTACCACAGCTGAGACAAGTCACAGCACTGCTGTAACGTTTCTGTAAAGAGCAAAGACATTAAAACACAAGAACATGTGACTAGATGCAATTCAATAGAAATTTTACCACCTGCCTGGCGTCACGCTGATATGTAGTACAGTGGAACCTTGTTATGAGGAAGTTAAACATAAACTAAAACCCTCTTGTAACAATATGATTTTGCCGGTCCAATCATTTCTATATTTCTTCATTTTTGCACTAAGATATAGTGAGAAACCTGATATAACAAGGTTATTGTCCTGAATTTCAGGTCCTCATAATGAGGTTCCCCTGTACATATCACAAAAGTTGGACATGACCCTAATGGTTTGACTGAAGGTGCTTTCATTCATTCCAATAATTTTGTTCACATTCGTTAAACTATTCAATTCCAAGTATTTCTGGTGAGCAAGAGCGAAATGGCATTAAAGCAATGTGGTTCAAATTAAAGGCATAATTTACCATTTGCAGATGAAACAAAAACCCAGCATTAGTGATTTAAAATAGTTCTAAAATGTGAGTTAGGGATAGAAACAACCACAGTAAAAATTTGAATCTGTTTGATTGATGTTAAGTATTGTTAAAGACACAAAATGTAAACAATAGTTATAATAAAAATGTTTCCAGACTAAACCGTCTACAGGTATGGTTTATTAAGAAATATACTGATATCTCCTTGTATTTTAGGCTTTATTGCAAAAATTCTATATGGTAGGATGTTCTGTGATATAACAGACCTACACATATGCATCAAATGTGATATCCTGAAATTTTTTTAAATCACTGCTCCCAAAGGTAAACTGGACCTTTAAGAGCTATCTTGATGATATCTTCCACTTTGGATCTACCTGGTTACAATAGTTTCCAGAGCAGGGCTGTCAATGTCTGCAAATCACTTCATACATTCACCAACAACTAGGAGGAATCTATCATATACAGCATGGATGGAGAGACACAAAAAGTTTGAAAACTCAAAGAGGCTTCCTGAAGTGGATACGGGAGAAACATGAACTCAAAAAAGAGTGCGTAAATAGCTCATGCGAGACATAATTTACATGTTTACAACAAAATGACCAAAAGGAAAATAAGAGTGAATTTATGAATTTCTCCTCTGTCGCCCCACCTCCCCCCCCCCCTACACACACACACATACATATATGACAAGGTTGTCTTGAGTTCTTGAGAGGGAAGGCTCACCTGAGAAGTTGAGCATGCAGGTGAAGAAGTAGGTGCGTTTGTGGAACTTCTCCAGGGGCTCGACGGTGGAGATACTCTCTAGCTCTTTGCGCAGTGTCTTCCTCCCCGTCCCGCCCTTGTCTGCTGTCAGCGACTCCAGCATGGTTCGCATCATGTAGAGCTGAGGACAAAATCATCGCATACAGACCCAGACTTTGATTTTAAGGTGTGAGCACAAAAGGATTACTTGTGTGTATGGATGTTTCCTTGACGGCCTTTAAGGCTGACCCACAACAGATTGGTTTTAAACCATACTTCAAGTGTAGTAATTCCTGTTCCTTTCTCAGTTTCTTTAGTTAATATGTGAAGAATACTCTTATGGTGCCTGGAACATGTAGAGGTAGATTTGGCGCAGTCAGGAATCATCATTATTTTGATCAATTTATTATCATCATCATCATCATCATCATCACTGTCATCATCATCATCTTCACTGTCACCATTACTTCCATCATCATCATCGTCTTCATCATCTTCACTGTCAGCATCATCATCATCGTCATCATCATCGTCATCATCATCATCATCATTATTATCACTTTAATTACCATTATCATCATTGTTGTCATCACCATTATCATTTGTGTCAGCTTCTTTATCATGTTCATGGTTATCATCATTAAATCGTTAGTGTCAGTTAGTGTCATTATCGCTATCATCATCTTCATCGTTGTCAGCATCATCATCATCTCTATTCTATTCTATTACCATACCTGGGTGCTGGAGGGTCCAACTGTTCTCCTGGGCACCTCGAAGGAGAAGCCATTCTTGGGGTCCTTTTCCCCCTTTAGGGCGGGGTCATCGGGCTCCATTCCCCTCAGCCAATCAGCACAGGTCTCACGGACAGCCCTTATGATGCTGCATAGTGGGGAAACACAGAAAAAGAGTTGGTACTATATCATTCTTTTTCAACGAGAACAGATCCAAAACACTTACGTCCAACTTTTTCATTCCTTTCCTAGTCACATTCACAATGTTTTGTTGGTTTTTTTTCAAAGGAAATTGTTGAAGGAACATTTCCAACTAAATAAGATGATGGACCTCTACAGCATTTTCACACATGACAAATAAGCACCACTAAAACTATCAAGGCTAATCTCTTTGATTTGCCATTTGCATTATGCCATACGCAACGATTCAAACAGTCAATGGATATTTGCATAGGCAGAGCATCTCTAGATTTTTGTATTCATTTACAAGAAGCCTATCCAATGTTTTGTGATCATTTTGTGGCACTCATTCATTCAGTCATTCACAAAAATTAGTTGGCTTCAAGGTGAAGAAATAACCCTGTAAAATATTCTGGTTGCCGTCAAGAAGCACCCCCTCTCCCTCATTTACATTTCAGTGTGTGTACATTGTACATGTGAAGGCCCAAACCAAAAGCAAGCCATCTGCGCCTAATCTGTGTGTGGTTTCAGATGATTCAATTGTAATGCAATGTAACTAATCTTACATACAGTTTTATTTAACTGAAATATGAGCCCATCATTCATGTGGCAAAGGCATATACATTGCTTCAAAAGGCAGTCTTCTCGTTACAATAATCATTGTCTCTTTGTAAGATCATAGTCTCGCTTCCAGACATAATCACACCTGACGACCAGTGTCTTCTTCTTCTTGGTGGCCACCCGCAGCGGCTCTCTCAGCATCAGCTGCACAAAGTCCTGCATTTCGGCATACACCGTCCGGAGGATGGCCTCGGAGAAGACGCTCTCCATCCGGTTCATCAGCACCTGCAGACCCTTGATCATGGCGATGACTTCAATCAGCGCAAACTTCTCCTGGCTGGTGTAGTTGTACCGCGTGGCCTGCACGGTGAGGGGGGACATTCAGGCATATTAAATCTGCTGCCTCCAAAATGACCATACACTGTGGCACTAAGCCAGTTAATGTTCTACCTACCCACTACTGAAAGGGAAGGCCACTTCAGGAGTAAAAGTTGTGTACTATGATCAATTATACAAAATCATGAAATTCTTCTATTGACTTGTTTTCATTACAAGTGATTAACAAATTTATGTTGATGTAGGGCAATTTGTTAATTAGTTGCGATCAAATTATATTACATGTGTGTGATCAAAATACTCCAAAACAACTCACTTTCCTGGCAAATCTCATTAGCCTGATAAGTTGTCTGATAGACCTTTTCGATGCATTGCAAGCAAATTCCAAACGGTGGAAGATGAATTTTGAGCCCTTCTGAGAACTATGTTTTGAACTTTACATCCCAACATAAACTAACTCTGCTACAAAATGTTTCAGAAATCAACTTGCTTGTATGAGAATATGGGAAACCTCATAAATTTGGGTGAATCTTTTAACAAAATAAAGTTGAAACCTGGTAGATGAATCATCTCGGGCCACTCACCCTCTCGTATTCCTCTGCTTCTTGTGCTTTGATATCCCTTGTGTCGGCTGGGTGAAAGAGTTTCCACGAAAACTGGTGGGAATAAAACACACACACACATACACATGAAATCATGACATGCTGGAAATATCATTTACGGTAATTTGATTATGGATTGTAACTGGAAAATCATCATATCCATATATCTGCAAAATCATTACATTCAATCCAAACATTGTATACTGAAGTATTAAAAAAACCAAACACCATGATAAAGATTGAAGCCATGATCACAGATCATAATAGTAGGATATCCTTGATAAAAAAAAAGGAGATCCCTAAGTCAATATGACTGGAAAAATCATATTAATTTTGATTTTACAAACATCAAAGGGATACAGGTTCAATATAAATTCAATCACGCACAAATAATCTCATATACCAGCATCACTAAACACATACTGTGAAAGTGGAATTTTTTGAGGTGTTGAATTTTTCGCGTATTTCACACAACCAGAAACTGGCACAAAAAAAAAGAAGCACATGAATATTCATGATTGCCATACATGTTCCATCAGTTGATGTCTTGATTTCGCGCAATTAAAAACACGCAAAACTCATTTTGCCCAGGCGAGCGCGAAAAATTACTTGCACAAATATATCCACTTTTACAGTATGTGTTTCATACCATCTCATTTATAACATTACAATAATTGTATCATTCTTTTCTTTCTTATCGCAAAACTGCCATTTTCCACTAAAAGTTTGCAAATACAATCCTCTCTCCACACACACACACGCACACACACGCACACACACACACACACACACACACACACACACACACACACACACACACACACACACACACACACACACACACACACACACAGTTGATACATATTACAGCAATATGTGTCTGCAAAGGCCTTAGGATTACTCAATCAAAACTGAATTAAACAAATAATACATACGGAAGCATTCCTCAATTCACTCCTACTGCCCCTCTTACCAGTTCCGTCACAAGTGATGTCCAACTTGAGAGCAGTCGTAATCCACGCAGGGCTATCTCGTACAACACCTTGTTCTCATCCTCAGTCCGACCTGTGTCTTTCTGTGCGGTTGTTACTTCCTGCGGACACATTAAAAAGCACATCCTGGCTTTTGATAAAGTTCTTCGCAAGGCAAAGTTAAAACAGCACTATTTTTCTACTAGCATATTGGTTATGTTATCAAATAGGTGTACTTCTGCTATTTCCCCATACTTCTAAAAAAGACCACTTTGATATAAACACATTGACTGCAGATACAAAATCCTCACAACCTACCATCACATGTAAAGTTTGACAGTACTAACAAGCCTCCCAGTAGTTCACAAAACTTGTATCGAATTGTCACCACACAGTACACATGCCCATAGATTGAGACCCCTCTTACCTTAAGGAACATGACAGCAACACCTAGTGGCATCATTATATCTGATGCTTTCAAAGAACTTTCACAGATACATTGTATATTTTGAGTTAACTGGAAGATGACCAAATGAACCTGATGATGACAACAGAAAGACACACATCATCAAGTTATCACCTTACCTTGTTGCTATGTCGGGCAAGCTCGCTGATGTACCTCATGTGGCTGTCTCTGATTGGCTGGAGGTGCTCCAGGAGGTTGTACTGGGCACCCGACGAGATCTCCGAGTTCCAGAAGGACTTGTGCGACTCGTAGTTGGTACTCTTCTTCACGTACGTGAAGACTGGTATCTGGATGTCGCCGTACAGGGGAACCACCTCCAGTTGCTGTGGGAAAAAAAAGATCGCATGGCAGCCATTACCAACAATTTCTTTTCATATTGTTCTACTTTTTGAAGATTTGATGCCATAAATGTCCTGTTGAAAGTAAAATCAGGCCCATATTTCAAAGTCAACAATGGCATATCACAACAATTATAGACAACATATACAGGTAGATGTTCACATTTTATCAAAGTGCCTACCAAATACAGTGTATGTATAGAATATTTGTTTAACAATTTTAATGATTATACTGAAGTACAATACTACTTCCATTCATTTTTTTTTTTTCTAAATGACTATTTTGTTGATCCCCAATGAATAGATCAAGAATTCACAGGACAAAACAAAGATTTCCTTCAAGGATGCAAAGCTGATTTTGAGGTGATGCCATTAACATTGGCAGGTTAAAGAGGTCATGCAATCACAACCCTCCCCCCCCCCCCTACCCTCCACCAAACTCCATCCCACTACCACTACCATCACCACCACATCCCCTGGTAATGGGACCATTCTATCAAGCATACATACTGTACTTGCTGAAAGAGGATATTTCTTTGTTGTACTTACCTTAAATATCCTGTCCACTTTTGAGAGACTGATTCTCTTCTTCTGGTCCATTTTGTAGATGTTGTTCTCCTTGCTGTCAATCAGGTACAGGCCAAATCCTATCACCTGTGGAAAAGCAAGGAATTGGTGAAGATTTGAAGAAATCACATAGGCACCAGCTTCCTGCACAGTGGGCACATTTACAACTTGAGAGAGGATCTCTACCAGACACTATTTTATCAAACAAAAAATTATACACTGGGCAAGCATCAAAGCCCATAAACTGAGTTGAAATAACCAAATAATTCTATCCATTGCTTTCAAAAATGATACAGAAATTATCACAATATGTGCTACCCAGGTTTATATCAATACTTCCTCTTGAACACCAATGGCATTTTCCTACAACTTTTCACACATCATTATTACCATCCCCTAATATCAATATTATAATCATCATCATTCCTGTATCACTGTTATTATCATCACCATTACCACCAACACCACTTATGACATCATCATCAATATCATCACCACCATCATCACTTACATGTATGACCTCAACTATCAAAGTCATGACCATCATGCTGACCATACAAGCCAGGATCTATCTTTATGTCTCTGTGTATGTACAGTTCTCTCTTATCTCTCTCTCTATCTATCTATCTATCTATAAATCTATTTATCTTGTTATCTATCAATCTATCTATCTATCTATCTATTTTTTATCTATCTCTACATCTATCCATCTATTTTTTAATTTATCTATCTCTATATCTATCTATCTATCTATCTATAAATCTATTTATCTTGTTATCTATAGATCTCTCTATCAATCTATTTTTCAATCTCTCTATCTATCTATATATCTATCTATCTATCTATCTCTCTCTCTCTCTCTATCCATCTATCTATCTATCTATCTATCTATCTCTATCCATCTATCCATCTATCTATCTATCTATCTATCTATCTCTATCCATCTATCCATCTATCTATCTATCTATCTCTATCCTTCTCTCCGGTCTCACCTTGAGGAGCATGTGCTTCTCACTGGGCATGACATACTGCCTCTGCTCGAAGAGGTCGGCGCACAGGTTGACGATGTCGGCCAGGAGCTCCTCGTAGCCCTGGATCTTCTCCAGGTTCTCCTTCAGCGTCCGGGTGATCTTGTCATTGTTGGCCAGGAAGAGTACTACCTCCTGGGATTCCCGCAGGGCCTGGGGGTCTGCCATCACCTTCAGGAACTGGGCCGCTCTGGAAGGGCACAAGATGGAAGGACCTAGTTATTACAGGAACTTTAATAAACCCTTTAAATACCAATTTATCTCCTCAAAACTACCACTACAGGGCCCTGTTTAATAAAAAGTTGATATGATAGCAACTTTTGCTGGAATTGCAATTGCCATGGTAACAAGAAGAATCCAGTTTCCTGATTGGCTGTGGCTATGGGAAGTTGCCATACCAGCAAGAGTTGCCATCCTAATATTTTTTATGAGATGGGGCCCTGGTTTGTTCATCAGAAACAGCAAAAGTGACAATAGTAGACAGATGGAAGCAATCAACAAGGGACCATAAAATGTGTTTTGTACCTCATTTTCTGTGGAGGAATGCCCGCAGTGGCCACTACACAAAGGGAAGAGGTTGCTTCTAAAAGTATGATCTCATTTCAGTCCTTTTTTGTTTAGTTTTTTTTTTTTTTGCCATTTCTTTGCTGTCATGATGGATACACAATTCAAACCTAAAGAAAGCCTTGCAGTACAATCTCCTCATATTCAGAACATTATCTTCAGAAGGGGGAAACATGATTAATCAAGAAAAAAATGTTGTAAAGTGGGAAGTTCATTTTGGGTTTTTTCTCTCTTGACAAAAGAAGCCTCTCTTCCTTGATCATTTGACACTAAATGTACAATGGGAAGTTGTAGACTTGAGTATATTTTGCTATAAAGGCTCATTCCTGAAGAACAATCTAAACTGGACAGGCTTTACAAATGTAGATATAACAACAGCGTGATGTATTCATTTTTATATATTTGACTGGAAATGCTGCCAAGTGGAAAAAGGTGGGGGTTAGAATTCAGGGGAAAGACTAATTTAGTAAAAGAGCACATCAACGTCTGTTGCGTCTTTCTGGTGAGTGCTTTAAAAGAGCAACCTGACCACACATTGTGTGGGCTCTCACCTCCTGTAAGCGGCGTAGTCGTTTTTGATGCTGGCCTTGACATTCTTGAGAGCATCCAGGACGGCAAACATGTTGATGAGGCGCCCCAGTGTCAGGAGATACGCCTCAGAGACAAAGTCCTTCTTCTTCTCCGCATGACACAGCCGTTTGACGTCCCGGCAGAACACGTCAATCGCCCTTTGCTGTGCCGAGGACAAGCACAAATGCACGGTTTAAACGCAGTTCATTATTGGCACATTGCCACAAAGTTTCTAGAAATCCTTCATCAGCTCAGTCCACTCCCTGGCAGTGCCTTACATCTCCAGTTACATCTACTAGCAGCAATAATTTCCTTCTCTGAACAAACCTGCTTTAGCATTTTGATCCCCTTGTACAACCTGAAGAAGCAACTACAGTACAAAATCAACAAATTTGAACCATCTAGGGGAGAGTGTATTACATGAGGTCATGATGGCTTAGTAACTTGAGCATTCAGATGCAGTGACAGACAACTTTAGATGTAAAATTTGCCACTTCTTTGGGGATGCTCTGAATAGAGCTTTGTGTGGAATGTCAGTGGTGAAGAAATGGTAATCAGATCAGGGATGACTGGGATGAAATCACAGAAATATCAACATTGTTTCAATCACTGGCATGAGAGTGAGTTGCCTATCTTGGCAATCTGCAAGCAATTTAGATAAGCTAAGAAAAGAATAGCACTTCTTCATGTCACTGAACATGAAATGCTATTCATTGCAAATTCTCAACATTGGAAGTCTTCTCCTTAAGTGGCTTGTGGTATTTTGTGGTCATGCAGTTCTAACACCGTCTCCAAGGAAGAAAGTGCTACATTATGAATGAAAATCTGCATAAAAGTCATACACTCTTTTGTTTTGTTTTTCTCGTTGAATAAGCACTACTCACTGAGCAACAAGTATCATCGTAAAATGCAGAGCGATTTAAGTTGATTCACTGGCATTCAGATGGTGAAAATTTATTAAATATGTGGCCTGCAAGTAAGTACTCTCTTTCTTTGCCACTTCCTTTTTGGGGGGCCATGACTTCTTTGAACACAGGAGGATTTGTAATCAATGTTGTACAGGTGTCTCAGTCGACTGATTCCTAGAGGAAATGCCTGTTCGCGATACTTTCATGTTACATTCACTGTGATCAGAGCAAAGCATCGGCAGCACTTGGCTCACAGATCTCGGGAGGAAGCCACGCCTCACCTGAAAGTACATGAAGTTCACCAGTTTCGTGACCTCGGGTCGCAGCACATCCACGAACGTCTCGTAGATCTGCTTTCGGTTGGGCTGATTGTTTGATTTTATCTTGAAAGAGGAGAAAAAAGAAAGTGAAACACATGTCTGTTAAAAAAAAAAAAAAGTAGTCCCTCTCACTTTTCATTTCCATTCAAGCAAAAGCAGTAAAATGTATATATTTACATCACTTAATGCAACTACTGAAGACATGCTTTCCGGCCACACCTCCCATTCAATTCTATATTAATCACACTGGAGGCGTATCATCTTTCAATAAAGCATAGTGCTTTTTCAAAGAGTTTTGTTGCTAAATTCTGATAAAAGAGGTGTCACACATCCTTGCTATTTTTATGTTGAAACAGAAATGACCCACTTACTTTTTTTAACCAAGAGTATGATTAAAAGGAAAATAAAGAGGGCGAGAGAGAAAAGGTAATTTCTACCAGCGCACCAGTGTAATTTCTGAAGTCTGTCAAATCGCTTCCTTTCATTATTCATCTTGTATCTTGTTTATAGATTTCTTGCAGAAATTCTGAACTTCTCTCAGTAAAATGCTGATATCTTGATGTGACCTTTACCTTTAACATGAGCTCAGATAAAACCTATAGGATATGAAGTGCAAGTAAAATCATAAATTGTTCTGTATTTTGTCAGGTCCTATGACTTTTTGTGTCACTCATCTTGAATCTTGTTTACACATTTCTTCAACAAATTCTGACCTTCTCATAGTAAAATGCTCAAATCTTGTTGTGACTTTCACCTTTAATCTGAGCTCAGACAAACTTATGGGATATGTGGTGCAAGTAAAATCATAAATTGTTCCATATTTTGTCAGGTCCCATGAGTTTTTGTGTATAAATCAATTGTGTTGCCATTAACATCTAACACTGTTCACCAACACAAGCCTCACCGTATACTCGTGACCAATGAAAAAAACACACCCAACCCCACTTGGTAGACTTCCTGATACTTTGGCCTGCTTGCGCAATCCGCAGTAACTCCAGTACTGCACTTTGAGACGCAATCTGTTCTAGCATTCACAGAATTACACTTACCTGTGGCATTGCTCTGGAACAGCTTCTCCATGTGTACAGCGTGACAGCGTAACACTCCCCCTCCTCCAACAGCTTGTTCTGTGGAGAGCAAACACACGGTCGTAATCATAATTCAGACTAAGACAGTGATCCTGGTGCAAGTAAACCAGTGAGAATGCACATCACAGGGAAACAACAGTTTATATAGTATAAACAGAAATGTGTGATGAAAAGATGAAAAAACCAAAACCTGAGCAATGAAAGGTAGAGCAGAATCTAATGCCTGTCACTACATGGTGCATGCATATGAAATATTTATAGCTGCATCTTTTTGTTGGCATAAATCTATGCTGGCCCTCATTTTGGACACTGTTGAATGCTTGCTGTCATTTCCCTACTTGCTTACCTGAACACATCAATTCTAAAAGGCTGACAACCAGTTGTTTCAAACACGGGAGGCAAGAGAAAATTTCACTTATTTTGAAAATGAAATACACAAATAAAGAGAATGTCTTCAAATTTCCTTGTTCATTCTCACTGGTTGGTTGTCTGATAATGTGCACCACAAACTTGATCACACATTTTCCCCTACTTCACTGCACACACCAAATTTGCTCAGGTTTTCCAGTTTGTTGTTTTTTTACAAGGAATATCATATCCAACTAAGACATGATATCAAGTCATCAGATTTCTCTTTCCACATTCTCATTCTGTTACTTTTCCTCTTCATTAAAAGCAACAGATGTTTCTTAAAAATGCAGGGGTGGGGGGTGGGGGGGGGGAGATTTCTTTTCATTATGTCGAAACTAGAGTTGGTGTCTGCACACACAAGTGAAATGAAGCAGGCTTTTCCCTTGGCAGAAACTAGAGCTGTTGTGATTTGGTGCTTGCGTGCCCTGCCGGCCTGGTTTCAACTGAAACAAGTTTTGCACAAGAGACACCGACCAGACTGGAGAAACGCTGCCACAGGAACTGGCAGGAAGCGAGAAAGAAAGCTCCGTTGGGATGTGTGTTCCTGACAAACAGCCCATGCAACGGCGGTTCACGTTATACGGTCGGCAGTGTTTGCTCTGATGACATTTAAGGATCTGGTGCTGTAAAGTGATGCTCTAATTTTGTGAATGTGTACATCAGTGTCAGCTGCATGTGACTGATTTGTTTTGACGGCACGACTGAAAATCAGTGGAACCCAGCAACATGGCAACATTCAGAAAACCACTCACAAATAATTCCATCTGGATGGTTCATGCTTTAAATTGGACACGTGGCATTCAATAATATACTAATGATGCACAGGATAGAGTGTGTTAGTGAAGGTGCGGCGCGCTCGAGAGTATTGACAATGGTGCGACATGCACGAGGCGCAGCCGAGTGCATGTTTGCAACCGTTGTCAATACTCGAGAGTGAGCCGCACCTTCACTAACGCCACGAAATAATCCTGTGCATCATTAGTTTTATAAAATGGGTCGAAAACTAACAGCATTTTTCACGTACCTTTGTGGGTCAATACCAGTCAGCTACATGTAGCACTCGCTCAAAAGTCAAGATGTCCGAAGATGTTCGTCCCAAACATTTACGCACGTCGCACTCGGAAATCCCGCACACGTACTGTACGTACGTATAAGAGTATACGTACGCCACGTACTGTTATGCACAAGAAAGGCCGCCGGCTGTTGTGGCAGCCCGCGGCCCGAACTAGAAGTTGTTTACAGGATTGACAGCGCGTATAGTAGCGCGTGACGCACTTGTAACAACTGATTGAGTGCGCACTGCTAGTGTAAAACATTGTGACATACGTCAGGCCAGGGAGGTGGAAGAGAGACTCTTCTTAGTGCTTACCTGAAGAAAATAATGCACGCACACGTGACTCATTTCAGCGCTTCCAATTGGCTACATTCTTGAACCCATTTTATAATTTCTGATAGTTTTAAACAGGAAGAAAAACCCTGATGATCAGTCATGTCAATATCATATATTATATAGACATGAGTCAGATGACTGGTTCTTTTATACACAATTATGCAGGCCATAAAATTTCATGAAATTCCTGTATTACCTGCATATTCTATAAGGCACATTCCAAAAAAGACCAATTTCCCCATATCTTTTTCTCTTAAAAAAAATGATAATAAAACCTATTCTGGCACTTGGTTTGATTCTAGCTTACATAGAAAGTACCCAGTAACCTGAACTGCATTATACATTTTTGCGACATTGCAGGTATGATATTTCATTACAACTATCCATGATAAAACAGACGAATACCAGTTACACCAATACATACTCAGAATTCTCCCGTCAATAAAAGAGGATCTGTCTGTTCAAATCTATTGAAAACAGCGTTCACACCGTAAAAAGTGATCTTGCACCCCAGACAAGAAAATGGACAATAGCTGCATTCTTCTTCTTCTTCATGTTCATGAGGCACAATGCGCCTAGTTGATATTGCTTCACCCATTTTTCTAGTGTAGGTAGGTAGGGGTGGACCTCTAGACTGGATTAGCTCCCATTTCTGTGTGCTACATGTATCCAAGGGACAGAGTGTTTCACCTCTTACTTCAAGGGGATGGTATGATTGTAACATGCTCATTGCTCAGTTAGACTCGTGAATCGAACCCAGGTCATTTAGATTGGGATACAGACACGCTACCGACTCACTGAAATCACCATCCAATAGAGCTGCATTAAAGAGATTCTAGTTAGTTTCCTCAAACTTTATAGCTGCACACGGATAACGGAAAACAATATTAGGGAATAGAATCATTAGAAATATTACAAGAATCAGTCTGATTTGAACAAGACTTCTCATCCTTTGTTTCTTTCATTTGACTTGATAAAAATCAATGTGCACATAGGATGGTGATAGAGTGGCCTTCCACTTTAAAGGACAAGTCCACCTTCAAAATAAGGATTGAGAGAATGCAGCAATATTAGTAGAACACATCAGTGAAAGTTTGAGGAAAATTGGACAATCCGTTCAAAAGTTACGAATATTTTAGGTATCTGTGCAGTCACTGCTGGAAGAGAAGACTACTACAGTGTATGATGTCATATGCGTACAACTATATAAGGAAAATAAAAAGAGAATTTCACAAAACTTTACTTTTGGAATAAAGTGCACATTTCTTCGACTTGCTACTGATGTATGTTAAGGGTAATATTATTCCCCTGCCTTCTGAAAGAGAGAAGTCGAGTGTTCTTTTGTTACACGAGGAAAATGGAAATATGTTGAATTTTCTTTATTCTTTCTTTATATCGTTGTACTCATGTGACATCACAAGCTATAGTAGTCTTTTCATCCAGCCGTGACTAAACAGAAACTTCAAAAATTCATAACTTTTTAACGGATTGTCCGCTTTTGCTCAAACATCTTACTGATGTGTTAAAACTACTAATATTGCTGCATTCACTCAACTCACATGTCTATGAAGGTGAACTTGTCCTTTAAAAGCTGCTCCACTGCTATTAAAGTGAAGACTGATTTAGAAACCTATTAAAGATGCATGGGAATTCATTCTACACAAGCATGACAACCATTTGCAATTGTATCCCTATCCTAATCATTTCCTGCTTTGAAACACCAACCTTTTCCCCTCCAAAACACCCATCTCTTCCTGGTGGAGGAGATTTTGACTATTTTGAGCTCACAAATATTTTTTCAAAGAGGGCCATTTACACAGTGTAATGAACTCTTTAGAGCTGGAGCTGAGCTCTAAGAGTTTGTTAAGATAATATAAAGTTTTGGTACCTCAAAAGTTTCCCTGAGTTTCCTTGTCTTAGTTTGTTTTTCAGGTTAAAGTACCTTTCATATAACTAACACTGTGAGACTTACTCGCCCCAAAGTGCTCTCATGTCTTAGTAATCATGCAATAATGGTTTCGTACAATACGTGTATATTGATTCTCGCTGTACCGCGTTGAGTCAAACTAACGGCTCGTTCGAATTTTTCACAGCCCGCTCTGCTCGGGTACGAAACCATTATTGCATGATTACTAAGACATGAGAGCACTTTGGGGCGAGTAAGTCTCACAGTGTTAGTTATATGAAAGGTACTTTAACCTGAAACACAAACTAAGACAAGGAAACTCAGGGAAACTTTTGAGGTACCAAAACTTTATATCATCTTTAAAGAGAGCTCTCTAAGAACCCTTGGAGCTGGATTGATGGCTTATGATGTGGACAGACATTTCAAATTGTATAGAGTGTTTAATAGCTCTCAAAAGCTCTCAAAGTAACGGTAGTGAACTTTCTTCTTGTGAGAAACTGAAACTCTTTCAAAGTACGAGTGCAGTCCAGTATGTTCTTCCAGTCACCTGTCTATAACAACCACCTCTCTACATGCAACCTGCTCCATGCAGCCATCACAAAAATGCCCCAGTTGCAAAGAGAAAGTTGTATGATATGTACCATATTAAAAATCTGATTTGAAATTCAGTTAATATCTTTAATTTGCTTTAAATTGCTAAGCTTTAGGTTTCTTTTTCTTTCTATTTTTCCAGTGGTGCTGCTTTTGTTTTGGTTTGATGCTGTTGTTGTTGTTGTTTTCTTTTCTTTCTTTCTTTTTTTTTGGGGGGGGGGAAGGGGAGGGAGGGGAGGACATGCATGTGACTGACCTCAATCATAGATAATTGTGATGAAAGTAAATACAGATTGGCTACAAGTACACCTCTAATGTTTCCTTTGGGTGGATGATATCATGTAACAATCACCTGATGCAGATTACTAGTATCTTATCACGTTTCATTCACAGAGAGAACATGCTGTTAAATTGACTATCAACATTTTGGTCAATGGGGCTCTGGCACTTTTCTCAAAGCTCGTGTTACATGCTCTCTCCTGTATCCGGTCATAAAAGAGGAAGAGGGTAACATTTCATATCTGATCGTTTTCCAATATTATGAATACATGTTATCTTGTAACGAGTTATCATTCTCCAAGCAAAGCTCAGATTAAGCAGGTAAATGTATGTAGCAGATGTACTCTCTACTTTTGTATATTTTCACACATTTTACTAATTTACATGAGTATTGTATATATATTTTTTTTTGGGGGGGGGGATTGGAAGGGACAATGGGTTCTTGAACAGTAATGGGCCTACTGCTGGGCTTACTATTAAAATGACTCATGCAATATTACGGTTGTAATCAGCATTCACACACAGGACTTATTGGTTTTTCTATTTTAATTGAAAAATCAAAGTTTTCTGCCCCCATTCACACAGAATAATAATGATGATAATAATAATAATAATAATAATAATAATAATAATAATAATAATAATAATAATAATAATAATAATAACAATAATAACAATAATAATAATAATAATAATAATAATAATAATAATAATAATAATAATACATAAATAAAATAAAATATCACTCAGCTGAAAAATGAAGCACTTTGATTCTCCAGACTGTTCATGCCTAAACAATGACTGGAGCATGACTGGGTGTGGGACCCAGTGTTGAGGTTTGAGGTTTTGAGGTTTATTCAACACTTCTATAAAACAACATATAACAGAAACCTACAGCATTACAAACAATAAGCATAAAAGCATTAACACAAGTGTGGCAAGTTGCATTATGGGATTTTAAAAAATTGATGGTTTCCTCGCATGTATTGTATACCTTTCACACATGCCGCACAGGCAAAATTATCACGACAGTTTCTCCCAAAAAACAAGCTACGTTGTATACCAATTTTTGCATGACAATGTCTATGGCGAGAGTGAACAATTTTCTTTTTGTTAACACAAACGAATTAAGGGTTTTTGCATGGCATCGAAAGACTTAATTTGCAAAACAACACACCAGCATTTTTTTTTTTTTTTTTTAAATAAAGTGAGCACTGGGATTAAAACATGGCATCCAAGGCAAGATCCAGTCATTTGGAAGAGGAATAAAATCTGGTTCCCAAAACAGCTCTGGACATCACATGATTGTATTTAGAATCTACCACATCTACCACACACATGTACATGTAAGTATAGGAAAGACTAGAAAAAGACACTGGAAGAAGTTTGACAGCTTTCATCACACAGTGAGTGTGTGGTATGATAATCTAAGACTTAATGATTGATCTGATTCCAAAGGCCATCAGTTTAGAAGTAAATACCAGTAAGTATGACGAATCATCAGACTGGCCTGCATCGATGCATGGAAGGTTTCTACCTGTACAGCATGTGTACAGTAGTATCTCACATTCAAAGTGAACCCCAACTTCTCAGCTCGCACATCACCAATTTTCTAAAAACATTTTGGTAATGATCATGGGCATCTTCAAGTCTATGTACAGGCAATGGTTTAAAATTCCTCACGAAAACTTTACACATGTAGTATCCACTGTGTCTCTCGCTCCACCACCATATCTCCAAACAATGTACCAGTAATTAATTTTATTCACCACCACTTTGCCATTCATTTACCCCCGAGGATGCAAGCTACACATACAGCACACAAAAATTTAAACCAAATCAACAGATCATGATATGGCACAAAACCTTATGAATTCATTGGGAAGATATGAATGATATTTGTAGACTGTATTGTTGTTTAACTGACATGGCAACAATAAATTGCCATGTTGAAGATCCCCCCCCCCCCCCCATGAAAAAGTATGCCACTAAAATGGTACATACTGCTTAGCTCTTACAGCTACAGTGTACATGCATATTTTCCTTCCATTTATTGATTTAACCCTACAATTATGTATTTACCTCGAGATGAATTTCTTCATTTCAAAATCTTCAATAGATATCACTCACTGACTGTCAATTTGAATGCTAATTGACCAACTAAAGAATACCTCAATGACTTTTCTGTTTGCAAAATTGTATAAATGATGAAAACCACAGTGTATGAAGACGGAAGACTACCAATAGCAGTGTAAGTAAATTCAGATCGAATACATTATTTCCGTTATCTGCGATTTCTATTTCAACTGAGGTTGAGTACAACACAATTTAGTTGTCAAAAGTCATACAGCTTTTTTGCACCAAGAGCACAATTACAGGCATTGTGCTCCTGTCTTTTTACAATGATACACTACACTGTAATTACCAACAGTCAAAAATCAAAGGTATTGTTGTATGACGATCTATTAACTCACAGAATGATGAGGGTATCAAGAGATTTATTCCTGGTATCCCTTTATAAGCTATTATATCTCAGCTATGTGATTTAATATTGAAACTCCACTGTTGACTGCTACAAGCAATGCATCTACACTTGTGGACCAACCCTTCGGATGCTCACGGTCAAAAATATCAACTTACTTGTAGTTTTGTGAATTTCCTGGACCAGGGCCAAAATGAGGGTATGTGATACATGTACAACCCGAGCAATCATTTCAATTCCCTCATAAAAGATATCAACAAACAAACAAACAAATAAAAACAAGTAAAAGCAACACCAACTGCATTTTCTCTCCTTAAAAGGAGGCCCGAGCGTGGTCTAGACCAACAAACATTAGTCTAGAACCATCTTTTCTGATACCACATGCACCCTCTTTTCTTGTTCCTCATGCAATGCACCCTATAATCACCAATGAATGTGCATTTTTACTTACAAAAAAGACAATCTGTGAGACAAGAATAAAGAATAGGGTTGATAGGTACTTTGTCTGTGCATAAAAATATCTACACAATGATATATTCATCTTTCATTTATGTTAAATGTGAAATCCAGTGAATAATATGATTCATACACATTGATTGGAAGTGCCAAGACTTGCTGATTATCTTGACCATTATAAAACTCCAAATCATACATTTACCAGCAATCTACAGCATTGCTCTATTATCAAGACTAAAAAAAAAGGGAGAAAATCCTGATGTTACCCATACAAATGTAGTGGTACAGTACTTCGAGAAGAGTATTAAGAAGATTGTACAGTCTTGCATCATTCACAATGTATCACCTATTACAACAACAGCTATCTTTTACTCATCACCTGTGATCAATTCAAATTATGAACTTAGTAAATTGACAAACATACAGGACCACACTCTTGTTACTGCTCTTCCCTGCTCTCCTTTTTGAAAAGTACAATGTGTACTATGCCACTGCATTTGTACAGGTACAATCAGGATCTTCTCTTTTTCTTTCTTTCTTTCTTTTGTCACTGTCTTGATAATACTGTAAACGTCAATATTTTCGCGCGATTAATTTTTCGCGCTGAGCGGCTCGAAAACATATTCGTGGGTTCTTAAATTCGCGCTCCGCAGCAGGTTAATACGCAGTCACAGTTTTCATCCAGTGATGCCAGTGTACGATAAGCGACGTAGCAAGCGTCGCAAGTGCGAGTACAAGCGCTCAACTACGTAGTACATGTATTTTACTCGATACATGTACTGTAGTACTAGTACTGTAGTCGCGGGGATGTAGCACACCAATCGGCCGTGGGCTCGGTGCGTGCGGTGCATGCGATGATACTGCTATATGCGTAAACATGTCTGTACTACGTACATATGTAGTAGTATCATCGACGAAGTGCACACAATTTAGGCTGTTCAAAATGTGCATATAAAATTGCGAAGATATATTCGCGCGTTTTTGAATTCGTGCTAGCCGAACGTAGCGCGAAATCCGCGAAAATTAATGTACCGCGAAAATTTCCACGTTTACAGTAGAACAATGCAGTATATCAAACAGTATGTATGATACGAAGTCCTACATGTACACTGTACATGACCTAACATAGTGTTCTTAAAACAGGTGAGTGCTTCAGGTTAATTGGTGCCCTTGATGTCAGTGTTTTGGTATCAAAAGTACAAAATATGTACTATTTATAAATGTATCTGTATAGTCCATTTGATTGTTTGCAAAATCAATCATGCATTGTAAGGGAATAAGCTCCTTTAACCCTGAAAAATAACATGATGATTACACACAATATTAATACACAAATAGGTACTGTACCTTTTCTTGAAAAATTAACATACATTACAGTATGTAAATGTCAATCATATTCTCACATATAGTGAGTTTGTTTGCATACTGAAGTACACTGTAAAACAAGGAATGTTTGCATGCATTTCAATTTCGCGAATTTCGCGAGCACCAAGATTCGCGAAAATAAAGTGCACATTAGTTCTTTTCTACACTATATGCACTGAATGCAAGTGGCATTGCGTGAAAATTTCATGCCGTGAAAAAGGCCATTGGCTCCAATTCGCGAAAACTTCGTGCCACAAATATTTCATGTTTTACAGTAATCACAACCTTATACGACAGGTATCCTGAAGTTAATAAGGACACATAAGTTCCAGCTACCCACACGTACATTGTATACCTACACTTTTGGGTGCATGCTTGATATCAATTGAGTTCACAGAAATTACACTGTGACATCTTGCAAACAAAATGGAATCCACTTTGAGTGTATATCTCATACACACATTGGAGATGATGATTAGAAATTAGAGAAATATACATTTATGACCATTTCCTTATTGGTGTTTCCATCATGTATCAATTCTACACAATAAGATGCTACAAGTATAGGCCTGATGCATGGTGGAAAAACAAGAAATGTGTGGTATGTAAAATCAAAAATTAATTAACTCTTGTCATATCATAAACATGATCAAAGTACATGTACATAGAACATGTATAATATTACGCAGTTAAGTACTTCTCTTTAACAAGGCACATTGTACTACTGTAGGACTATGTTTGCTAATTCCTATTGTAAAAAACAGATATCTACAGAGTATGACACATTCTCTTTCAAAACTGTAATCATCAATGACCCTATTGATGTTATACAGTCATCATTCAAGCTAATGAATTGTCCCATTTATGTTCCATATATCATAAATAATCACCAAAGAACATCTATATTACACTAACTATTTATTGCTAGGGCAAAAGACATTAAAGCTCTTCACACAGTACTGTACATGTCAATTTGCAGCTATTGAGAGGAAATTTACAAGGGCATAATTGAAAGTGAAACTTGTAACTTTTTGGAGTATAATGATGTATGAGCATTGATGTGTAATCTAATTTCCTTTACAAGTCGACTTGAAGATATTTGTAAAGTGTACAGGATTGGTATAGTGCATGTCATGCCATGTTAGCCTCCGTGGTTTGTGACTATCATTCACAATGCTTGCATAAATGCAATTGTATAAGGGCAATTCCGCGGTTAGTAACGTTACATTTGAACAAATTCAGATATTTGTTTTTACTACTAAATTACCATTTATTCTTTTCAAGTCAAAATTATGTCAAAAACATGTTCATCCTTCCCAGGTTTATGATACAGAAAAGAATGAATACAATCCATGAAATATTAGAATTGCTATGGCAACTTAAAGGGCAGGTTAGTAACGTTACGAAAAAAGGACATGACAAAAAAATCAATGTCTTGTAACAAAAAGTGTGCAAAAATTCAAGTCACTTCAAACAAAGTGTTGCATTAATTTTAATTATTGCATCATGACAAATGTTCACATAAATTTTTTTAGCAGTTCGACCAATAATTTTTTAGCTAGACCCCCAAAAGCATGGTTAGTAACGTTACGGTTAGTAACGTTACATTTGTCCGGAGTAATTCCGCAGGTTATTTCACCCTTTTGTAATTGACAAAATGTCACATGACTTCTGGAGTATTTAAATGTATTCATCTTTTACCCATTAGCAAAACTTTGAGGAAAAAATTTCAAAGGAACCCACTGTAATTTGCATTTAAGTGAATTTCAGCATCCCCAGTCCCACATGTACATTTTAAATGATGGTTTTAGATCTCGCGAAATCAATTAATACGAAAAATAAAATCTACTGAATTTGAAAGACCTTAATGATTGGTGAACATCCATGGCATTAGTTGGTACCTAAATTAAAGAGTAAGATAAAGAGGCACATTTCTTTTATCCATGTCATGTCCACCTAACTGCGGAATTGCCCATAATGTTATCTCATTGTTTATGATTTATTTCATTGCCAGGTCATGAGCAACAAAAGTTCATCTTCAGTCTATGATCAGCCAATAACTTCATATGTGATTAGCTGTATGCAAAATAAATGTGCCCTACATTTACAAAATTCCAGGGGTACACAGGTACATACATGTACTACCTTAAAAGGTGAGGGCAACTAAATCTGTCACAAGACTTGAAGGTAGACTAGACCAGGAAATACGTACACACCTTAGCCCGGGCTTAATGACAGACCATCAAAGGCATTCTTGGCCACTTCATTGTGTAACTAGACATGAAAGGGTCTTTTGGGAAATGGAATGCTAAGCCTGGCAAAACTAAAGCAGGTAAACCATCACACCTTGATGACATCATCACTAAACCATCGCTGTATGCTCTCATTCAAATGCAAGTTTGCCCGAGAGAAAATATTGAAACATAATTCCATCATGATGTGTTTTTGCTACATATCATGCTTGCTGTGTATGTATACACAGTCAATAAATGTACACACAATACATTACAACTCACACTAAAACGTACATTGTACAAACGAGTTTCATCATTCTCTTAGTCTGTCTAATGTAGGATATCATGTGTCAAACATAACATTGCCTGCTAAATATAGCGGGTAAAATGAACACGAAAACCAACATTCACTTTTTACATTCCATGTAAAACCAAATGAAAAGTTAAACTAACTCATGATAGCAATTACCGGATGAAGGTGTCTGATTTACTTCAAGGTAATATGATGTACCGGTACATCATACACATTTAAGAAAATTATATGCTCTATGTGTCATAATAACCAAGCATCAAATCTCAACAGATTGTTGATTGGTGTGGGGTTTCTTTGATGTACGGATGTGGGTTCTGACATTTTCTCAAAGTGAGATGAATGTACTTTTGTAGTAACTTCTTGGGAGCGTGTGGAGCTGTTTGCAAGTTTGCAAGGGATCACTTTTCTTCAAAAATACACTGTTGATCTTTAAGAATCTTTTCTTGGATACTTTTTATTCTCTACACTACCACATGACAGCAGTTTCACACGGAGGCCTGAAAATCTTTGTGTAATCTTGGAAATTATTTGCTTTGCTACAGAGTCTGACATTGAGGTCCTTTAAAATTGAATACGAGCATTTTGGTGCTTTTGTGAGGTTACTTTCATTTTAAATCTTTAAAGTGCAATCATAAAACATGTTTAAAAATGGCAGCCAGTCAAGTAAATTAAACAAAGAGAAGAAGAGAGGTGTCTACAAAATCAGGCCTCAAGTATTAAAGAAAGTTGTGGAATTTGGGATTTCACATGCTTTCACAAAACAGTGACATTAGTTGGTTTTTTTTTTGCAAAATAAAATGAGGTAACACCTTAAGGGGGTATCTCACTGAGCGGCGAACGTTTGCGAACGTAGCGAATTTGGGAATTCGCCAGGGTTCGTAAACGGTTGCAAAAGGTTCGTTAACATTCGCAAGAAAGTTCGCAAACAGTTTCGCTAACAGTTGCAAACATTCGCAAACATTCGAAAAACACTCGTAAGAATTCGCAAACGGTCGTAATAACATTTTTATATGATTCGCCACTGCTAGCGAACAAGTAACCACATGGTTCCTATATAAAAGCTTCTGAAACAGACAAGGTTCCACTCTAAGAAAGTTTTTGAAGCTCTTGACATCTCCATCATGATTGTAATTGCTTCAAAAGCTTTCCATGTTGACTAAAGTCTGTCCTCTGCAACAAGCACTCTCTGACTCTCTTTCTTTTCTTCTTCCTTTCTTGTTATTCTTTATTTTATTTCTCTTATGCTGCACAACTCTCTAAAAAAGAAAGAGGGAAAATGTTCACTCTTGAAGGAGTGAATTACAGAAAAAACTGAGTTTTGAGTGAAATTGGAGTGAATTTTGAATGAAAATATCTATTTTCACTCATTTTGGAGTGACCTCAGGGATCACTCCAAAATCTTGGAGTGATCCCTGAGGTCACTCCAAAATGAGTGAAAATGAATGAGTGAAAATGAACATTTTCACTCCAAAATCACTCTAATTTCACTTGAAACTCACTCTTTTCTGTTATTCACTTCTTCAAGAGTGAACATTTTCACTCTTTCTTTTTTAGAGACAATAGCTGTAGCAGCAGCCTGACAAAGCAGCTCTTCAAGGATAGCAACACCTTGAGCCTCTTCTTGGCAGAAATTCATTTCCATATCCTGGAAATCCATCTTGAACGGTTGTCACAAGAGATCTGAATTCAGTGAAAGGTTTTATGTCGTTTTATGGGTCTTACTATACACAGTCGCCTGGTACTTTTCCAGGTCCAAGAACATTCGCGAAATTGTCGCAAAGGATTTGCAAACAGTTGCTAACATTTGCAAAACTGTCGCTAACATTTGAAAAATAATATTGTCGCTAACATTTGCAAAATTGTCGCTAACATTTGCTAACATTCGCTAATATTCGCCACCTGTGTTCGCAAACACTTTCGCAAACATTCGCTAACTGTCGCTAATGGCAGAAGCGAACTTTGATTTTTCGCAAACATTCGTCAGAAAAGTTGGCGAATCTCAAATTCGCTACGTTCGCAAACGTTCGCCGCTCAGTGAGATACCAGCTTTACAGACCTCCCATCAGCCTGTACAAAGTACATATACATGAATGAATCTTCACTGTTTTGTTTTGTTTTGTCTTTTTTTGTGACATGAAATCTACAGCACTCAATAAGTTGTATCCTTTGTATCAAATCATTGTCGTCCCCTCAGCAATGATTCTGGGCAAGAAAGGGATCAAACATTAAAGGGATTGTATAGTTTTGGTTGAGACCTAACTTCAAATTTCTAAAACATTTTTTGATGAGATAATGAGAAACCTCCTATGAAATGTGAAAGAGCATGTAATTTTAAGACGAATTCAACATTTATTTGATAAAAATTGGTTTTGAAATGGCTGAGATATCCAAAACAGAGTGATCCTAATAAAAGGTGGGACCCACCTTTTATTACGATTTGTTTGTTTTACTTTGTTTTTGGCTGTCTCAGGAATCCCAAAACCATTTTTCATCAAACAAACTTAAAATTCCTCTCAGAATGGTACGCTCTGTTCCATTTCATAAGTGGTTTCCTGCTATTTCGCAAAAAGTTAAAAGCCCAATCCTCACCTCATGCGATGCTATACCATCCCTTTAAAGTTGGTAAATTATCGACCAGAAGAATACTTTGGATGATTTTTTTTTTTTACAAACCAATGGGAGGATCTGAGGTTATAGCATCTTTGCCACTTGAAATATCCCTATTTGGTAAAATGTGTGAAAAATTAGAAATTGCTAGAGGTCAATAGCACAATCAGGGTATGCAATTGTGTAACAGGGCAAAAATGAAAAAACTTGGTGAAAATGCTTTTTTTGTTGTTTGTTGTAGCTGAGTGTTTAAATTTTCATTTCATGTAAAGAAAGAGTCAAAATGTTGCATCAAACTGCACATAAATTAGCATTTAAATCAGGGGTGTCAAATTACATTGAAATGACTAATATATTGGAAAAATTCATTTAAAAAAAGGAGAATGTTTTCTTCATCTGATATTGCTGTTAGATATTCCTGATAAATATCCCTTTCATTCACCACTAGCACATAGCCATGACACATCACAAAATATGAATAAATTTCATATTTTCACTTCTCGAAATGGATGATCAATTTTGTAGGCATTATTTTGAATTCAAATAAAACCACTTGTACATATTTTATCATATTTCACTTTTGCCAAAGAGTGAAGAGGCGAAACTTTCAGGAATAGGTAACAGACATATAGTGGCCATTATTACAAATTTTCATGAAATTAGGGCTAGTTCTTTGGAAGATACAATATTTTTCATCAAAAAATTATATGTACAGTTTGACCTTGAATGTGCGAACAGTGTTTGGATCAATTCTCATATTTGTAAACACAGATAGAAGAATGAATTTGAGATTTATGATGACTTGAGTTGATATCCAAGCTGTGACACTCAAACAATGACATATTAAGCCAAAATACTATGTTTTTGCTGATGATATCTTTAGAAATTGAACAAGTATTGAAATATGAACACTGAACACTTATCATATGACCTTCATGCAGTATAGGGCAAGTCCTAGATAAGGTCCCCTCAGAAGGCAAAATTTCATCTTTGCTCAATATTGATATGTTTGGTATCATTTTGAAGCTTATGAGTTGAAGTTTTGATTTCCATGGAGGAAAAAATTATATTACGTAAATTTATGCAAATTTCAAGGGCTTCATTTGCATAAATGTGAAACACAGCGTTACGTACAAGTATGGGACATTTATAAAAATTCATATTAATTCAAAGGAAAGCAAATGATATTTGATTAATATGTGGACATAAGAAGTTCATCAAATAGTTTAACTTGGTATGAAAATTTAGGGATTATGCAAATGATTATGCAAATTAGCTCGTGTCCTATCATGAGATGTCCCATACGTAACAAATTGAGGTCATTTTTTTAGGTTTTTTCTGAAATTGCTAAGGTTATATTAATGCCCTTTTGGAAAGTTCTAATTTATTGTTTAGAGAAATTAAATACCATAGAAAAAAGAAAAAACAGTAAAAGGAATATTTTTTATGAGGCATTGAAATAATGTTACGTATGGGACAAATGTGTTACGTATGGGACATCCTCATACATAATGCATGTGAATGCATAGTAGCTAGCTGGGAAGGTCTCTCAGTACACAAATGGTCAATCATCCTGAAGAAAGCATCCCAACATTGTCGCTACTTTTTGAGTTATAGACACTTTAAACAATACATGTACTTGATTGAACAATTTTCAGAACTTAACTTAGGGGGAGGGGAAAATGGCAAAATACACAATGAAAAATCAGCATTAAAGGGATGGTATAGTTTTTTGTAGAAATGGGGATTCAGTTTCCAACATTTAATGAGATGATTGGAAACCAATTATATGAATTACTAAAGAGCATACAATCCTAAGACTAGAGGAATTCAAAGTTTAGTGATGGAGATCCAATTTGAAATGGTTGTGATATAAATATTTAAACAGAATATAAAGTAAAATGATTCTTTTTTTTATTGCAAGTGATACACAAATTGTCCTTATTCAGGTTTCAATAATAGCCACGACAAAATTCATGGGTATACATACTAAGGTGTGACTCGAATCAACGACCTGACTGCTAGACAGACATCTACTCGATCACTGGGGTTCCACGCAGCAGGTATTGCTTATTTACATCGTATAAAAATTAATATTTCTTGTGTCAAGTTGTTTTTTATTGAAACGAAATGGCAAACTGCCCTTCATCAATGGAAGTAAACACTTTAAACTATTCAATTTTTCAGTAGTAACTATCCTGATAAAAATAGGGCATACATACTCAGGTTGGTCTTAAAAATATAGAATATGATTAGATATGATTATGATGGTAAATATTTGGGGAATATTGTTCCCTTGTCAATCTGGATCAGTATTTGAGTAGTTTCAACTGATTCCATTTCAATAATTATGCAAAAAATTGTTTATGGGTATTTTGCAAAATTATTTTGCAAAATACCCATAAACATGTCTCTCCACACACTAAACGAATGGGGGAGAAAGGGCATGCATACTCAGGTTGGTCATAAAAATATAAAAATATGATTGAATATGATTAGGATGGTATATATTTGGGAAATATTGTTTCCTTGACAATCTGGATCAGTATTTGAGTAGTTTCAACTGATTTTACTTCAATAATTATGCAAAATACCCATAAACATGGTTTTTCACACACTATATGAATGGGGGACAAACTGTCCCATACGTAACTGTCCCATACGTAACATGTCATGTCTGTCTTTAATTAGAACCTGTAATTAGAGCTTTTTACCTAATGACACGAAACTTACCTGTGATAATCTTGAGTGTTGTGACTTTCATCACATTGAGTTACAAGTTGTGGAATGAAATACTTTCAGAGAGTTTTGAGGTTGAAAAAAATGTTCAAAAAAACAAAATTTTTCTGGTCCCATACGTAACAGCACATATTTTCTCTTCTAGAATATAATTGTGAAGGTCATTTTTCTCTATTTTTTGCATGATTATACTTCTCCTAGATATCAATCACCATGATAAACTTTAATATGATCAAAAGCCATTAACAGTATTTTTCAGGTCATAAAAGTCTCTGAATGTCCCATACGTAACACGCGTGTTATCTTGGACTTGCCCTATAACATGGGCGTGTATCGCACTTTTTTATGCTCAGCAATTTGTAAAAATATAAAAAAATAAGTTCCTATTGCTCAAATTTGCTAAAATTTTCACACAATAGATAATTCATGGTTAAAACTAGAAATGTCGCTATGGCGACTGATGCCTCCGCCATAATGCATGATTCTCCCAATAGGCGTATAGTACAATGTCTTCACAATGTGTGATCCATGACAGTTTCACATAACTGGCAAAATATTGAAATGACAGGTTTGTCAGAAATGTCTTGAACTGGGTTTGCTATACTTTTTCTAAGAGTGCAGGTACACATATTTCGGGAATTGAGAATTTTTACTTTAATTCTGACAGATCTTTTTATAAGTTTATGCTCTGAGTAATTTCCAAGGTATGAAGAAAGAGTGTAATATCGGTACAAAATAGATTTTTTTTTTTTTTTTTTTGGGGGGGGGGGGGCATTGAAACCTGGCCTTTGTCCCTTAACCTTTGACCTTTGACCTTCTGGCTGGAAATTTCCCAGAGAATCTTCATTAGGTAATGCATGTATTAAGTTTTGAAACTTATAATGCAAGCATTGCATACAATACTAGTATATGAGGGAAATTTTGAGGGGTTGACCTTGCCTTTGACCCCTGAAAATTGACCCATGACCCCTAAATTCCCTAGATAATCCCTGCCAGTCAGTACATGCGTATGTACCAAGTTCCACGAAGATACATTGAACCATTCGCGAGAAAAGTGATATTGCGACATTTTCACCTAACCTTTGACCTTTTGACCTTTGACCTTATGACATGAAACTCTCTCTGGAGAATCTTTACGCAGTAGTACATGTTCACACCAAGTTTCAAGAAAATACCTTTGGGCATTGCATAGATATGGGGGAAATTGCAACATTTGTAGCATTTGACCTTGACCTTTTGACCTTTGACCTCTTGCCAATGTCACTAAAATCTACTCAACTAATTGTCCCATCATACATCATCCTTGGACCAAGTTTGGTGAAAGCTGCTTCATCCAGTTTTGAGTTATCACGTAAACAGATAAATTTTAGGATTTGACCTTGATCTTTGACCTTTGACCTCTGTTCGATTTCACTGAAAAACTAATCAAGTAATTGTCCCATCATACATCATCCTCCAACAAAGTTTGGTGAAATTTGCTCCATCCAGTCTTGAGTTATCGCGTAAACGGATACAATTTCATGATTTGACCTTGACCTTTGACCTTTGACCTTCAGTCGATTTCACCCAAAATCTAATCAAATAATTGCCCCATCATACTTCATACTTGGACCAAGTTTGGTAAAATTCCAGTAAATATTACTCAAGTTATCGCGTAAACAAAAGCGGACGGACGGACGTACGGACGTACAGACGTACGTACGGACGTACGGACGGACGGACAACCCGAAAACATAATGCCTCCGGCACCACTTCGTGGCGGAGGCATAAAAACAAGGATATTCAATAAGGGGAAAAGATTCTTTAAAGTAGTCAAATTAGGATACACCTCACTGAAAATACTGAAAAACGGCTGCACTTATTTTCCTCAGCATTTGAAAATGGCTCAAAACTCAAAACTGGCTGAACATTTATTGGCAAACAGCGCACCATATTGTAGTGTGTCTTCAGTACTTTCAGGAAAAGCAGAAAAACAAGCTGTTTCTCCATGTATAGCTGTACAGCATGGGTTAAAAGGTCACAATGTCACAAAAATAAGCCAGCATTACACTCCTACCAGGATGGGACCTCAGACCTTATAACTTTCTCCAGCTGAAAGAACCACTGTTTTTTATTGCATGCAAGCAATGCCAGGAAAAAAATCCATTAATTTGATACCAAACACATAGGGGTAGACTTAAAATATGGACCTCAAATCTTGATTTTACGTAAGTTGTAAAACGCTTTTTTTGACGCATTACGTGGGTTTGGGAGGACTTTTTGGTAATTAATCTTTAATAATTAACAGTAAATGAGAAGAAATTAGCTATTGTCTTACCACATGTGATTACTGATGTCTTAGCATGCTGCATGTGAATTTTTAAGTCAGTTGGTGCATTCTTTTAGAAGTTACAATTTTTCAAAGTGAGAAAGTCACGATTGCATACCCTGATTGTGCTTATCACCTAAATTTTATATCTTGTGTACAATACTGATCAAACTTTTATCAACTTGGTCGTCGTATTTTACTCCATACAATCAACTTAGACATTGTTTGGAATGGCACTTAAAGATGAAAATACTGATGTGCAAAGGTTAGGTTTTCTAATTATTGATATCATGTGCGTACTGTTTTTATTAGCCACTGGATATAACAATAAAAAGTAAAGAAAAAAAATAACAACTTATGGATACAAAATGTGTACAGTAGCTAAGTTGTGTTTTCATTAAACTAATGGCTAGATTAAACTAATGGGTGTCACTGACTGCATTTATGTTTGTGGGTGAAACTAGAAGTGCTTGCTTGTCTGTTTGTGTGTGTGGGTGTGAATGTTTGTGAGTACAACGTGTAGCTACGTTATACGTAATATGATAAATCAAGTACTGAGACAGTGAAGAACCACTTTAATTGTTCAGTTGATGTGAACATGTTTAGTTTTACAATTTCAGTAAGTTTTCCATGCAGAATTAGTTGTCTTCATTCTTGTCCCTTCCGCTAAAAAAGAAAAGAAAAAAGGAATAAAATCCAGCCATGAATTCTGGCAAAGACGCACATCATTACCTACCAATTCAGTATGAATTTCTCCTTCTTCAAAATGTTTGACTATTTCTGTGAGCTGGAGAAATTTTCAAATCAAACAGAGTTTGGTTGGTAGGTTGTGTCACACAACAAAAGGAATGTAGTGTAGGCAGTAATGGACAGTTATAAAGGCAAAATTATTAATTCCATCTATGGCAGAAAACAATAATGATAAAAACAATAATGATTTCACAATGTTAAATGCCTTGTTATGCGTAGATGATAGTGATGTACAGACTTGTAAAGACAAAGACATATTCTTATGAGAATATGACTGCTGGCAAAGGGCATGATATTCTTCACTACAAAAACAAAATAAAACAAAACAAAGAAGTGCATGCAATTGCATTTTGTTTGATGATTTTTTTGGAGTGTGTCCTCTAAAACAGTGACTAAATGGTTTTGATGAGAACCAAAGACCCTCATCAGAAATAATGACCATAAACAGATTTCATAATATCTCTGCATACCAATGTGGGAATGATGTTTCACTCATGTGCACACCACTGCAAAGTTCTAAAACAATATGGTAAACTCGGAACCCATGATACCTCAGAACTCTTCAGATTTATCACTTACCACAATATATTGATATCACATGTGTGATATTTACAAGTTTAGTGAAAACATTTAGTGATCAATATAAACCCAAAACATATTACTTATTCCAACATTATTGTATAGTGTCCAGAGGAAGTGTTTTACTTGGTTGATCTTTTAAATGCTTCGCTGTGACTCACAATTGAGTTATTTTTCAAAGAGTAGTTGAAAATGACATATTCACCAAATCTGAACATAATCTACAAAGTAACAGGCCACTTTCAGCATTATTCACAGTACTTGCACTGAATTATGGCAAATTATGCTAATCCCTAATTGCATGACTGAACAATTGGGCAGAAAAATGTAACTTTTCATGAAGCAGGTATTGTCCTAATATTATAAATTGCCCAAGGGCAATTTTCTGTTTCCCTGGACAAGTAATATGTGTGCTCGCAGCATTATGCACACCACAGAGTATCATCATCAGTCTATCAATCCTATGAATGAAACAGTGCATATATTTTACGACACATCCAGTTGTAAAGTGTGTTTAATTACAATCTGTAAATATCTTTTCATGTGGTGACCACCACCATCTTTCTATCACTCCACAAACTGATGAATTACTAGCAAATCATGCCCTACAGATAGTTCATCCACAAAATATATTTTGAAGCTTTTATAATGTCCATGCAACATATATGACCCTTAGGCAACTGCCAGCATTAAAACAATTGATCTCAGTCTGGACACTCACCAGTTCTGAATGCACAGTAGCTTCTTCGATGTACTTGGCAATGCCGGTGACATACGCTGTGCGGTCCTCGAAGTTTGTATCAAAGTTGGCCCGGTAGGTGAGGGAGACTGCAGTGGCCTCGATGCAGGGCTGCTGGTCGGGGAGCGGCAGCTCCTCCAGGAGATCCACATTGGAGAGGGCATCCTCAAGCGTTACCGTGACGTTGTGAGACATGGCACAGGATGCGTGCTGGACTCACTTACAAAAGGGGGGGGGGACCTACAAATAGGATATATGGGAAAGTCATATTAAACTTTGAAGTTTTGAGGTTTGTTCAGATCATCTTTTACACCTCTCTTTTCCTTTGACAATCACAAGCAGCTCTGCACTACACAAGACCTGCACAATACAAGCTGACTGTTTTTCCAATTAGTTCAAATTTCTTATTCAGTATCACCACAGAATTATACAAAAAGCTGTGATGTAAACACTTGCCTGATGAATATGTTGGCTGAGATAGGATCAGTTGTTTGGTTTGTTTGTTTTTTACATACATGCCTAATCTTCAGCAATTCTACCAAACTCTAAAGTGACAGAAGGTAATCATGAGTTGTAGCAAGACTCAAATAGGTACAAAATGTTTAGCTTTACTGCAGAACACCCTATCATCATAATGGCAAACATATGCACACTATAAGTACTAGCATGCACCCACACTAAGTGCAACAACCAGCCAACCATGTGGTGGATCATTCTGCACTTGTTAAATATTTTTGACTAATGTCAGACACAGCTTCTTTTTCTTCTTGTTAATCTTCAAATTCCTTCTTCCTCATCACCATTGTTCATTCGCTCACTTCTGAAGCTTCTTCATGGAATACTATTTCTGGTCATTTGTAGGACAGAAACATTAATGTTCTCACACACCCTGCTCTCATGTGAGAAGTGAAGCTTCATCTTTTTGAGGGCATGACAAGGTGAATGGCTGCCAATGAATGGGCCTCCATTTCATGCTCTATCCAAGGTGAGTGAGGAACAGACAGCTCTTACTATACAAACTAGGTTTACGGAAAGAACAGTATTGCTCAGCTGAACTCATAGAGTCTAGTAATTACTGAATTAAAGCCTCTCAAATCTCAACTGCAAAGGAACGCACACCACTCACCAGGAGTACAGATTATGGTTGGGTGTCAAACAAATCGACACCCTAATGTTTTTTTATCAATAGAATATTTTATAGATCTATACTTAAAATACCTCACAATTTGCCTGAAATTTTACTCACATGTAAAGAAAATACTCTGAATTCACAAGAGCACATTGAAAATGTGATTTGCGGTACACGTTCCAAGATAACTGCTTCGAACCCGTGAGTTATTTTGACGTGCTCAGTTGCGCTGTACTTTAAAACCAACATCCCTACCCTCTATTGACGATGCGTGTGAAATGCACGTACTGCTTTTCCTACATTGTATGTGCCATTTATATTAATCTACGGTATCATTGTTTTGCTGTTGATTTTGTTTATTATCGTTTTTTTCAGTAATATTTTGACATCATCAAATCCCAAGTTAAAAATGCAAAACCATGAGTCTCATGAGTGAATGTTCGTCCTGTATGCGCAATGCAGCAAATACAGCGGGTCGGTTTCAATGTACAGGCTGTTTGACACATCTAAGATTTTGGTCGAATTTTTACGGAAAACGACACAGCTACCAGCTCATTGACACACTAATTTACGAATTACATGCAATATTAAACACATGATGATAACCAAAGCGAAGGTTATAAAACTTTGAGCGCTTCTATACTCTTTGGTGATAAACTGATGATAACTGACCACTGGCAAATCAGTTTCCGTGCTATAGCATTCCCCTACAGTATCCCGTAATGTATCACGTTTCACAGCCTTCAATTCTGTCTCAATGTCTGTATTAAAGGCGCTTAGTCCCAGTAGTGTAGAGGGCGCTGTTGATGATACTGCCGATCACCGTTAGGATTGATACGAAGATTACCGAAGTTGAGCTGTCATCAAGAGTAAAGCGCGTAGGTGTTGCTAAGTAACGTTGCCTTCGTTGTCTTCTCTGCGTATCAAGCAGTCTGTAGTAATGCCAGGGTGCGTGCATATGTGCTTCTTATTATGATATCACAAAAGAAGTTTGCTAAAGCTGTCATCCCCCTCAGCCGAATCATGAGCCGAACTGTGATCAGACCACTGGCTACAGTGGATCGGACTTCTTCAGACTCGGGGAAATGGGTCACAGCGTAAGCCTAAAGAGGAGTCGATAGCGTAGGTCTCTATAGGAAACTGGCGACGTGCACCCGCGTACGCATTTGACTAAACCACCGGGACCATGTGCCTTTAAGTGTATAGAAGGGCCACATTTCATGAAGCCAGACATAGAAGTCTCCGTGAAACATATTCTTAACGATCATATGTCTAGATCATAGATGTCTACAGACTGATCTTTCGGTCGACTATTAGTATTAGTAGACCCACACAGACTATTTACCATTACCAGTTAGATTAATTACCACGTTTAATACCATCTCTTCATTTTTATTCACGCCACACACTTGCACACAGCACATCACACACACACACAGGACAGTCAGCAGGAACAGTGACAGTAGCTAGAAATTGTAGGAACTCTACACTTTATTAATTATGCTGCAGTAATTTCTTACATTCTAACATCACACTGATGACTTGTCAGTGAACAGGTTAGACAACAGAAGACGCATAACTTCATTTGTAGACACTGAAAGTACGTAAGGCGGCAAACTAACCTCCAGACTGAGCGTGAGCTTGCAGTTCCTACTCATACTCACAAGCCAGACAATTCTATAGCACTACATATAATCAAGTATGTGGGGCTATAAAATTACGATCAATGTTTCTACCATTAATATCAAATCGTATAGGAGAAGGGCAAAATAACGATGTACAGACAGTACTGTTGCCAAAATCATGACAAGAATCGGCTAAATGACAAAAAGGGAAAACAAGGTACCAACCTTCTAATTTTCTAAGAGCTAGGCACGTTATAACTGGACTATCTTGAGATGTTTCGGATCGTTATGACATGGTCTCCCAGTCAGTCCCCGGAAGTTACTGCCTAGCCCAACATGGCGAAAACAAAACAGCGCGCGTCACAGATCCACAGTTACAGCTTGCTCCAGTAAAGACAGCAGCACTTGAGTTCTGTGGTCACATCGTCGAATTATGCGCGCGTGCGGACGGTACTTCTTGCGACAAACAGCACGGTGGCGCGTATCATGAAATGTTTTTCCCGACCAATTGCTAGTAAAATTATTGTTTTGTCGTTCAATTTTATGTCAGAAGCATTCGAAATCGAAACATCATCAATTCAAAATCGAGGTTTCTCTCTCTCTCTTTCTTTTTCTTTATTTGGTATTCAAATTAAGTAATGTGGCAACCATCCTCGCATTTGGGAATTCTAAGTTCATTGATTGCGCATGCATTTTCGGCAATTGGTTATTTAACATGTCAGATTAAGATGAAAAGAAGGATTTACATTGAAATCCATATAAGGTGTTGAGTAAAAGAAAACAGAGCTAGATGTTCAAATAGAAAAAAAAATGCTGATCGCAATGACTAGATATTAGAAAAAGTAAAAGTTACGTTATAACGACATTGAATGATTAGTTGTAAAAATCAAAAACAAAATTGCCATCAAACCCATTTAACTACTGATTCATTTGCATGCACAGATTTGAAAATTCATGCCCATAAGTTAAACACCAATTTAAAGCTTACATCCAAATATGACCATTCTGTGATGCCTGAAAACAAATTTGAAAACGCTAAACCTGAAATCATTTGACCAAATTCACTTGAGTCCATTGCTTCAAACATATACGAATTTGAATGCACATGAAATGAAAATGGATAACAATTTTACAAAACTTTGGCCAGGAAAACCTTCTCTACCATAATTTATATATTTGCCGTGAAGTTTCTGGTAAAAAACTATGGGTGACTCCAAAATAGTATGGCTACTATTCACTGAGGGCATAAAGTGAAGGGGCGACCCGAATACTAGGGCCTACTATTGGAGGCACCGAGGCCCATACAAAGTTTTAACCAGAAACTCGAAATACTAATTGTTATATATTTGGATGTAAAATGAAACCAAAGGAGGGGAAATTAGGCGAGAACTCATGTGGTGGATGCGATGTTGTGGCTTGACAGTCACCAATCATCCTAGGCAGGCACTTGACCGTACGAAGCGGGGGGGGGGGGGGGGGGGGGGGGGGGGGGGCGTGATGTCACTTACGAAGCAGCGCGCGATGTCAGAATTGCTTTGTTATGTCACAATATTGTTTTGTGACTTTTCATGAAAGTAGGAAGCAGCGCGCGATGTCATAAGTGACTTGTGATGTCATAATTGCTTTGTGAAATCATTTCACAAACACTTTGGAAATGTCATATAAAAAGTGACGTCATTTTCCAAAAAGGATTTATGGAATGTCAAACATGCCAACATTTTGAAATACATGCAGTCGCAAATACACATAACCGCGTGAAGCTCTTTCAACCAATCACTAGAGGATACATTTTGATCCCAAATACAAATGCATATGATAATGTTACAAACTTACTTGTGTTCCTGCAGGGCCATCAACAATGTAGGTAGAGACAAGATTAGTTTTGCAAAATTTGTTACTCGACTTATTGATCTGTTTTCATTCCTTTGCCAAGATTAAACAACGCCAGTATTTTCGGAAGAGCTGTTTTGTGTGGCTTCTTTTTATATGAAACATGATTGTAATTTACTGCCATTATCAATAGGGCTTTTTGATGGACTGAGTTATAATAAATGAATAAACATACAAAAAAGTCCTTTCACGATGGCCTAGAAGTTTACAGAGTCTTCACCCTGATTACAATTTCTATCGTTTTTTCGAAGTTCTCTATACTAGAACATTTACCGTATGAAATTACCAATAAGCTGCAGGGGTCTAACTGATCTTTTTCGAGAAAATCGATTCTTACAACTTCCAAGGAGAATTTTATAAAAGGTTTGAAAATTGTGGGAATAAGTTACTTTCAAACAGTAGAAACTTTGGATAATCCTAGTTTGACAAAGCCCCTAATTGGTTTTGTTTTTGTATGTTTTGTGCTGTTTGTCTTTAGTTTGTTTTTTTTTTGGGGGGGGGCATCTCGAATATACATCACTGTTTTTAAAATCATGATTGGTTCGTTTTGTGGCAGATTTTGATTTCCAAGGGGAATTCTGATCCACCAAATGGTCCATGTATTACTGTAGCTGCAAGGAGGTATAGGTCCTACTCATTCGCCACCGCATGACTTTTTTTTTTATATAATCAAGCAGTCATCCTATATAGTTTTCTCAACAAAGTCACTTGTTAATAGACTACGAATGAGTATTCATAGTTGCAACGAGATAATTTTGGAAAATAGCTTGCGTCATCAGGAGTCTGGATCATGAAGACGTTTGTAATCTCATTTTCAAGTCTCAATATTCCAGTTCCTATCACTGCAAATATACGCTATTCGAAATATTTTCTTGCACGTACGGTTGTAACCAAACTGTTGTCAGATTAACTTTCTATCATTAATGTTTAGACATCGGTCTGTCGGTTTGAGTTTGATTTCTCAATTCATTTTGACTTCCTATAGTTCAAATCTATCGTTAAAAGCAGATTAAGAGTATAAGAGTGAACCTTTATGGAGATGAAAAAAAGTGACATTACGGCTTGTACATGTATAAACATGAAACGTTATGTAGTAATCTAATATACAGAAAACATCATTAAGTACGACGCAATAGACCAGTTCGTAATTCCACTTTGCGCATGAGCAGAAAGAGGTCATTATTTTTGTACCAACAGGCATTTGTTTTTTCTTAATTCACTGAGATAAGCATCTGTGATGTGATGGTTATTCATGTGATCCTTATCTAATTGGTGCTTGCCAGCACATCCACCTTACAGCAAGCCTGGTATTTGGCGATATCAAAAGAACAGGTTGTTATTGCGTTCAATATATAACAATGAAATGGAAGCCTGCTAAAAATGTAATGTTAACTGATGTATGGACTATTCTGGTCACCTGGTCTAAACGCAAGTTCATTATTTCTTTGGACACGAATTCAATAGATTGTTACGTCGGGCAAGTTTATGCATTATGCCGCTTTGAAAACGAGTGAAGTGCCTAACCAACTGAGAAAAAAGAAAGGTCATTAACAATTTGTACCAATGAGTACATGAGCTAATTACGAACTGGCTTAATACAGATTACCTCCAGCGCTTAATGGACTTTTGCATGCAGATCGTAACAGCGCCAGCAATTGACCGCGTGCTGCTAATTAGCGTGACAGTGTTTCGTAATTGAATTGATGGTCATGATGGTACACACATCTAGCAGGAAGGTGGGAGGAGGAACCACAGGTTTGTACCGATGAAGAAGGCCTAGCTGTTCCTATACTGAAGTGTATTTTTGACATGTTGTCTGGAAGCCTATGTAGAGTGTAGAAAAAGGATTCGTTTGGGGCATCAATTAAAAGCATCATCATACATCTTTTTTTTTTCTTTTTTCTTTGATCAACTCGATAGCATGCAGAGTACTGTCCGACGCCCTCAACGTCTTCCAGAGCCACGTGATCAATCATCAATAGGAGCCCCGTTTTATCAAAAGATATCATCGATTATAGATTTCCTTACCACACAGGCTGCCATAGACTTACAATCGAAATCAACTATGAAATCAATGATAACTCTTCGTAAAACAGGGCCCAGATGTATTACCCAGAAGTTTAGCAACAGCTGGGTATCATTATTACAAGGAAGAGCAAACCTGAGTTCTGTTAAACATTGTTTCGAAAGACAGGTTAGGAATAGAAGAAAAATGTAATTTCGAGGAAAATTTATCCTTTCATCAATTCATTCTAAAGACATAAGTTAAACGAACGACCCAATCAATTAAGGTGTAGGTGGGCTTACTAAGTAGAAATCTGGTCATGACACTTAATGCGATGACTGCATTACTATTCTTTCGATACGAGCTTGACTTGACGAATAGACAAACCAAAGGGAACCATCCCTGTCCTCAGTAATAATGATGGGATTGACTCGTTATACTGTGAACCTGTCATAAGGAAATGGCTGATGAACGACATTGTTTGCTTATTTGTTTGTTTGTTTTTTGTTTTTCTAACAGAAATGATCTGTAAGATGTCACTACGCCGGCTTCAGTTTATGCCAGTTATTTGAGAGTAAACTCTGTTTCGCAGAGGGCCAACAAGCCACTTATAGACCGGGGGCCCAGAGCATTTATTCAGCTGAAAAGGGTCACACTTTTTGATGGTCTCATCATGTAAGGATGTGGCCAAGGGTCAATAAAATGAATTGCTGGCAAGTCACATCCTGTACCGTAAGCCTAGGGGCCACAAAAAGGGACCCCGAAAAATGGATTTATTCAGCCGAAGGGGGTCACGGACAAAAGTTGGTGGATATTGTTCCTTTGGGTGTACTTATCATGAAAACAGCAATGCCAGCTATTTTATCCTGTACGGGGCCCCAGACAGTAGCCCCAAAGGGCCCCACAAAATGGTGTTATTCAGCTGAAAAGGGTCACGGCTAATTTCTTTTGCAATGGAAGTAGTTCCCATCAGAGATATCCAAAACACCAAAGCCAGCTATTTTATCCTGTACGGGGCCCCAGACAGTAGCCCCAAAGGGCCCCACCCCCCGTAGGCCCTACGTACAAACACACACAAACATTGATTTTATTCAGTTGAAAAGAGTCACGGCTAATTTCTTTTGCAATGTAAGGAGTACCAATCAGAGATATCCAAAACACCAAAGCCAGCTATTTTATCCTGCACGGGGCCCAAGACAGTAGCCCCAAAGTGCCCCACCCCCTATAAGCCCTACGTACAAACACACACACACACACATTGACTTTATTCAGCTGATAACAGTAACGGCTAATTTCATTTGCAATGGAAGTAGTACCCATCAGAGACATACAAAACACCAAAGCCAGTTATTTTGTCCTGTACGGGGCCCCAGACAGTAGCCCCAAAGTGCCCCCCCCCCCCAACACACATACTCACACAATAGTTTCATTCAGCTGAAAAGGGTCACGGCTAATTTCTTTTTCAATGGAATTAGTACCCATCAGAGAAATCCAGAATACCAAAGCCAGTTATTTTATCCTGCATGGGGCCCCAGACAGTAGCCCCAGACAGTAGCCCCAGACAGTTGCCCCAAATTGCCCCCTTACCCCCTCCCCCTCCCCCCCCCCCACACACACATTGATTTTATTCAGCTGAAATGGGTCACAGCTACTTTCTTTTGCAGTCGGAAGTAGTACTCATCAGAGATATCCAAAGCACTAAAGCCAGTTATTTCATCCTGTACGGGGCCCCAGACAGTAGCCCCAAAGTGCCCCCTACACACACACACACACACGCGCGCACACATTTGGTTTCATTCAGCCGAAAAGGGTCACGGCTAATTTCTTTTGCAATGGAAGTAGTATCCATCGGATATCAAAATACCAAGGTCAGATATTTTATCCTGCACGGGGCCCCAGACAGTAGCTCCAAAGTGTTTTGCTTTATTCTCTTTATTGTTTGCATCTCTTCTTCTTCTTAAATATGCGCTCCTTCGTCTTCATTTTCGCGACAACGACAACGCGTCCTCCTGATCATCATTAATTTTGCTGTTCTGGCAAACATTTTCCAGCGTATCGCATAATTGCATGCATAATTGAGTCTGGGAAAGCGTAGGAACAGCGTAGCTAAAGCGGCCAACAGCGTTATCGAAGCAGGAATGAAGCGTCGTAGGAACAGGCCTTGATTTTATACGAGAGTAGAGAACTAGGCCCCGTCACACTACAGCGTATAAATCAGCGAATGCCTAGCGGATGGGCAAAATTTGGCAAAGTCCAGATACGCTCGTATCCGCTCGAATTCGCAAGCAAAATGTGGTTTTCGAACGTTCGCCTGACGAATGATGAGCATATGCTGACCGTGTAACGAGCGGATAAAGTAACGAATGAAAGCGAATGCGTACAGTCCATCCAACGGATGCTGAGCGGACAAAGCGAATGAGCAGCGAATGCCCAACATATGCAGAGCGATACTGCGGCAATTACGTGACGGATCTCGGATGACGCACACTTTACCAAATCATTTTGAGCAGTGACAGTGTCAAGTAATGTTGTCTCTCTAAAAAAAGAAGGGTGAAATTGTTCACTCATGAAGGAGTAAATAACAAAAAAGAGTGAGTTTCGAGTGAAATTGGAGTGACTTTGGAGTGAAAATTTTCATTTTCACTAATTTTGGAGTGACCTCAGGGATCACTCGAAGATTTTGGAGTGATCCCTGAGGTCACTCCAAAATTAGGGAAAAATGAACATTTTTACTCCAAAGTCACTTCATTTTCACTCGAAACTCACTCTTTTCTGTTATTTACTCCTTCAAGATTGGACATTTTCACTCTTCTTTTTTTAGATAGTTGTGACTGTGAAAATGGCCCCAAAAAGAAGGAAGCCGAAGTAACCACCAAGTACTCCTGATGTCACTCATTCAAGATTCCCCTAAAAGTGTACTTCCTTCTGATGATCACGTGACGATGATGTTGGTAGTCCAACATCCTCCATTGCGCCTGGTGCCTCCAACTGGAGTCGAACTTTCACAATTCCCAATTTCCATTCAGAGATTCCCATTTACTACAGGTTGACTTTTATAGCAGTGGTTTAGAATAATGTTCTCTTATTACGTAATGTCAGAATACGTATAATGAAATGTCATGTGGGGGGCTGTGGCATAGTGGATCCGACTCCCGAACCGAGGACCCGGGTTCGAATCCCGCCCAGTGCTTACATCCTTGGACAAGATTTTTTTACCCACGATGTCCTTCTCGACCTAGGTGTATAAATGGGTACCTGGCAACGCTGGGGTAATAATAATGGCAGGGCCCTCTGGTAGAGCAGTGACAACACTGAAGAGGCTACCCTGGGAAAAAAAGACCCTTTTTTTCTTATTATTATAATTATCATTATTATTATTGTTATATGTGCTATATATGAATATCTATTTTTTATCTACGTTTGATTAACGTGTGTTGCTGTGCACATTTGCTGGGCGAAGTTGGACGAACGGCGGACGAATGAGAAACGAATGCAGAGCGACCAAAACTTTCAATCAGCGGATGCTAAGCGAACACAGAGCGGATTGTCATTCCGTTCGTCATCCGCTCAAGATTTTGGACATGTCCAAAATCAAAATTTTGCTCCGGCGGATCTCTGCGAATCTCTGCGAACAGCTAGCGGATACAACGAACGTCAAGCGGGTCACGAACGACGAGCAACGGATGTGAGCGTATGTCCAAATTTTCGGATCCGCTGGGCATTCGTTGGCTCGATCCGCTCTAGTGTGACGGGGGCTTTAGTGAAAGCGTCGTTAAAGCGGGAAGGTCGTGCTTTGATCAAGAAAGCGGCGCAGCAGCGGGACCATATCGTCGGTGTCTAGTAAAGCCCCTGTTCCACTATGCCGTTCTCGCTACGATTTGACAATTTTCTCACATCGGGAAGGATCGGGTAAAACATGAGCCGATCTGAACACAGCAGTACGATGTTAGAACGCTCTAAGTACGCTGCAGTTACGACTACCAAGTTCTTGCTACGCTCTTACTACGATGATCGGGAATGAGACATTACGATCTCTGCCGCTGCCGGTACGCTTTAGAACGATGTAGCTACGCTGTCAGTGCGATGTTGCCGATGTTATCCGATCGATGCACGCTGTATCTACGCTCTGAACGATCTATACGATCTTATCACGCTGTTACCCCGTTCAGAGAGCTGAAAAGTTCCCGATGTGCCCCGATGTACCCCGATTCGACTGTCGGTCTGCAGTCAGTCAACTTATTAGCATGCAGAACCGAAGAAATATACTGTGGACCTCGAAGAGGCTCCTCAACTCACGGTTCTTTTGCAGCAATGCATGGTATAAACAAAGACGTGCTGATTTTTCCAAGGCTTTTCTTGATGTCCTTGCTTTTATATAGTCCGTCTTCCTCCAGTTGTAGATGATTTCATATTCTTCAATATTGTGCTCTGTCTCTTCCTCCTCTTTCAGCATCACGTGCAGTCTTTCTTTCTTCGCCTTTTGGGTAGCTGCTTCGCTGCTTTCTTCTCTTCTTTTCCTTCATCTCTTCTTCTTCGAAAATTACAGCTAAAATTACTTCCCGTTCTTGTGCCGATGTTACTACGCTCAGAAAGACCTCGTTACGCTCATCCCGCTGTGTTTACGCCGTCACTACGCTCTCCCCGCTGCGTTTACGCTGTCACTACGCTCTCCCCGCTTGCTGTACGATTAAAAATATGTCAATTTTGATCGGGGAGATCGGGAAGAAATTTTGAACCGGTTCAAAATTTCTTCCCGATCTGAAAAAATGCCCGCTCCAACCCCGACCTCCACATGCTGCTACTACGATGCCTCCGATCCCCGTACGCTTTTGCCGCTCTCTCCCGATCTGCTAGATCGGGAAAAATCGGGGTCCAAATCGTGATAGTGGAACGGGGGCGTAGACTATTATTTCCCGTTCTTGTGCCGCTGTTACTACGGTCAGAAAAACCTGGAATTGTTACACTCATCCCGCGGTATTTACACTGTCACTGCTCTCTCCCCGTTTGAGCTACGATTCAAAATAGGTCAATCTTGATGGGGAGATGAGGAAGAAATTTTGAACCAGTTCAAAATTTCTTCCCGATCTGTAAAATTGCCAGATCCAACCCCATCACCAAAACGCTGCTGCTACGATGCTCCCGGTCCCCGTACACTTTTGCCGCTCTCTCCCGATCTGACAGATTGAATAGATCGGGATGCAGATCTTGATAGTGGAATTACATGTGGGGACACTAGGAACACTCCGTGGTGCTCCGTACAGCTATATAACTGGTTTCGGTGTTTTTGATACCTCGTTGAGTACTACTTCCATTGCAAAAGAAATTATAGCAGTGATTCTTTTCACTTAGAATAAAATAATACGGGAGCACTTTCCAGCTACTGGCTGGGGGCCCCTTAACTGGATGGGTTTGTGTTTTACGTATATATCTCAGCTGTTAATTCCACTGCCAAGGAAAATAGGCATACATGACTCTTTTCACCTAAAAACACTTAATTCATATGGGGTGGGAATACCTTGGGGCTATACCTGTCAAGGGCCCTGCATCCGGGCCAATATCGCACCTCTTTTAATCGAATTCTTTAATGCTGAATTAGATTTAGCAAAAATTTCGCCTAGATGACATGGTAGTTCAATATCATATTAATCTCTTCATTCAAATTTATTTTGAAACATTCACATTACCTCTAACCTTATTCTAAATAACACTTTTTCAACTGAAATCCATATATAAGACAAGTACCATTCCACTATCCGTTCATTCATAAATTCATAATGATATAGTCACGTGATTACATGCTGCGCTCGTTCATTCAAATTGATTTCTGGCCATCTAAGTTAACATGTTCTGCAGTCAATTAAACAGATATGTTCATGCTTGGCCTCTTTCCTTATTTTCTTTCATCGTATAGTTATTGTTTTGTAAGCATCATAGCATTTCATGTTTTCGTATTAGTTTAAGAGACTTTGACACCATTTTTTTAACGTGCTTTTTGAATCCAAAGAAGTAAGAAGCCACAAATTATCTGGCCGTTACGAGCGCTTTATTACGAGCGGTCGGCCAGTTCCAAGAAGTCAAGGTTATGATCCTCAAATGTTTTTTTTTTTTTTAAATATAATTCTTTCTATGTCTTCTAGAGATATACGTCTGTATCTATTGTGCTGTCATGACTATAAGAAATGAAGTTAATCTGCATTACTGGTACACATATAGGCCTATAATGACATGTATATGAAAAGAAGGAGCGTTACCAGTCTGGTTACAGAACAACCAAATCCAGTTATACTAGATAAGAAATATGATACTTTTACTGCTTTATAAAAGTAATTTATAGATGAAACGAAAACACACATAGAAAGACATGTTAAAATGATCTGAAACAAAGAAATAGCATGATTTGAATTTGAATGAACACGTTTGGAATTTGACTGTCTTTCGCGAAATTTAATGGCTGAAATACCCTTTTCGGCAAGTCAAGGCGAATTTGAATGAACGTAGGGTACCAGCCAATTTCAATACCCATTTTACGAATTCGAACCTTCTATCAAATGAACCAACAAAAGTGCGAAATTGGCTGGGAAAACCTAACTGGCTTTAATGTCTTGGGTATCTATGATGTAAACTAAGGCTTACTTCGATTGTAAAAGAAAAACAACTATGACTCTTTTCAGCTAAATGATGTCATAATAATTATGTGGGGGAGGGGCACTGTATGGCTACTGTAACCTGGGCCCAGTACAAGATGAAATGACTGGTTTTCGCAATATGGTCATCTTAGTTGTGCACTATACAGAAGTATGCTTCCTTTGCAAATTTCTTGAGTGTTTTGCTACTGTAACCTATGGGACCCCGTATACAAGATAAGATGACTTGCTTTAGTGTTTGTGATATCTCTGTTCAGTAGGCCCTGATATTAACGCTACAAAAGAATTTGTAAGACCATTTTCAGCTGATTCACAGTACATGTATAATGGATGGGACATGTGGAGCTACTGTCTGGGGCTCTGTGCAGGATAAAATAACTAGCCTTGGTGTGTTGAATATCTCTGATAGGTACATGTACTTCTTCCAGTGCAAAAGAAATTACCCGTGTTTGGGGCTATACTGTGCGGGGCCCCGTACAGGATAAAATAACTGGCTTTGGTATTTTGGATATCTCTGATGGGTACTACTTCCATTGCAAAAGAAATTAGCCGTTACCCTTTTCAGCTGAATGAAACTAATGTGTGTGTGTGTGTGTGTGTGTGTGTGTGTGTGTATGTGTGTGTATGTGGAGAGGGGGGGGGGGCACTTTGGGGCTACTGTCTGGGGCCCCGTACAGGATAAAATAACTGGCTTTGGTGCTTTGGATATCTCTGATGGGTATACTTCCATTGCAAAAGAAATTAGCCGTGACCCATTTTGGCTGAATGAAACTAATGTGTGTGTGTGTGTGTGTGTGTGTGTGTGTGTGTGTGTGTGTGTGTGTTGGGGGGGGGGTGCACTTCGGGGCTACTGACTGGGGCCCCGTGCAGGATAAAATAGCTGGCTTTGGTGTTTTGGGTATCTCTGATGGGTACTACTTCCATTGCAAAAGAATAGCCGTGACTCTTTTCAGCTGATGAATGAAACTATTGTGTGTGTGGGGGGGGGGGGGGGGAGCTCCTTTGGGGCTACTGTCGGGGGCCCCGTACTGGATAACATAGCTGGCTTTGGTGTTTTTGATATCTCTGATGGGTACTCCTTCCATTGCAAATGAAATTAGCCGTGACTCTTCTCAGCTGCACGAATGAAATCAATGTTTGTGTGTGTTTGTACGTAGGGTCCCTATGGCCTATGGGAGGTGGGGCACTTTGGGGCTATACTGTCTGGGGCCCCGTACAGGATAAAGTAGCTGGCATTGGTGTTTTGGATATCTCTGATGGGAACTACTTCAATTGCAAAAGAAATTAGCCGTGACTCTTTTCAACTGAATAAAATCAATGTTTGTGTGTGTTTGTACGTAGGCCTATGGGGGTGGGGCCCTTTGGGGCTACTGTCTGGGGCCCCGTACAGGATAAAATAGCTGGCATTGCTGTTTTCATGATAAGTACACCCAAAGGAACAACATCCACCAACTTTTGTCCGTGACCCCCTTCGGCTGAATAAATCCATTTTTCGGGGTCCCTTTTTGTGGTCCCTAGGCTTACGGTACAGGATGTGACTTGCCAGCAATTCATTTCATTGACCCTTGGACACATCCTTATATGATGAGACCATTAAAAAGTGTGACCTTTTTCAGCTGAATAAATCTTCTGGGCCCCCGGTCTATTACCCGATTGTTGGTCCTTAAACCCAAAGAGGCGACAATGTCATTTATGGCCTCATATCATTTCCACTGGTTTGTATTTGTAATGATCACAAACTTTTTCTTCTTGTCAAAATTTCAGGGTCAGACCCCTCCTGTATAAAGTCATCAATGCTAAATATTGTTAGAACTTCATAGAAAAATTCAACGTAAAGAATTATACATTTTATAAACCCTTTAATTCATACAAATCTAGTGAAGACTTGTAAGGCCTTGATATCATTTTCTCAGGTAATTAGCATAGCATCTGGACTGAATTTCAGTACTCTGTATTCATGGGATAACATGTGAAACCTGACAGTTAAAAAAAAATGCTCATCTTTCGTCCGATTTTAACTTTCATTGTTAAAGGACAAGTTCACCTTCATAGACATGTGGGTTGAGTGAATGCAGCAATATAAGTAGAACACATCAGTGAGAGTTTGAGCAAAATCGGACAATCTGTTAAAAAGTTATGAATTTTTGAAGTTTCTGCTCAGTCATGGCTGGATGAAAAGACTACTATAGCTTGTGATGTCACATGAGTACAACAATATAAAGATAGAATAAAGAAAATTCAACATATTTCCATTTTTCTCGCATAACAAAAGAACACTCGACTTCTCTCTTTCAGAAGGCAGGGGGAATAATATTACCCTTAACATACGTCAGTAGCAAGTCGAAGAAAATACTAATGTGCACTTTACTCAAAAAGTAAAGTTTTGTGAGATTCTCTTTTTATTTTCCTTATATAGTTGTACGCATGTGACATCATACACTGTAGTAGTCTTCTCTTCCAGTAGTGACTGCGCAGATACTTAAAATATTCGTAACTTTTGAACGGATGGTCCAATTTTCCTCAAACTTTCACTGATGCGTTCTACTAATATTGCTTCATTCTCTCAATTTTTATGTATATGAAGGTGGACTTGTCCTTTTAAATGTTTGATTGTTTATGTCTTCATAATAGTAATCTCTAATAAGCACAGAATTGACTTTCACCGTACAGATTGCAACGTATCATTCTACTCTACATTTCTAAGAAAAATAGCTTCAACTTTGCACCTGCGTGGGCATGCAACTTGACACCTTTCAGACCAGTGAGCATCTTTAAAGGTGCACTTTTGCACCTTTCTGGTCTGAAAGGAGCAAAATTGCACCCGTAAAGGTGCTCCCAATGTGTGACGGAAAGCAGTAAAATTGAGCCTATTTTTCTTAGAGTGAAAATACAAGGACCAAAAGGGATCTACAAACTGACTTTCCTCGTTCTGCTGACATGCAAATTGTTACAAGATAAATACATCTACGCTGTATAACGCTGATACAGATGCTTCTCACAGTATCATAGTAACTATCATTATTTTTGCTTGTTGACGAACCTGGATTTGCCAGAGATTTCGTATTGCCAGTCTATAATCTGGCATCATTTTTTTTTTCATTATCGCATGGTCAAGGTTCCCTCATACCATCAGGGTCCATGAATACATTACATTCCTGGAGATTCGTGCAGTGCATGCTCACGACCCTCGGATTTAGCTTTGGTAAAATTGATCGTTAACCGATAACGCGATATCGATCACTAGTAGACCCTAATGATTAGCAAGGAGATTGATTTATCCTTCTACTAGTATTCGGTAGTTATGACCATACTACACGTACATTGTACCACGATCGTTTATCGTGACATGATTCTTAAATCTCACTTATCACGCAGCAAAGTAGCGCTGAGAAAGAAATATTCATGGCTTATCCTTGTGAACACAGTCACATTATAATAATTATTCTTGATCACTGGAAATCCTTTGGTATGCAAGCTTCTCCATATGGGTTACAAGTAAAATGTTATGCCCTAAAAGTATACAATATGTATAATTTGCTCGTGCTATTTTCCCATACAAAAATCCATGTCTCGCCTCATGATCTCTGTGTCTACATTCAATCAAATGAATCAATATGAAGTAAAACATGTACAGAAACCATCCCACTCAGAGAGAACTCTTCTTCACTCCATTAACCTGTACAACATCAGCTGTTTCTCTTCCAGTCTATCTTCTTTATGTATGCATGTATGTATGTATGCATGTATGTATGTATGTATTCATTTCATGTATGTACAGCTGTATGTATGTTTGTATGTTTGTATGTATGTATATATACATTTGAATGAATGTATGTATGTACACGTATATATTCATCTAGGCCTGTGCATGTATGTATACATGTACGTGTGTGCACATAAAATTATACAAAGTACAATGTACATATCTGCCTCCCTCTCCATCCCTCCATCTCGCTCCTTCTCCTTCTCTTTCTTTCTCTCATCTCTCTCTTTCTCTCTTTCCCTACATATACCTATTATTACACACTGTTTCAGGGTCTACTTTTATAACCACAATTATTCCATTGAAAAAATAGACAATGCAAAAATCTGTACAGTTTTAATTTTTTTTTATTTTCTCTGGTGTTCTTGTTCCACACAAACGGGGGAAAAAATATCGGCACAACAGGCTAGGTATTGAACAGTTCAGTCAGCTTACATTAACCGAAAAGAATCAAGGGGTTGGGGTCGGGATGTTGAAAATTGACACATAGACGACATTCACCACAATTGTTAAAGGCAACATACTGGTCAAACAGTTTTCAGGCTAACAACACAAACAAGTTGCCATTGGATTTGTAGGTGTTCTGTCCTAACATTATCAATTGAATGATTACGTGCCTTGCACCATACACTGATGGTTCAGAGGTTATCGTGCGTGAATAATTACCAAGTAAGTAGTAATGGAAAGATGGAATGTAAAAATTAGGTGACAAACACCATGAACCACGACTATCATGTAATTCCAAAATGAAACGATTGTCCCTTTATCAAGCTTGATCACGCATTTTTACAACATTCCCATGAATGGTTGCTGATTACACACATAAAGCTTTGAACATGGAATGATGTGCAACGCTAATGATAGCAGGAGGCTTGTCCTTGCTCTGCGTCTATAGATATGAAATGACTGCAGTGGAACCTTTACCTTAATTACATTACATATGCCTCTAAACAACAGCTTGTTTTGCTTCATTTTGTTTTTTCATTCTTCAATATTAGTTGTACACATGGCACTAGCCTTGAAGACATCTAATACCTTGTCTTCTCATTATCATATATAAATTCCTACGGATAAATGCTCCGTATCAAGATAAAATCTCAATTGTTTTTTTTTTCTCTTATAAGTTATACCAATCATAAAGACATCTCTCCATGTACATGAACACAAATAAACATGCTGTTATAGTGACATCATATGCCATGGTAAAACAAAATATACTCTCCACAATATTATCATGACATAAACCCTTCTATCTCTTTCACACCAAAAAAAAAAAATGAAAACTGATGTTCGAGTAAGGAATATTGACAGTATGAAACGAACGATAAGGTGGAATAACTTAACACACAATATAGCAGTCTGAGATTCATATGTACAACAGTCACATGCCAAGTGTCAGTGACAAAAGCACACACGTGACTAATTGAGACTTTTTTTTTTTTAAGTTGGGGGGGGGGAGAATATATAATACACGCTCAGAGAGGACTGTCGAAGGCAAACAGTGCAAAATTCGGCAAATTAAACATTTCATCAACGCATTTCAACGCATTACTAAAGGACAAAACAAAATACGTGTATTCCCTTTCTGTTGCATTTGCAAGATATGCTTCAAGGGTCATTATCTTTCCTATTGAGATTTACACAGTCATTCAAAGACAAAGGGGCATCGTTCAATAAATACACTTTCAGAAAACAGTTTCTTTGGTTCTTTGTTTCCAGGATGGGCCAATAACAGACACAAAGAAAGAAAAAGCACAAAAAGCAAGAAATTAGGAAAACTTTCTACAAGTTTACAGGAAAATATTTCAGAATACAGAGGGTGATTTCCAAAAGAGGTAACACACAAAAAAGACATTTTAAAAAATCCATAATATAAGCACAGAAGAACAAAAGTGTCAATGGGCAAATGTTAAAGTTTCTGTGCATTTTTCTTTTCAATGTTGACAATATGTTGACTTCTGCAAGTTTTACACATTGTAAGTGGCTGGAGCATGATAACTGCAGATAATCATGCACACTGAACAAAAGAGTTGCAAGAAGTACTCAATCTTCCATCAAAAGAAAGCAAAAATCACGTATGGTTTGCAAATAAGCTTGAAAGATTTGGCAGGGAACAGTTCATCTTTAAAAGAAAGAAAAAAAAAAAAGAATAATGATAATAGCTGAGCAGGTACAATACATGTAGTACATCAGCTGCTTGATAAGTAAGTTAAAATACATCAATTTTGTCACACAATCTCCCTGTCCTAAATCAAGATTCAAAATTGGAATATATCCAACACCAACAAAAGAGGTAATGACACAAATAAGTGAAACGTATCAAACATGAATACACTCGACAGACACAATTCTCGAAAACTGAAAATACAGGTGTGAATATTATCTTGGGACAAAAGGTGTTGGCCAATTTAGCCTTCCAATTCAAATTACACGAGAGACACATCAAACACCGAGGTTTATTTTCATACTTGCATAGAAAGTCATCCCTCCCTAAAAATGTTATGAAATCCAATCATTTTAATGTACAGCTTAATCTCCGCTGAGGGCCTGCAATACATGTATCACTTGGACGTTTTAAACAGCATAGGATTTGAACACAACTTTTTAAGAATTTGCCCTAGTTTTGCGATGAACCACATATACAATGTACCTCAAATGAGAACAAATAGTCTTTTCTATTTCAAATTTATTTTGCTCTTTTCATGAGCTCTGGAACAAGTGTTTACCACAAACAACACAAATCAACTGGTATTACAAACACAGAGAAACACGAAACAGGTTTTGTACATTATTTACAAGTCTGTTCATTTCTCAGTATACTATCCAACTAGTCATGAGTTTGTGTCATTCACTCTCCACTTTCCTTTGAATAACAATAAATAATGTCCTTCAAAATGTATTCTTTTTCAAGTACTGCCTGTCACACAGGATTTTTCGTACTATCATTCAAATCTCAATTTCACATTTTTTTTTTATTTCTTTTTTTTTCCAGTCTTTATGTCTAAATCTATATCAAATAACTACTTCTACTTGCATTTCAATGGCAGTGTTTGCTTGCTACATAATCTACAGTGGATACTCTGTGAAGCTAATCTCTGAATTTGTGTCCATGAATGTAAAAACATTCGTTTTCAACCATATTAGGCTTAAGAATAAGGGACACACTGTCAACATTTACAAATGATACAGAGGGCTTCCAAACTCACGACAGGAAAAAAGGGGGGAAAAATAGTAAAAACGGCCCAAACTTTGTCTTAGTTTTTGTCATAATGACAAGGCAAGTCAATGCAAGTTGTTGGATTTCTTTTCTTTTTTTCTTTTTCGACACAAACTTCGTGATTCATGCATAGACAAGTTTCCAGCCAGAACTACTTTCAGGATGGACTAATCACTCCCCCCTGGGCGACCATTGGCTAATGCCACAGTGCCTCCAACAGGGGGTGCTTGTACGCAAGACGCAGCCTCCGGCAAAGGAGCCTGCGTGGACTTGCCTGCAGAAAGCGAAAGGAAATGAGGGGCTTGTGTCTCATTTCCCCCCCACATGGAAGTGGCATCTTCCTGCCAGTGATACTCTGGGAGGAAGTTGGCTATGAATGACTGTCTGACTGTCTGACTCCAGTGGAAAATTACCACAGCGCCAACGTCGGGCCGGGGGGGCAAGAGTGACATGTACAGCCACAGCGCTCTAATCCAACAGCAATGTGTCATATTTTGGAGCAGGACTTGAGGGTATCTCAAAACTGTAGAAAGTTGGCTAAGAAATCTGAGAAAATTGGGTAGTTTAAGGACGCTTGTACACTTTCAGAACTAGAACTTTTCAACATTTTGATTCAATTTTCCATGGGTTCATCTCATCTGCTGTATTAAAAGGTGATTGTGCAACACTCCGCATGATGACAATCTGCAGTTTGGCAATTCATAGCCTAAGGATCCTAAATGAACAGCAACCTAACACTGAATGCAATGGTAGTATAGATATTGGAATGGGTCTGCCTTGCACACATTTCTTCTTCTTCTTGCGAGAAGAAAAAAAAATGACTTTGAAATCCTATGTTAGGCAAATTCCCACCTTCAGCAGCCATTCATCAAAAAGTGCCCCATCCACAATCCACAGGTCAGAGACATGTTGTAATTAAAAATGGACAGAGAACCGTGTGTTTGTATGCAAGGGGGGGGGGGGGGGGGGGGAACTTCTCTACATTTATGATTCAGTATCCCGTGACTTGCCCTATACATGAGCCAACAAATTTGGGCCATGCTAGGTTTCCCCCAACCGTCAATGCCAGAAGGAGCAACCCAACATGCACAATGTGGCATTCTAATCGGCAGATTACGTGGGACAGGGGCAGGAAAGTGATTAATGTTGCTTGCCTTACTCATCCCTCTTGTTGCACTTAAAGAGGTCTCCTACATGAGTTATGAGAAATATCCACGACTGCCCCCAAAACAGCGCATACTATCCCATAATTCTGGCTCGACGCGTGAACGAGAGACCCAGAATTGAGTCTTGAGAAAGCAAGGAATATTTTAATGTGGCATCACCATTCAGCCGAAAGAGTTTATCAGCTGTAAAAACAGACTGCAAATCTGGCCTTAACCTATATGAAAGAGAAAGAGAGAAAAAAAAGAAACACAAACATTTGTTTGAGGATATCCCACGAACTGTTACTGGTGTTTACCCAGGGAATACTTCTGTCATCTGTTTCCTACCACACTGATAACCCAGGGACTAGACTCACACTCGCTGCATGCTGAAGCTCTAATCTCATTTTCAGTTTCTAATCTCATTTTCCCCTCCTTCCTTTGAAGACGCAGCTGCATGTCTCACCAATCGAGTGGTCCCCGTCACTGACAGCTCAACACCACTATCGCTTTCAGTTTAATCAGCCCATGTTGTCCAAACATAGGACAAGTGAACAGAATATATCTTTATGAGATGCAAATTTAAACATTTTGGCACAATAATAACAAAATCACATTACTGAATCAAAAATCATCATTTAGCATAAAATGACCATTGCCATTATGGATACATCTGCCGGATCAAAGTAGGAAAGAAGAAAAAAAAATGGTCAGGAGAGTTAATGACAATTGGTGTGATCCGCTAATTGATTAAAGAGGCCACACATCCTAAGACCACCGAAACTCTTATCTGATACCGCGGCCTCTTCCGGAATCCATTGAGATTCAGCCCTGGATTTCGGGTCGGGGTCTGGGAATTCCCCTTGCCAAACAAGACCTTTCACAGAGGAATTTGAAAACCAAAACCACCACGAGCAACTTCCTACAGGATGCAATACTTCCTCATGCATCCTGCCACCGGCGCTGTGAGGCTACTGCACCCAGAGACAAAACTGCACCAAGGCCATTGGTATCAGGTGACTTTGTTAAGAAACTGAGCTGTGGTAGTGGTGGTAGTGTTTGAAGTTTAATAGGGAGAGGGCAATTAATGCATTATCTGCAGTAATCCCCCTCCTTTTGCCCACTGCTGCAAGTAAAATTCCAGGCTACAGATAGCTTGTAAACATATTGTCTTTTGTAAGGACAATTTTGATAGCTTTTTTTTTTAATTTCTTTTTTTTTTCTCTGTACATAGCACACTACATATCTACTCTAGAGCATCTACAAGATTTGCAGTGGAGCGCAATTCAAGCTACCGAATAAATACGTCAGTGACAAAATAATCAAGGTTTTTCCTAGTATTGTACATGTTTTAATATGATACATCAATTTTGCCCACAAGCAGCTCTCATGAAACGATAATGCTTGGTCGAGCAGTCAGCTCCAGAGGATGGACTAGTTCAATTTTGATCCCACGCCCCTTGGTATAATCAGAGACCTTGGTCTCTTCAATGGGCTCAGGCTTTAATCTGGACTCTGCTTCACGGATGACCGACCGCTCTTCTGCCCGGCGAAGGATGTCATCACATTCATCCCGGCCCTTCCTTGCTTCGTCGTCGGGGGTCGGTGTGTGGGATGGAGTTTGGACTGGCGTGTTCCCGGGCGTTGGGCGCTCACCCTCGAGATGCCTGATCGCCTGAAAGATCGTCTCCAGGTTCTGCCGCGAGGTCGACGTCGTCGGCGTCATGATGGGAGCAGGCGTGGTGATGGGTGCCGGGGTGGTGATGGGGGCGGGTGTCGTCATGGCAACGTGGTATTGCATCATTAGCGCACGCTGTTGCTGGATTGCAAGTTGCTGCTGGTGCTGCATTTCCACCTCCTCTTTTCGCCTCAGCTCCTCGGAAGGGACCACAGGAGCTGGTTCATCATGACTCACCTGATTTGTGAAAGCAAGATAGCACGATCATGACATTTCAGCACTTGCCTTCATTCTATTGAACTCGTACACGTGATGAAAACAATTGCACTAAGTACTGTCATAGAGTTTGATTTCTTCTAAATGCTAACAACTACCACAAGGAAAGGGAGACTCAATCTTGTGCTCTTCCAGCATGCCAACAAATGTTAAAAATGGAACTGCCTGTTTCATAAAGCACTTGCAAAAAACAAAACAAAAAAACCCGCTTCTATGAGACTGAAAGAAGCAGGCAGCACTGAACATCGCATAAAGACGAAACCATTCTACTGCAATCAACTATTCATAGTCTTCTTCTCAGCCCCTGCACGCAGACTGGATGACATTGAATAATGGTGGACAAGTATTCAGCTCAATACTCTCAGAGTATTGCCCGTCAATGGCAGCAAAGTCTATTGATTCTGTCGGAGAGACGAGTACAATTGATTGAAGGGTGTTTGAGCAGCATGATAAGGCAAGCTGTTCTTGGCAGAGGTCCACATCAAACACGGCTGGCAATTGAAGTTTGGATCTTCAAACATGTGCACATGCAAATAAAGTGCACACGAGTCATTCATGGTGTGACAAAAAAAAAAAAAAAAAAAAATCTTACAGGTGAGGTCCAGAACATGGCTTTGGCACCACCCCCCCCCCCCCCCCCCCTCCTCCTATCATACTATCACTCTCAAGGTGCCAAAATGATAAATTTTTCAGGACGAAATGAAGCTGAGGGAGTCTTTAAGAGTGCTGACTGACGAGACTCCGACACACCCACCTTCTTCGTCAGCTCCTTCAGCTTCTCGGGGTAGAGCTGCGCCTCTAAGGATCGATTCCTTTCCTCCACCACCATCCGGTAGTGCCGCTCCCGGTCCAGCTTTGCCCTCAGGTCCATGATTTCGCGGTGGTTATCCTCCATGACCTGCAAAAAGGGGGGGGGGGGGGGGGAGGAGGGAAAAAAAGGTAAAAGGGAAGAAAGGTCATTGGGAGTTCGCAGGACCACTTAGGGCTCCTCTGTGTTGTGACAGGCCTTCCTGTTCAGGAAGTCACGACGAGGTTTCTTGGAGAGTGTTGCACGGTGATATATCACTCTTGATAATTACAGACAAGTTTCATGGGTTGTCAACACTTTCTTCCACCCACTATTAATGTCTGAGAGAGCTAGATACAGCAGTTCAAATTGTGCAATTTTTCTTCAACACTCTGAGTGACAGTTTTTACATGGTTACCACAAAGCAACTTTTCTGAAACCCGAAAATCAGACTGCCCCATAATGCTATTTTAATGTTGCATAGGGCACTAGCATAATTAAACATAATTTTTGATAACATGATAAAACTTAACACTCTAAAGCATTGCAGTCTACAATTTCTTCTTTTCCAAAATTACAAAACTCTCACACTGTCTCCCCCCTCCTTTTGTGAAGACACTATGACACAATAAGGACAACATTAGAGTTCCAAGACTGACCTTCTTTGTATCGAGAGGCACAGAGGCGGTACTCCGCGTGTCGTCAAAGGACTCCGGGCTGCCGATGCCTTCGTCCATCATGCTGTCGTACCGCTTCCTCTTCTTGGGCGGGATGGGCGACTCCGGCTCGCTGTCCCCGCCGCCTCCGTTGCTGTTCTCGTACTTGATGAGGACGCGCTTGAGGTTGAGGACCTGGCTCATCAAGTGCGTCTTCTCCTGCTCCAGACGACAGATGTAGTCCGCGGTCTGCTGCAGGATGGCAGCCTGCAGGGTCGGGGGGGGGGGGGGGGGGGGGGGATGGTAAATAATGAAACTTAATTAGGAAATTCTGCCAATAGCATACACTTCTCAAAAACATAGAGCTGAAAAAAAAGTGATGGAGGCAGAGGCATTAAACCGTTGTTACAATTCAGCAGGTTACCTTACATGTATATATCAGTATCAGGTTAAAACTGTACATTTCATCCTTCGGAGCCAACTGAATCAAACAAGTTAAAGGGTGTGTACAGTTCTGGTTGAGGTGAGGATTTAGCTTTTAACGTTTTGCAAGATATTCAGAAACCACTCTATGAGATGTCAAAGAGCATGCAATTCTACGGGGTATCAAAAAATTATTTGATAAAAATTGGTTTTGAAATGGCTGAGATATCCCAAAACAAGGTGAAATAAAGAGATCCTAATAAAAGGCGTGGCCTGTCGCCTTTCATTATTATCACTTTTTTTTTATATCTCAGCCATTTGAAAACCAATTTTCATCGAATAAACGTTGCATCCTTCTTAAAATTACATGCTCTTTCATATTTCATACGAGGTTTCTCATTATCTCACATTACCTCAACCAGTACTGTACAGTCCCTTTAAGATTTCCCAAGCTTATTTAAGTTATTACAAAGTAGTTTGTCAGAGACAATTCTCTTGTTCTATTTACTTCATTTGAATACAGTAGTACTTTCATTTTAATCAAGTAGGAGGCCGTCAAAAGTTGCATGTGACCAAGAAATGACCACTCACCTTGCTAAGTTTCTCCCCCTCGCTGTGGGGCAGGAGGAGCTTGAGCGACTGGAAGCCGGCGTTGATGCTCTGCATCCGCCGTCTCTCGTTGCTGTTTGCAATTTCTCGCCGAATCCTCTTCTCCGCATCCTTCGGATTGGAGGGGGACGGACTGGAGAAACACAGAGAAAAGACGGCGAGGGCGCTGTTAGTGTTTATAAAGCTCAGGCCTACTTTATGCTGGGGGAAGAAGCATCAGCAAAAAATTTCATGACTTCCCACTTTGGCTATATTTGGGGTTCGGGCTGTTTTGTTTTGTTTTTTTCTGTGTGTGTACGTGCTGACATGTGTGGCTTGTTTGTGTGTGTGCATGTTTGTTTGTTTCTTTTGTGTTGGTCTCTCTAAAGAAAAGTAGTAGTAATCCAACAAATACGAAAACACGAAAGGGCACTGCATCAAAACCAGAATTAGTCTGGCCCACCATAAAATATCATACTGATGTGGCTTATCAATCATTTCTCCCGATGATTCCATATTTGTGTAGGTCGTGACCTTCTCCTCATAAAGCAAGGGTTTGCGCGAACTACTGGGTTCTTGTGAGATATTCTTCCATTGACATTTTCCATCGCCCATTCAGCTCATGACGGAAGAATGCTGTACCAGTCTATTTTCGTACTTTGGCTGGCTGCTATTACTCCATGACATTAAGAATCCTTCATACTATACTCTGTTACTGGGAGAATATTTGTATGAATATCATTGGCTCATTAAAAAAAAAAAATCAATTTTGTCATGATTGGTAACTACAGGTGGGTGTTGGTAGTAGTGTTTGTGTGTGTGTTGGTGTGAGTGTGTGTATATTCATTTGAGCACATGTGATAGGGATGGGGTGTTAGCTAACTCGGATGGTTTCGTACACAGAGTCAGAGATCCTATCATTGACGGTAAATATTGCACACACCTCCAGTCCAGAGTGGTTGCAAGTAATCAGATTACCACATCTGAGGAAATAATGCTTCCTGTGCCCTTGGCACAGAGCGGGTGATAAAAATGAACACCGCTAGACAACCTCCCAGGTTTATCACTCTCTTTATGGTGCTACTGTACAATTCAGAAAGGGACTTGGAACAATTACAGAGCTCTGTATGGTCAGATCAGCTGAAATGAGGAGTGTACTAATTTCTGTCATCTGTAAAGGTGGAATGAATACACTAGATTTCTGGGACACATAAAAAAAAAAATGAATGTTGCAATACATGTCTGTTGATATAAAAATACTACAATTTGGATAATGTACAGACACCAAAGTTTTGCCTTTAAATAACTTCTTAGAACCACTATTCTCAACATCAACACTCATAACAACAAATACTTTGAATCAATAATAATGGCAATAACAATAGTAATAAATCAAAATCAAAATTAGAAAAAATTATAGCATTAATAAATGATTATAATGATGATGATGATACTACTACTACCACTACTACTACTGATAATAATGATGATAATAATAATAACAACAACAACACAGAAAGAGACAGCATTCATACAGTAGTACTTTTCAAAGGAAGATGCACATTATGTCGATTTCACACCTGAGTAGAGAAGCTTCCAGGCACAAGGCACCTTCAAATTGCTGAAATTCCTTCCTTTGTTCTGCTGGCCACAAAAACCTCTTTAATAAGGACTGCAACTTTGCAGCCAAATGGAGGATTGAGTAGACAATGAAGGGGTTGGCACTAACTCACACACACACCCACACACCCACTTTTTTTCTTTCTCTCATTCTCTCCATCATTCTCGGTCTATCTAAAGAATGGGGCAAGGTCGATTCCGTTTTTCTTTCCCCTCCCCTCAATCGGTGGCATCTTTTAAAACCGTCTGGGTAATGTTCCTCACACCAGTAGGAGATAACAGAGTCCTTGTATGTGGCTTTACAATCTTTTTTTAAAGACTAGCTTCTGGGAAGTCATGCACTTTTAACACTGGGCAAGTGAGCTTTCCCTATTGGGCAAGTTGATGTACAAGATCAACAATGCACTGGTCTAAGGCTGAAACATACCAATAAGAAGATACAACAAACTATTGTAAGGTCCAACAAGTCTCCTGTACTTGTAAATGGATCAGTCAAGCTATTCACTGAGATACAATTACAGCACAAGTCTCTAGACTACAACAAGCTCTCACTTTGTTGGAAGTGTCGTCATTTTTTCGTCCACATCATTTTGTTTTCTGATATGGGGTTCAGATGATCTTAACTTTTTCTCCCCCCCCCCCCCCAAGTACTCAAAGTGCTGATTTAATGTAGGTGTATGCCATTACTTGGAAAACGTTTCCTGCATGGATCTGAGTTTAGTAGAACATACTACATAGTATCCACGGTGTGTAAAACTGTTCCAAACTGTAAACACAAAAACGGCCAAGCAAGACCATGGGTGACACTACTTTGACAGTCGACTGCCAACGATCGTGTGGGTGCACGATCGGACGTGAATCACAGTGACGTTGCTGCAGTCGCTGGGGTCACCCTAATTAAATACTTCCCTTCCACTTGTCATCGCCTTGCTGGAGCAAATGGGAAGGTGAGATGCGAGACGGACAATGTACATGATCAGATGGGGAGGGGGGGTTGGGAGACAGAATTTTGGGGAGGGGCTTCTGAGTATATGAGATACTACAATAGTTACGTAATGTACAAGAAACAAATAAGCATCATACCGTCCTTTGCATAACATGTTCATTTACTTATCAGGCTATATCCACTCCTACATGTAAGCCATGTACAGCTTGCATTTTGATTTGAATAGAAAACTAGACTTAAATCTTTATCAATTGGGATTCTACCCCCCCCCCCCCCCCCCGACCAGAAACACTTGTGTATAGCGACAGGGCTATGTATGGTAGGGGAGGCGCAAAGGTGAAGGAAGCTTTGAATACCAGGTAGTCAGGCTTCTTCACTTTTGAGGCAGATATTCACATGGTTAAAAACTATCAGGAGGAATGAATCAACAAGGTGTGTTACTGTGAGCAGCAATTTCAAATGGGGACAGACAAAACATACTAGACCTTTATATATATTGAGAGAGAGAGAGAGATAGGTAACAGGTTGTAACTGGGAATGCTGCAGTTTTCTCCCACATAACAAGGCGGTGTCTTGTGAAATTTTCTGGTTGACTCAGCTATCCCACATACGGGTCGAATTGCGCCCAATAAACCGAGTGTGCATGCATGACTTCCATCTCATACACAATGTTTACAAATGCAAAGTGCACTAGGACAGATGGTATTTCATGATTGTAATCGATTAATAAGTTTCTAACATGGTATCAAAACTGATTAACAAGTGGGGGTCATTGCAGGGCCCACTGACCCGAACAAACTAGACCTTTCACATTATCTACTCAAGTGCTGTTCACACACAACTGCTGGATTACAGCCCTTTGGGTCCCATGATTTGAGAAAAAGGTACACACACCCCTCTACCATCAATGGAAGAATCCACAGTCCAGGCCCCTTTTTGGCATGAAGCCAAATCTGAGCAGCTGCCTCGAAAAATTCTCAACTACACACATTTACACACACATACACACACATGCATTCATATTACACGCACAGGGATGGAGTCAGCACAGTACTCGTGCATTCCTGCCTTTCACATTGAGCACCTCCCTGCTGCAAGCTTCGATTTGTCTGGAACTGACTTGTCTATTTGCACAATTCGCAGACAAGTTTGTTTCGTTTCGTTTTGCGTTGTACGGCAACACACCCACAAATGCACTTGATACAGTTGTTCAGTTTTGTTTTGGTCTGTGTTTGCGTTCTTCTTCTTTTTTTTTGGCCTAATCACATGTTTCCTTTTCCTCATACCTTGATATGTTATTAGTATATCTTTTTTTTAAAACTAATTTTTCCACATGCAGTTTTATTGCAGATATAAAATGACTGCTTACGTACAATTTTGGTGATACACTATCTAGGCCTACACTTATAAACACAGGGAACTTTGTTTCTTCTTTCACATTGCAAAATGAATCAGACATGATATTGCATGCAACTACAATTTACACCTGTTCAAAGGTGTTGTATTTAATATGACTGGGTTAACTATTTAATGCTCACTTTTGTAATCTGACTTGTAGAATGGTGGTGCACTGCAGAGCACCACAGGCATACTTTGAAAGTTTGGGTTTGATCTGAAATAGGTGATCATAAATAGTCCTGTATATTTCTGGAAAGCTGACACTCACCCCGTCAAAAAAAAAAAAAAAAAAAAAAAAAAAAAATTAAATAGAATAAAGATAAAACCGGAGCTAGAATAAAACTGCTCACTGAGACAGGCTAACACAATACCAGCATTTGCTTGTCATTTTTTAAAAATATATCTTTAAACGATGAAAAGTACTGGCTACATGCACAGATTGTCTGTTTATAGGCCTAAAAACTATGATTGCCTTTAGCTAATTTTTCCCATAATACTGACTGGGCATTTAGCACATGATATGTTCTTCCAATAAAAATGATGACAAAGCATTTTCTAGTCAAGTTTTGGCACACACTTCTTTTCTAAAGGTTCCTCTTTTGATACATGTACATAAAATGGAGGCTCGTCTCTGGTGGGTAAGGGGAAAAAATAAACAAACAAACTTGGATCTTATGCTCTATATTACCCTGCCAAGTTTTGTGTTTACATTTGTTGTTAGCTAATGTTACTGGCATTGGAAACTCGAGTGGTCTTTCAGCCCTCGCTGACACAGCAGACACTAAATTAGCAAATATTCTTCGTTTCCAAATTCCATATCTGTTCTGTAGAAATTCCCTACGATCACTGAAAAAAAAAGAAGGAAAAATGCAACTTTTAAATTTGTAGAACCTAGTTTGCTCTTTTTCTTCCTTTCTTCTTCTTCTTTTTTTTTTCTATTTTGGCCAACTTGTACTCGTCACTTAAAAGAAGCTTTGAAGTTCATTTACAGATGAGTTTGTGCAGATCTACAAATTACAATGTACAACCGTACGAACACCTATTTCGCACACCTACAACTTCTTGTCGATCAACTTCCTCATACATAGCTTTCTTGTCCGGGTGTGAGCAGGACAGGAAGGAATGTAAACATAGTCGGCTGGGAATGTTGTGTTGAAAGAGAATAATCTTTCAAACGCTGTTCGTGTACTATCGTAGACCCTAGTTATATATTCATCTCGGTAGCGTCCATTCTTCGTGTGTAGCACAGCACTTGGATGAATCAGCCAGCGCGACATTTATACCACATTTTTAACACGTTTTCGTGCACTAATCTCGATTTCATAGCAATGGTACGGGATTCTCCTTTACCCAATTGTTATAATGATCACAAAGAAAACTGTGGCGTATGCGAAAAGGTATTTTAATCATCTACTTTTTTTCCCCAACAGTGTGCTGCTCCCAGAAAGAAAATGGCACGGTCGTCATTTTCCAGACACAACCGATGACGCGACTCACACTCACGAGGAGTGGATTCTTGACTAGGCACGCATGTTATCACGTCGAGGAATGGGAAATGTGTGTGTACACACAGCACTGGCGGGGCTCATTTGCATGAAACCCACCCACGCAAGCTTCCCCGTTCACTGAAGAGGGAAGGGCGGCTCTCTGCTGGGCCACAACGAAACACGTGCGACGCACAACCCGAAGCCATTTAAATATCAGAAGAAATATATTCGTATAAAATAGAACTCTTATTACTCTGCCCTGAAAAAAGGACTACTCATGAGTTCGATCATTGATCTACGTAAAAATGCACTAAAGAGACGACAGAGTGGAAAAAGAAGAGCAATATTAAGTCTCAGAAGTCTGAGTGACATGTCAAGAGACAGCTGGCCTCGCCTCGCCGCGAGAAAGGTGGAGCTGGATTGTTGATAAGCCGGTGTGGCAGAAAATGCCCAGACAAAAATATCGCTTAAAATTACAAAATGGATCCTAAACATCATCACATATATTCAAATACAACAAGAAGTACTAAATAAATGGCAGAGACTGATTATCAGAGAATATTGAAAAAAGAAAAAACGTAAAATCCTATATTTTCAGACTGGGGAGAAACCACGTGGCGAGCGACCATGCCGCCGCACAACAGCTGGCTGATCACTGATCCAGACATTTCAGCGACGTGAAAAGAAGCTCCTTTTTACCGATTTACACTCGGCAGAAGTATTTGATTGAACTGAGAGACAATTATGAACTCAAAGTACTACAAGCTATAGATCATTGACTTTCTATATAGTTTGGAAATCACGAAAATTATACATGCCCAATGAACGGTTAGACAGAGGGAGAGAGCGAGAGAGAGGTGAACCGAGAATCTAGTCAACACACAACACTCGCCGGCAAAACAACGCAATTGATGAAAATTACTCACCTTCCACATGTGCTTATCATCTCGCTCGGTACGCGAAGTGGCCCAGCAATGCTATCCTTTTCAGACTTAATGGCATAGTATTCCATATCACACGATTGCTCTTCTGCTTCTCCTTTAGAAGTGATAGTTATGTGCCGATTTTCCTGTATTTTTCACAACAAATGCGGCGTGGTCAATAAGCGTGCGGCGTGAATGTGCAGTATTGTGGCGGGAAACAGCTGGTCACAGAGTCAGCTGCGAGACTGTCAACCGCGTAGTAGAAACTCCTCCGCTACCATAACATCCAAGCAAAATCCATATTTTCCACGTTGTAATTTGAAGAGATGTAATCTATTACTTAAAACAAATATAATAAACCTCACAATCCTGCTTATTACATAAGAATTGGTTCTAAATCAGATTTTATAAGAATAAACATTGCCCTATATTATTGCCCAAGAATATTTGATAGTAATGCTGCAATCCGTACGGTAATCAGCTGACAGTTGGCATGGCGCGAGCCTTTTGTAATGTGTCAACAGCTGCGTGGAATTCTTTCTCAACCTAAAAAAAGAATATCACTCTATGAGTAATACAATGCAAAAGATAATCAATATTACAATAATTCACAGCTATTTATTGTATAAATACATTTCAAATAATATACCTAGTACAGAAAGAGATAATAAAGTCGAAACAAGCTCTACTTATTTGCTTTAAAAGAGCAAAAATATTCCAGATCCTGCAATTCTCCTAACCTTAGGTAGGCGCGGTTTTCGTCAATGGTATGCACCGGTAGCCAATCGTGATTCGCTATTGTGGTCTCGTGTCAATCATTGATATATTTAGCTCTTGCGCCATTGACGGTCTATTCATCACGTCCGTGATTGGCCACTTTCGAAGGCGGGTATCAACGCTACGTTCAAGATTCGGCGATTTTACTACGAAATTATAAATAAAAACAAACCTGTAATGGTGAGAAGAAGTCTCGTTTCAATAGTTAAACTATTTTCGTCTGATGAACGCTGAATATCTGTCTGAGTATGTGCAAAGGACTCAAATATTTATGGTTCAATTAATTTTATAATCATTTCCGCAATACTACCAGTCTGTGTACTGTTATTATACTCTGATCCGATTTGCGAAGTCTAGACTGCAGCAGTGTTGTTGTTGTTGTTGTTGTTATAGTGAAGCAGAGTTTGTATAAGATATTTTATTAGTATTGCTGCTGTAAAAAGTGGCATCATATTGCATACAGAACTGTGACTGTGACACCGCTGTGACGATACATATCGAACCTATAAAACGAAACTATCAAAGGTCTAATAAGAGCCTTGGAGAAACATTGCTTCCTTTTGTGTTATGGTAAGCATATTGATTATTACATATCACTACATTTTGAACAGAGTAATATGGGCTTATCATCACATGAACATAAACACTACGTTAATATTCATTTTCCTTCGGCGACAAAAATGAAGCCACACATATTCATACAACCCAAAATATACCACGGCGCGTATACCCTTAATGGTCCTTTAATTTTTCTTTTGATTCATGCCACTGTTATACTGTTCTAAGCTATATTATTTAGGAGCCTGTGATGGCTCTTGTACATGGGATATCAGGATTCAAGAAATGGGCTGTTAGGCATACTTCTGGCAAAACAAATTATAATGATCTGTAGGCCTACAATAAAAATTAAATCTTCGAATAAGCACCACAATCTTGTCTCCGGAGAAACCTGGAGAAAGCTACTATAAACATCACATCAATAGTGTCTAGTTAGTCCCAGTCACGGCGAGCAGCATGATTTTTATTTACCCTGTAATGAAGTGACATTTTATATGCTATACTTGACTGTTAAAATCTTCTTTGGGCATATCAATTCGCAGGGCGTCGAAACTGTGAATATCATTATTCTCCGAAGAGTATACTTACAGTTCCTGTAAACCGAAACTTGCCTGGAAAGAGCGCCAAACTGTAGTTGCGTTGGTTACTTCCTCTTTGCTCCGGATACTGCAGGGCATCAATCGAACCGCATGACATTCATGGTGTCAGAACAAGAATCTCGACACTTGAGTAATTGACAAGACTGTATGATGAAGCTGTCACTATACGACCCTCGACATCACGCAATCTTACCCTCGGTCATTTTCATGATCTTGATTATGTGACTGTGAGAAATACTATACTATACCTAGTACTAACATGCGACCATCGCGCGACCATGCAGAGGGTTTTTACCTGAGCTCGAAGACCTGACCGTGTTCAAATTGGCAACGCATATTACTGTGATGCAAGCAGCAAAAAGGGACACGAAATCTTACAATTTGTACATCGAAACGCTAGAACCTATAATATCATCAGGGATCATGTACGCATGTACATAGGATGGTCAGTTATAGCAATCAATCAGTGAGCACTATTATGTGCTGTTTTCAATTTTGTCGAGACAAGAACTCGGAATGTTATATCAGGAGATTATTTCTCTTTAGATGCAAATCCTTTGGCTAAAATGTCTAACAAAGTATCATTCTCAGTGTTGTTATGACAGAAACCAGTGCAATTGAACACCAAGTTCAGTAAGATGGCCTTTTTGAACGCAGAGTGATATCAGCACAGAGAACCACAGAAGTTCGATGATAAAGACTGGACCGAAAATGGGCAATGAAAGCAAGGAATATTTTCACACGTTTTCAATGGCAGTGATAATATTTTGCGAGCTCAACATTTAGGGGCAGAAGAGAATGAAAGAAGAAATCCAGAGGAACCAACGACTTTGGCTTTCTGAATGAGGATTCCGCCCAGATTTTTTTCCCAATGAAGAGGGAGATCATTCACCCTTGACCATTCGCATCGCACTAAATGATAATGATGATGATGATAATGATAATGATAATAATAATAATAATGATAATAATAATAAATCAAGTAATTTATTTATTCATTAATTGATACTTAAAACTGTTAAAATTTATGCTGCCTTTGTCATTAATGTGCGAAATTAGTCATCCTCACAAATTTAGTCTCCCAGCATGCGTGGACCCACTTGAAAGATTTCCGAGATAATTATGATGACTGATATCACTGATTTATATGTATTTTGTGAAAACATGATTAGATTCCATTATACTTTCTTATTCACGGGTAAGGTCCGATTGTTATGAAACTTATTATGAATACCATTTTTAAACTTCTTTTTCCTGTATCCATTGAAGCGAACTTAAAGAGGAAATCCATCCTGATATATTGGTACTTTGGTGTTGTTGTCGTTGTTTTTTGTTTAAAAAAAACATGAAAATCAGGAAAGTAAATCAGTGAAGATTTAAGGGAAAAATCGGACCCATTAAAAGTTATGAATTGTAAAATTTTAGAGAGAAACAAGTGTCCAACTACGTATAAAGGTTTATAGGTCTTGAATAGCTCTCCATTTGTTTTGTACATAAAATTTCACTTACTTTCATCTTTCTCAAATATTTGGGTACAGACAGAACATGTTGAGGAGGACATGCAAATATGTGTTAACTCTTTTACGATAACAAGCATGATTATGTGTGAAGAATATTTTTATCAGGAGAAAAGTGAATATTGGTGAATTTTTGTATACAAAAGAAATGGAAAGTTGATCAACACCTACATCACACAGAGTTGCCTTTTCGTCTTTTATATCACTATTCAGCACTTCATGAATTTTTTCGTGTGTCCGATTTTTGTTGGTTTTTTTTTGGCAAAAAGTTTCGCTGATCTATTATACATCTTTGGATTTTCCACTTTCATACACAGTAACATAAAAATGGAATTTAAGGTGATGTGTAATTACTCTAGCTTCATAGCAAATGAAGTTTCACTGTAATTCTTTTTTTAAAGTCTAACTTCATTATTTTCTCGAGTCAACTCGAAAAGAAAGAGGATTTCTTTTGTTTTAAAAACATGAGCATCATATTTCGTTTTCATGATTCATTTGATAGTTTATGCTGTTGTTATACAAAGGCAAGTTCTTATTAACATTGATAATGTCATTGTTATCCTGGTCATTAAAATCTTTGTTATTATTGTCATCATGGTTATCGTCATTTAAGTTTTTTCCACTTATTTACTTTATTTCTTAAATAAGAAAATTCATGATAATTCATAGTTATAGATAGTTATAGATACTAATAATGATGATGATATAACTTAAAATGTTTACTTTACAAATAAAATAAAGCTTTAAATTCGTTGATAGGAAACTGATGAATATGCCGCAGTATTAAAACCTATATTAAACTTATTTGCCAACACTAAACGTATTTAGTTATAAAGAAATTATGATAACTAAACATGTTTTTAATTTTGACAGTTTTGAAAATGCTCAAGGTCTATATAATGCAATGTCTTCCTGTTATTGTTATGAAGCTTCCCAGATGCATATTAATGAATATATGTACACTCAGCAAACAAAAAAAAAGAGGAAAGTAAACACGTTTTCAAGTTTATATTTCTCATAGAATATTTGGCTAAAAGTTAATGTACTTTAAATATGAAAGGTATAATTGGCTATCACCCCTGTAGGTCAATAAAAAGGGAAGCTTACGCATTAGTGAACACCTTTGTTTTTCTCTCCCAAGGCACAAAATTAAAAATTGCAAAAATGAACAAGTGGCCATTCATGCGTAAGTGCTCTTCCATGTAACATTAGAACAAACGACAAATCCAACACAATAAAAAACTTAGAATTAGGTTGCAAAAATAAAGCTTTGATCTTTATAATATCTTTTAAGCCCAAAAGATCAATAAAGTCTAAAAATGATGGAGGAAAATGAAGAATCTTCTGTCAAATCCAAATTCAAATGAAATCAAAGAGGAAGCAGTATTAGCAAAAATGGTTGGAATATGAATTGATTGCTCAAATTAGGAAAATCATAGATAATGGTTCTTTAATTTGAATCATGAACTCTTAGATTATTAAATTAAAGAATGAAATAAGAATATTCTGTTCATTTAATCATCATCGTGCCCTTACTCCATAAGTCATTTGAAGTTTGAGTTGACAGAAAATTCGTATTTTCCCCAATTAGTTTCCCACTGTGATTTTTTTTTCAGGTTATAAAGAGAAAAAGAGTAAGAAAACCTATTTTTGCTATTTCATTCATGTCTCTTATTGTGTTAAACTTGTCTTTTGTTATCATTGTTATCTTGAAGGGCATTTGCAAATAAAAGAGAACATGTAGATTTTTGCAATTTTTATTTTTGTGCCTTGGAGGACAAAAACTATTGTGTTCACTCTTGCGTGAAATATCCCTTTACATTGACCTACTTGGTCAATTTAGCCAATTACATTACCTTTGATATTATATTGATTTTCAACAAAATCTTCTATGAAAATTTGAACTCGAAAAAAGGGTTTACTTTCTTTTTATTTTTTTGCTGAGTGTATGATAAATATGTATATATGAGAGATATTATATATACATATATATATGAATATATATATATATATATATATGTGTGTGTGTGTGTGTGTGTGTGATAAAACGCAAGCACAAGTCTTATAATAAGGTAGACATTATAGTCTATATTGACTGCTCTCAGTAACACGTTAACAAAATGCCTAACGGAATTCATTCATTCATTCATTCAGTTTTCCATCTCCAACAACACTTGTAAATACATTTTTTTATACATAAGATATAAGTACATTATTATATGTCAAAATTTCAAGATATGATAAATGAAACTTTTGGATATTACCATTGATAAGGTGAAAAAGAAAAAAAAACACAAAAAGCATTCTGAAGTTTAGAAAATGAGGGTGACGGGGAGGAATGCTAAAAATAAAAACCGACTACGTGATATTCATGACTTTCGCTTTTTATGGTTTTGATAAATGTTGTTGTGTTTCTTCTGTTTTGTCCCGTCCTGTCGTATGTCATATTTGTCACAAGTGTTTGTAAATAAGTAATTCATATAGTTTTATGAGTGGACCTCTCTATTCTTTCTTCCTTTTTTTTTCAACTGAAGCATGACTTTGTATTATTTTTTTTTTTGCCAGTATGCGCTCTTATGTTTATCGATATCATTTATTTATTGCAAAGGCAAGTGTTTTTTGTTTATGATGTAATACCTGATTTATCTTGTGTTATGTTTTTGTTGAAAGAAAAAAAGAAGAATGAAAATAAATGAATTGAATTGAATTGAATAAATAAATAAACTGACAAAATGTATGTACAGGGGTGTAAAAACCTTATGATTGCTAGAGAAACTATAGGAGATCATGATAAGTTACTAGCACACCAATATTACTGGCCGTCATAAACATGTCCGTTACACGAGATCCTAAAAATCTCCAGTAAAATGAGAACCGGACCCATCGAATTTCCGTACGCCATGGGTTAAGGTGCATTTACATCATGTCAATCAATGGGAGACAAGACTATTCAAAAGACAATATTCATGAGAGTCTGATATTGTTTACTGGAGCATATTGATGGTATATCCAGAGCTTGGAGTGGTGTGCTTGCTACTGCGAGGTATCGTTGAAAACAGATCTGTTCCGACTTTTCCTTTTCGCAGGAGTAGTATGACATTGGATTATTCGCTGGTGAAGAACAAAATGGATCCACGTCCCAGCGCGTTATCCATATTAATATGTAAAAGCTAAGAGTGACACTTCCGTTTGGACCGCGTCCAGTTCATTAAACTGATAAATAATTACGCAGGCAGGCCCGGACGACGGGAGGGTCGCACTCGTTTGCGCGCGCTCGGCAATACTATAGCGTCGAACTTCTGAAATGTCAAAGCGTGCATAAATTAACTCTGTCTGGTCATAATGAGCTCCGTCGCGTAGCAACGTGATGAGAGAGGGGGAAATGGGAACGTGTTGTACATATAAGTGTATACAGATATGTATGTGTTTAATGAATATGGCGCTGGGTCCACTCGCGAAGTGGAGCAGGTTCTGGCAAGGTCTCGGCAGAGAATGAATACAATATACATCGTGCATTGTGTCGGTGCGTTTTTGTTCCATCGTCTCTCTTTTCTTCGAGTACTAGTATAACATGACTGTAAGATCGGATTGGTTTTCCCCGCTTCTAAGAATAGACCTTGCAGAGTTGGGGACTCTCGTATACGACTCTCCGAACAGATCAAAAAGACATAAAAAGGACAAGAAAGGCAGAGCTATAGATAGAGAGAGATGTATATAATCATATATACAGAGAGAGATGGAGATGGCAAGCTTTGGAAGAAAAAACATAAACAAGACGCAGAAAGTTAATGAGCATAAGGGTTAACTTTAATTGCCTAATACCAGCTGAATAAAATTCTAAATACAATTATATAGAGGAGCATACTTTTTCACAATTTAAAGACAAGTGAAGTGATATAAGTATTAGTTGTAAAATCATTCTGTGTATTTATGCTCATATAAAGACCTCGCTGATGTCGACTTATGATTATTTTCAAGGCCCGATCCGCAACGTTTCCATGCATTCTTATAATGACAGTACGCCACATTTCCTGGAGAAGTGCCCTGGCTTTCGTCCAGATTGAATGAAACCGATTCTCATTGCCATTCAGTACATACAAAAGTTGTTTAAGTTTGTTTTGACTGCAAGGGAAAATCCCTCTTCATGCTATCCTGTGTGCATAAGTGTACATAATGTGTCGCTATTTATAGAGAGGAAAAATAGAGTGAAATAGCATATACTGTCACATTATAATAATATTGTCAGTCAATCTTATCTGAGTGCCGAATAAGTTAGGATTCAGTAGAGTTAATTATAAAATCACTTCATAAGGCGGGAAAGAGTACAAAATTAAGTCTAAGTGGACATTATGCACAAATAATGCAAATTTATACAAAATAGGATATTTTAAGATTTAATAAACATCGGACATACTAATTAACACTGCGAAGGTTTACACAGTTTCAGGTTACAATGATCGATTGCAACTATACTTAACGTTTGAACATTCGATGAGACGAAGGTGTCATCACACTTTTTCATGACTCGCCGCCCATTCTGGTTTTTACTCATAATGTTATAGAAATCATGTTTTTGGTCAATTTATTCAGCAATTCAGCAACCCCTTCTCATTGAAAGTTATCGGTGTTGTACGTTGCTACACCTCGCTGACACAACAATAATTCTGATGCGAATGATAAACAAGTTGTCTATTCGATTTCATAATTATCTTTTCCAATTAAAAAAAAAGAAGTTAGTGAATATATACTCCTCATTTTATAAACATTGTGTTTGCAACTATAATTGGATAACATGAAAGACATGAAATCCGTTGAAGCAATATAATATTATATAATGATATTATGTCTTTCTTTAATATTATGTGTAGGATTTTAATGAAATTTATATATTTTTTTTAATAATCGTTTACATTGATTCTCTTCCTTATAAGTTAATTTGAAAATGGAGTGAAAGTGAAATTAAAAGACAAATTTGGATGATATGAAAACGAGTTCTTTTTTGGGACGCTGCCTCATCCCTTCAGCGCGTATATTTTCCCGGTTATAATTATAATATATATATATATATATATATATATATATATATATATATATATATGTTCCTGTGGTACATTGGTTAAGACGCATATTCACTGTAATCAAAAGTATATTATTATGAGCATTTATAATTTACTGACAACGAATATCATGGCTACGATGTCTCGTAGAAAATGAGAACAAAAGAGTTTAGTACCATTTCTTATCATCCTCCAGTCAGTTCTGTAAAGTTTCAACGTTAGACTTACATTCTAAAGTTAGACAAACTTTCGTCATCTCAAAATTACTTGCCTATTACGACAATTTTGCTCGAAGTCTTTTCTACACTTATTTCATCCTTGCTGATGGGTATGCAATTTCAAAGACACAGACTAACCGAAGTATAGTATAATGCTCGTGGTGTTCAGGATATATATTTTAACAGACATGTTGAACGTTTTAGGTCAAAAAAAAAAAAAAACGTATACCTTGGTTACTGTGATATACCGATCAAATATCACAGAAATATGAATATTAAAGTGCAATTATTCATTTCTTTTTCCTATCAAAAAGCAAAGCAGCCTTTCGAAAGAATTTTGAAGGTAATAAAGATAACACATCCTGCACGGCCTTTCCCCCTCTTTTCCATATCACGCGATGGCACTCGATGTAACAGAAACCGTGGAAGATTGGGGCGTATTGTGCAAATGTAAGCATAACCTTTTTTGACTAGATAATCTCTTTTGAGGAGGAATCGTACAAAGCACTCCGACACAGAACCCCAAGACCGAAAGGACCAGCCAGGAGCTATTCTCGCCGTATTTGAACGGCAGGCAGTAATATCAATAGACGGGCACTATTGTTGCCCGCATACCAAACCTTGCATTCCAAAGGTCTCTTCCGCTTCGCCTATGTTTCCCTTTGTTGTAACTTCCGCGTTGCCGATTTGGAGATTCATCTTGAGCGAGTTTCGGAGACGGAGGGATTTAAATTGCGCGTCTTTCAAAAAGAATTTCACCTCACAGTCAGCTACTGTTCATATTATTATCTGTTGCAATATTTCAACACTCTTTTTCAGTGATTTTGTTCACTTCAAGCACGATCGCAAAGATAATCACAATACTGGTATCGTCGCCGTCCACTTCGACAACGTCACAAGACAGGTTTTCTCACGGCCTGTGGGAAATGCAAACATAACGTGTGCAGGCTTTAAGTTCGCGTCGCACCGAACGAACTCGACGTTTCGGCCCTGGTTAGAGTTCAACGTCGGTTGCCTTGTCAACACCCTGAGAAATGACATAGGCACTTTGTGATGAGTTTGGGAGACTCCATTGAAGGACGGGGTATTTGATATTAATGTCGCAGAGAACTTCACAGAGTATTGTTTTAAGACATGAAAGATGACAGTTTATACTCGAAGACGTTGAAACTTGAGTCGATTAGATTTTGCCTCATTTTTACTGATATAATGCTGAGTCATACAATGGAATGCGCGGAGAGTTGGAAATGTTTTGTACACCCACTGTCTTTTTATTGTATGTGTAGTAAAAATGTGCATGCATCACTGGAGGATATCACTGCAAGGTTGAGAAGAGACGGAGGTGGGATAATAAAAAAATGAAATGAAAAGAGTTAAAATATGATTCTCAGAGAGAAAGAACCATTATAGAGAGGCAGAGATATCAGCTGTTGTTATATAATGCGTGTTCGCAATGATTTTAGGTTTCCGGTGATGACAAGCGATCAGAGCTGAGACAATCGCGAACATCACCAGCAATGACCAGGAACTAAGATTGCGGGCAGGTGCCGCTGTAATCGTTGTCCGAAGAGAACGCTCGTGCCTGAGAGCGTGATCACGGGCTACGCTGGAAAATGACGCACACGCAAAAATATAAACAAAACGGAAGGGAAACGCGGTTAAATGTCGTGTGGCGAGGAAAATTGCATTACTCATCAGTTGTCATCACGCTATCTTTATTTCAACCCTCACGTTGTGGAGAGAACATGCATGTCAACAGGAGTCATAGTGATCTGAGATGATAGTTAATGTCAAACTGAAGGGAAGATGCTCTGGTACACGTGCTTTTTGCGGTCTAAAAAAAGACTGCATTTCAAGTCCAATCCATTTATGTATGCACACACACACACACACACACACACACACACAATTCATTTGTATTTCATTAAAGTTTTTCGTTAACAAAGAGAGCACTTGCTTGATTTGTTATAATCATGTGTGTGTGTGGGTGTGTGTGTGTGTGTGTTTTAATTTCATCGAATTTGAGCTGAAGTTTCTTTAACGATGGCGCAACCTAATTTTGAGGGAACTGTATGAACTAATGTCAAATATTCATACATGTATTTTATCTTTGGACATCAGGTTCATCTTTGCCCTTTTCTATTCCAAGACGCTTGTTGCAAGAATGTCAGAGGTGAAACAATTATTGCGTTGGAGGTAGAGAAGTGATGGCAGCGGTAAAAATGGTATAAGGGAAGAAAACCCAGTGGTACATCGGTGGTAAAACTGTTCGAGGTACATGACGTATTTATCATGGTATACTCTTCATCCTAGTGAAATGTTCAGTACAATTTTGAGGAAAAAAAAAGATGCACACAGTAATTGCATGGATGGTGACATTTCAACATAACGTTTGGACTGATATTCATTATTATTCAATGTTAACTTGACAGGTTTACCTTTTACATTTTGTTTTTACTCGCCATCTTCCTAAAAGCTTTAATATAAGCACAACACCTCATAAAGATTATGATGATGTACTCTCTAAAAAAGATCGAGTGAAAATATTCACTCTTAAAGGAGTGAATACAAAAAAGAGTGAATTTAGAGTGAAATTGGAGTGAATTTAGAGTGAAAATGTTCATTTTCACTCGTTTTAGAGTGACCTCAGGGATCACTCCGAAATCTTCGAGTGATCCTTTATTGAGGTCACTCCAAAATGAGTGAAAATGAACATTTTCACTCAAAATTTACTCCAATTTTACTCTAAATTTACTCTTTCTTGAATATTTTCACTCGATTTTTTTTAGAGAGTATAATATGAAGTATAAATCCACATAAAAAAACTGCATGCAGGGGGCTTTGATAAGTAAATATTAGTAAATAAATGAATAGATAAATAAATAAATAAATAAATAGATGAATACATAAATAGATAAATAAATAAATTCCTCTCGGGGTCATGCAGCTTCAAAACTTCATTACAATCTTTTCACATTGCAATGTGCTGCACGATGCGTAATATATCAATATGTTCACTTTATAGCTATAATATAACTAGAATAAAATAATACCACGGATAAGAAAAAAAAGCGTCTGACTAAACAAGAAAATACAAGTACGTGATAATATTGATGTTGTTTATAATTAGGCCTATACCTCTAGTCACGCAGGACTTTGGTACTTACGTGTCAAGAACGTTTCAATTCGTAGGAAAAATATATGTCATAAATGAATGAATATTGAGTGATGTTCGAGATAGCCCTATGGTACTGTTGTCAGTACATGACCTTCAATTTAAAGACGGACCTCGTAAACTGCTTGTATGCCTACCCTCCCATTTTCAGTGGCAATTTTTGTAAAGTGCAGTCGCAAAGGCGCTGACAAAATAGCTGTGACTTCCTGATTATCAAAGTTACAACCTGCTCCTCTGAGTATCGTATCTACACTTCTAGCATGATACCAGGAGCTTATGATCAGACTGGGTGCAATCTTCTACCGTGTTTAAAGCACTGACATTGAGAACTGAATTCTCTGTCCAATTGCAACACTGTTTATGCTCAGTCTCTCAGCGATCGTTTTATCATTCAATATAACAGTGGGGATATTATTTTTCTTTTCTCTTTAATTATTTCAAATCAACCACAAATGAATAAAAGGTGTTATAATACATTATAATACCGATGACTATATGTTTTTGGTTGGGTGACCTCACTCGGTGACTTTGGTATTGTGGCTTCATCTATTTTTTTTTTCAGGAAATGTCCAGTCATGCCATGCAGTTGCACATGGTTAGGCACAGGTCATGGGGGCCCTGGAATATCAAGCTCAGGGCTAGATAGGTGTGACATATCGACAGTTCATGAAGTTGTGATGGCTTGACAACAGACTACTAGTATTCACCTTGGTCATTCAAGCATCTCACGATAAGGACCAATAACTTCTCATGGGGCAACTGGTATAAAGTGCCCTTTAAAGCTTCAGAAATATTGTATTGTACATACTACATTGTTAATTTTATGTAATCTATGCATTCAAATTTTGTTTAAAAAATATAAATATATGTGTGTGTTTCTTTTGGAAATTTTGAAATAGATAATGAAAGAATGAATGAGATGCACGAGAATTCCACCTGGTACATAACTGCTGTGCAGACAAGAAGATGTCTCGCCTTACAAAGAAAGGTAAACGGGAAAATTACGGAATGCATACATGCCATGACCTTCGGTACCTAAACTTACGGGTAGGGAGAAAGCTCATAGTGTACTAAACGCTATTCTAACCAGAATGCCACGCACGGTAGAAAATTAATAGACTGCGGAATTCTACTGTCTGCATATATAGGAACTACATATAAGTCGCACAGCATAAGATTTTTAATATTTATTCTGTCTTTTCTTTTCTTTTCTTTCTTTCTTTCTTTTTTTTTTTGGGGGGGGGGTCGTAGAACGAACCCATCCCATAGTATTTTGTCAGACAAGGACATACTTTAGATTTCGTCCACGAGGGAAATGTGCAAAGTTGACTTACAAGGCCACATATTACTTTCGGAAGGTCAAATCGCTCCGATAAAGACCTAATACATGATTAATGACCACTTTGACACTTTGCGGTTGCTGTAATCTTTGGCACGCGGATGACATGTCTCTCATTCCGAGTTTGCACGTTCATTGAACATCCTGCCGCTTCAGGTGAAAACAGCTGTATTCGATAATGTGAGCGTCCTTCGCTTTCACATTTTTTAATGTTACCCTATGCCTTCTGACTTGAGTTAGGGATTTTCGTAATTATACATATTTAATACAGTATAATATCTTTTATTCTGTTTATCGATGTGAAAAAACAGGTTCTCCATTTTTTTTCGTTTTCATTGTTTCATCTTCATTTTTTATGCTGATTGGTGCTCTTTCCATACATCTCTGTTCTATAAATTCTCCTATGTCGCTTTGATTTCTCTATATATCATCCTCGTCTCCAATCTTCAGACATTTCATCTTAAACCCAGATTCTAGATCGTCATGGATACATTATTTCGTTCACTGATATTAACTGTGCCACCTTGGAACAAACTTGAAGCTCCTAGTACAACCATGGACCTACAACGATGGGTGCATGGTACAACAGGTATTACACTCCTTGGTATACAACCATGTAGCCATGATAGCTCCATGGTACAAATGTATATTTACAACGAAGGAGGTAGGCCTATACTATATAGCTGTTGCCTTGTACCTCTTTGGTATGACCAAGGAGGTACTAGGCAAGCCTAGTACCTCCTTGATATGACCATGGAGCTATGGAACCGGGGAGTAGGGGGAAGAGACACGCCCACCTGTCTGATTACCTTGTTGGTCTCTCTCTCTCCCCCTTCGTACACACGTCTCTGCTCATTCAGTAAGAAAATACTATTATGGTGATTTATCCACGCAGGACACAATTGTGCGCTACAGCAGCGTTACGTAAAGGATTCCAACCCTCGTCACGTGAAATGAGAATGGATCAGGTGCTTGATTTCGAGTAGGCACGTGCATGGCCTCCCTCAGCCAGGTTTTGCCTGCATGATTATCATAGAACGATGATTCGAATCAGAGTGTGAACGTCGCCTGCCTATGGTGTCTCACCTCCCTGATATAATATACCCTCAGATATTACTCTCGTAAAATGAACGTTCATGCCAGTGCAATCGAATTTTTCGAAATTAATTTAACGGCTCAGAGCTCTTCTTGGAACTAAAAGTACCATCACCTTCAATTGCTGAGAGTGTTACGTTTCCATTCATTTGTGCTTAGTCACTGGGTCTGAGTGTACGAGCTTTGAAACAGTTTAAAAACATAGCTGTACAGTAAACGAGCACAATAAACAGCTAGTAAACTTTCAAAGAATAGACAGTAAGATATACTTGAGAAAAGAAAAAAAAAAGAGAATGGGGGAGGATGATGCTATTTATAGCTACCTCTCCTAATTCTCGTACAGTAATATTTTATTTGGATAATAAGTAGACTAACTCCTTGTTATCGCATAAACATAATGAAACTCATGAAACGTTCAAATCTTAAGTATACCTGAATAATAAGAAAGAACAACAGTTCAGAGTCTTCTCAACCTCTACTAACCAGAGTAACAAATATAGGTTCCAGGCAAGTACTGAAATATTCTCAGTTCAGTGTGATGAGCGTACTTTAAAATCGAAGAAACAAAGCATTTAGAGTCTTATCAACTTCGGACATTAAAGCAAATGACTTGAGGGTGATGACATTTTTGAGTTTCACGTATTTTCACAAAGTTGATATATATTAGTCGCAACCTCAAATTAGTGCTCTTTGATGGACAAGCAAGTGATGTTATCATTATTTTCTCTAAGACTTACCTACATAATTATGTTATTAACTATAAATACAAAAGAATATTGCATTGCTTTTCGTTCATAGTTAATTTTTATTAACTACACGCATCTAACCCTTGAAAATCAAGATAGTTACTTTTCTATTACTCTAAAAGTATTGATTCAATGGATATGATTACTTATGTTTGCTTTCAATCTAGAAAAGGAAATTGGACTTGTGGCATGATGACTTCATCAGCTTATCTGATCTGCATGTGCTATATTGTAATCGATATTACTGTTTTATGAAAACATGTAAAACCTGAAGATTCATAAATTCATTCTGTATCGCCATCAGTCGTAATGCATTTTTCCCATTCTGTTCATTTTGATTAAGCCTGATACATCGCCACATGAAACTGATAAATTTGATTTGATTTGATTTGATTTGATGTGATTTCCAATTGTCTTTACATGGATTTTTTTTTACTGGATTTCAGAATCAAATCACAATCAAATACATAAGTAACTTATGTACAAGCATAATCAAGTATAATAGTATTAGTACATATCATCACTATATGTTCAAATAAATGTGTCACCTATAATATAGAAAGTGACAGTGCTTGAAAAAAAAAAATTGTTTGATTCGTCGAAAGGGGGAAGATATCCTCATCATGCAGCCCTGATTTACAATTGAAGACTCAATATTGAAATATTAATTCATCACTTTTCAGAGACAAGCTTCAGTGATAAATGGGCTTAAACTTCTTCCTCAACTTCAAGTTGACTCCAATCAACTGAGAAAATTATGAAGTTTCTTGAGAAAAAAAAAGAGAGAGAAATTTATGAGAGTATCTTAAAGTGTCACATTATGTTTTCACTGAGTAGTGATGTTGGCCACAGCCGCCGTCATAAGCAAATTGTCGGAGGTGATGTCATCTTAGATACCAGATGTCTTAGTCGAAAGTACAGGTGGTATCAGTCATCACTTCAGATTAAAGGAACACAACATTTAACAATTTGTTCATAAAGACACAAGTATACACGTGTTTACACTTGATTTCAAGTTAAATAGAAGAAACTCTTGCACGCCCATGACACTATAAATTATATGACTTCATATCACTTTCATGATATGATTGCCACTGATGTAACTGTTCCGTGACAAGATGCAAAACGTTTCCATGGTTTTCTTGATGATAGGTTCCGGAAATTGAGTTCTGATTTTGATATCTTTATGTGGAAATTCGAACGGCTTGCAGAAATGATGGGATACCTCTAAAAGATGGGTCAATAAGCAATATCCCATCACTGAGCATTCGGGAACAATATAAATCAAGTTAGACCTTCAGACGTTCAATTCAATACAATTCAATTCAACCCAATTCAAATTCTATTTCATTAAAAAAAAACCACACACACACACACACACACACACACACACACACACACACACACACACACACACACACACACACATATATATATATATATATATATATATATATATAATCTCACTTTCTTTGGCAACAGAGAATAATGTAAGCAAATCTGTGTGAAGTGAAAAAAAGTGGACAATGATTGTAGAACCTTATGATAGTTGTATATTGTTTCATGTCACAGTATCTTCAAGCGAAGCAGACGAAATGTGATTTTTTTTTTATTGTTCAGTGATTGCTAATTTGGATTTAAAAGAAAAACGTAAAAAACACATTTTTAACATTTCCTATAACCTATACGGAAACGATTGTCTACCATCAGGGAGGTGAGAGGAAACCTCCCTGCTACCATGCAGGTGCTCCCATTTTAATGACAGGTACCAGGTAGTGATGGAAGGGTTCGATCTGAAACTATACTTGCACGCACTATCATGGTGCAATACTCAGAGAAGTAGGCCCTACACTTGCTATAGGAACACCGTTTGTGACAATGACCTTTGAAGTTGAATCTTGGTAAACTATTCCAGTCTTGCAGGCATTAATTGTTCTTCCTGCAAGAGAGGAATGCTATACCTGAGGAATCTTAGAATTATTGTGATAAATCTTCTTTTTTTTCAACCAAATACAGTGAGTTCAAGTACACTTCGCACGTTGCTCATTATACTTTGCACATAGAACATACGAAATTTCGAATGCACTTTGAAAGTGACTCATACCTTTGGACCATGAGGCATCCAACATTTGACGCTAAGCAAAGTTTCATCAACTTTTCCTGTCTGTTATACCCCGTGTCCTTCGGCAATGAAACCGACTTTCAAGGGAGCATTCCTTTCCGTGTATACTAATGACATAAAGGAACGAAATTACCTGGTAGTTTAAACCAGTCATAACCAGTTTTCAACCTTGTACGATCTAATCAAAAATTGAACTTCTGACATTTGACAGATGAATCTAAATGATATAACAACGGTGTATGTATCACTAATCCAAGTTCTGTATGTTTGGATTGGCAAAATTGAAAAGCCTGCCACGCTATCAAGTCCATAATTATTATGGAGTAAGGTCTTCTCTACGATGAAAAATGAGCATTTGTTGTTTGTGTTGTTTTAATGCATTGATTCATTCATTCTCTTTTTTTACTTAAAGGAGAATTCCTGACCGATCAAAATTAATGTTCGTCTGAAAAGAAAGAGTAAAATTTTACAAACACAACAGATAAATATTTGACCAAAATCGGATAGAATTAGGGAAGTCATGAAATTGTGAATTTTCGCTTAATTTCACAAAAACATTCAGTTCTTAAAACAATCAATATGAGCATTCAAATAGTGAGCTAATGATGTCGTCATCTCACAATTTGCCGTATTATAGTTTGTACATAAAATCTTAAAATTTTATGTTTTTATGTTCGAACGTGATTATGCGCACAGTCTAAAATCCTAATACTAACCATCACTTTAAAGTCGTTCAGCCATGGTATGAATCACATCTTATTTCATATTTTTATGGCAGAAAAATCGATTTTATTTTTGTACACGATGGAAAATTGAGAGGTAATTAAATCGTCAGCTCAATCAACTGTTCGAGAACTGTTTTGCAAAACTTAGCGAATCTTTACAAATTTCATAACTTCCTAACTTTTATCTTCAATCAAATTTTTGATCAAATTTTCGCGTTTGTGTTGTAACATCATTACTCTTTCTTTCGGACTAACTTGTAACTGGCCTGGAATTCTCCCTCCAAGGGCCCGTATGTATTCCCTTTAACTCATAATGACGATATACCGGAACGCAGAGATCGATGCTCGAGAAGAGGTGGTTTCCTTTCCAGCCTTACAGTTCGAGTCCCCCCTCTGATGCCCCCTAGCCTGACTAATACCACGGGGGGTTTCCTGCCGAGGTGATGACTGTAAGGAAGCACATCTCACCCCTCAGATAGCGGAGCAGTTCAGGCGGGGTACATGTAACTTTGCCACCTGACGCTCATCCCGCGTGTTTGAGCTTGGCTATTCATTTGAAAGTGGTTTTACCTCCTTGGTTTGGCCAGGGAGGTGCCAAGCAGTGTCCAACTTCAAGAATTCTGATGTCCGGAAGGTTGTAGTTTCATCCTTGCGCCAGAGAAGAAGTTGCGCACTAAACCTCTTTCTTTAAAAACAAAACAAAACAAAACAAAACAAAAGCCCCCCCCCCCAAAAAAAAAAAAAAAAAAAAAAAAAAAAACTTTCTTTAATATTAGTAAAAAGGATGTCTGGCTAGTTTCATGTTATTCTCTATATCCCCATCAGACGATGCAGTGTATTAATCATGCAAAGATAACGAGGTATAAACGGTGGGAAAGGAATAATCAGGTGATACAAACGGTATACCTAATTATAATCAACGTTAGATACATTTAAAACACAAACACAGACCACTTTCACATTTTCATAAGTCCAAATCGCGCCGGACCTGGGCGCCGGACAGGCCCTTGTCCCGATTTTTTTTTCTGCTCTGTCTTATCGTCAGTGATATCGAGTTTCTACTTTTTTGTTCATATTTTCTTTACATTCTTCCTTTTTCTCTTGTCAATTGGTTCAGTACAAGAGCTCTTATGTCCCTTTTGCTATTGTTAGACCAGTTTCACAATGCATTCGAACTTACGGATGTTTTTGATCCTACTCAACTCAAATTACAGCGACAGAATGGTTTGATGGGCCTAACATGAAATTTGAAGAACTGAAACAATTGAAACTCGGCTGGGTGAATGCAAATTACCTTGATTGGACAAGCCACAGCGAAACCTCGGACAAGGATTATTGTGGTTGCCACGAAAATCCGTTGTCAAGAGAATTTGCAAAAGCAGATCGTGAAAAGAAAAATATGAAAAACAATAATAATATGCTTATTTTCTCTCTTGAAATAATCAGGGCTTCATTACAAGTGTAGGGATTGGCACTTCTCTCTTTTTCATAGTTTCACGGTTTATTGAGGATTATCGTGTTGACTTTAACCATCAGAGAACTGCGTTTAAATATTCCAACATGAGTGTGTGGAAGACAGGCTTGTGCTCGCATATCCGTCTAGCATGTGTAATCATACACCAGTGCAACGTTTATGTTGGGACTGTCAACTGCCAGAGATGGGCTTATGCACATAATGAAAGTGATTACACGAATGAATCTTGATGATTGCTGGTTGGTTTATGGCTAAATCTATTTCGAACAACCCCATCGAAACCTTACCGAAGTACTTCCACGTAATTGAGGAGTTAGACAAGGATGTGATCAGTTATTCAGTCAACACAGACATCTCATGTTACTGAGCCTGATTGTGTTTTAAATCATAACAGATTTATCAGGAAGGATTAGATCCTATCTAACTCCTCTTATAGGCGAATGGAAGCACTTAAAGAGGATGAAAAAGGCTCCGAATTCCATACTATTAATGCTTTCATGCATATATAAGCTTCACAGGAATGGGAACTCTTTTCGATCAGTTTTGATGCCAATAATATACAGGGCATTGTAAGAGGTAGGCCTACATACAGAGACATACAACGAATGACGGCATTGGTTCTCTCTGCCACCTGCTTGGTTCTACGCATTATCAGCATAATTATGCGATGTATAGATATACCAGCGCATCATACCATGTTCCCGTGTCCTATCCACATGATTGGTTATGACGATATAAGACGATGAATGTTATCAAACATTATACACCCTATTACCCCTCCCCCCTTCCTCTCTGCATACCTGTTAAGATATCAAATGCCAAACTTGACCTATTTTTACTATACTTTCCCAGTCGGACTCGCTCTGACCTTATGCGAGGTCAGCATTTCTGGGCCTGTAGACGGAGAATCTTTAGTCTCTACCGGTAGTACTGTACAACGTGGAGCTAACTCACACTCCCACACACTCCGGTCTATTTTGGCATAGTTCTACGGAAGGAACATCTCACCTCAAGGAGTATTTATGCTCTCTTTTCCGCAGTATTGCTTGTAACTCGATTTCGGTTTGCAAAATTTAAAGCTCTAAAACTAAATGGAGTGTAAACAAAGAAAAAAATCATCATCATTTCATTACAACTTCCAACAGTGGTTGTGAACCATGGTCGTCACTTATACAATTAACTGTTAAATTATCCTTCATTTCACTCTAATTTCACTAATTTTCTTCGCAGTGCTTGCCTTCACAGGAAATGAGTGAATACAGTCATCTTCAACCATCTTCGTGCTTCTATTATATAGACAATAATTGCGGGAGCTTATAATGACTGAGTTTATCACAATTTGTACTATTTTGCAAATTTCTTTTCTGATGATAGAATTATCAAAGTGGTAATCATATTTCTGTCAAAAGACAGCTTTTCAGGAAAAACATCGATACAAAGGAGGGCAATCAATTTGCAGTAGATTATCATAATCATGATAAAATCATTTACACTTCCTGTACAAAAGTTTGTTATACCTGACACAGAGCATATTACTCCATTTCGCTCGTGACTTTTCTGACTTTGTCACAGCCACAAAATGCAAAGGAAAAAAAAATTCCAGGCACATAAGGAGTATCGAGCAAGTAAAATGAATACCAAAGTACCTCGTCCATTTGGAGAATTATTATGCATACGTTACTAATCATCGGTTACGCTCACCTTAATTATTCTATAGAAGATACAAAGACTGTCAAAGGCATTGAACGTGGCGAGTTCAAGTTTTGAGGAGCGTTTTAAAGTTCGCCTGATGGGACTTGCCTTGCAGGATAGCAACTATAGACTATCTAAATGTGATTAAAAGGAGAGTATACAAAGAATGCAAATCTCCAGGCATTCCGACAAAGAGCGTGGTGCATAACTCGGAAAAGTGGTCCCGCTTTACATCCAAGTGATGGACCCCATGGAAGACCAGCTGAATATGGGCTATCCAGCCATCTTTTCAGATGGAAAATCAAACAAACAAACAAACAAACTATTATCTGGAATGTTGGTCTATCCTGTTTACACAATATTTCTTAGTTATAAATGAGACTAATATAATGGTAATAATGCTAAAGATATAAGCAGTGCAGACAGTGGAAGGTGAGGTTGAATAAAACTTCTAGGTTGTGCGTCTAAGCGTCTATAATAGCGATGTCTAGAGTAGGTGTGACAGACACAAAAACCTTTTCATCATCCATTTTAGCTTCTCTTTGTACGCAGAGTTTTCGGGGAATTCCTATTTTGGTCTCAACGATATGCCACCTTTTCTTTTTCAAAGCACGCCTTGGAATAAGGGAGAAAAAGTTCGTGCTGGATATTTTCTCAGGCTTAAAAGCCTTCACGGTCCAGGTAACCTTAAAAGATCGAATCAACCTATACGGCCGACGATACAAATCTGAGAAGGACATTGACATCTGGCAGGGCGGAAAATCTCATCAGCTGCCTCTTCAAGTATCCTCAGTTATACCCTTTTTATTATTTAAAGTCGGTTTTATTTAAAAAAAAACAATAAAATCAGACGAAAGAAGCGATAATTTTTTAATCCGCCTTACACTATTAAGACAGATATAGAATCCTAAAGTTTGGACAAGTTTTGTGGTCGCGAAAACAAAGGGTCAAAATACGCAAATATCTGATGCGATGACGTCATTAACATGATTACTTAGAAAGAACCCTCCCATTGTTTTGTTCATAAAATTTAATAAACTGCGTTGGAAACTTTAAAATTGTTTTTCTAATTCTTTCTTATTTCAGGTTCGAAAACAGCAATATGTTGTTCAATTGATTCTAATTTGAACATTTCATTTCAATTTCAATCTTTTATTTCATTTTTTGATAAACACATACAGACATCACTTTTTTGGTGACAGAAAATAAGGTGTGTAAAACTATAAGTGAGATGAAAAGAGTGTACCATAATTGTACGTAAAATATTATAGAACATTACGATATATTATACATTGTCATAAAACTGACGTGATCAGAGGTAGGTAGACAATACGCAAAATTCGAGGGATCTATACTAAAACATAGTGTGAAATTGCAATTTAAATCGCCCATGTTCAGTTTTCAATGATCAAGCATAGAAGCTGACAGATCCATCTCATTTTGTCATCTGGGTAGCCTTTATACCGTATACGCAGCTTCATAAAATTAACAGAAAAGGACAACTTCCTCTGACAGTCTTTTGGAATGAACTTTGACGCAAGTTACACAACGACATAATATTTCCTCTATAATCTACATTGTGTATGCTTTGATGACATCCCATTTCCAGCAGACACTACTCTCCATACGACCATGAAGAGATTCTTCATGCTAGAATAAATGTCTGCCCAACTGTGGGTGGGTTTTGGGTTTTACAGTTTGGAAAGTTTGCCGATCAATACATTTTACGCGCGCTCTGAACACACGTGATTGAGAGCTCTTTTGTTTAAATTTTCTCAAGCTTGAACGCGAACTTTGTATAGAATTAAATTAAACTCCTCTTTCGCCTTTTTATACCATTTGCAAGTACTTCTACATTGTATGCCCCTCAGAACCACTATCCTAAAATCAAAAATTCCAAGTGATGCTACTAACGTCTGTATAAACATTGTTACCTATGTAGAAAGGGTTAATACAAGTATCGTGTTTTGTCTTCCAAAGTGACATCAATATCGTAATGTAAAGTATACTATATGTTGGAATTGGCGATCTTTGTCATTTCTCGGTATAACAATAGAATAATTTCTGACATGACTATAACCCACATTCAAAAACAAAACTTTGATGTATACGTTATACATCAAAAAGCGTTGGAGTATGTCATCAACGTTTATAAGATGTCTCATTTCGTGTATATAATTATACTGTCATGTTACTTTTGTGCACAATACGACAGCATTATACCTCGATGTCCTTAGTATAGGCCTACAACAATAACGTATGAGAATAAACCCAATTATCTCACCTTCATAAAAGGTCATTTAAATTAATTTTTTAATGAAATCCGGTTAAGGATCATAAAACGATATTTTGAGTACAATGGTCATATATAAAAACCTTTTATGCATAAAAGTGCACATTTCACTCCTGTTAGAAAACACATTATCCTAATACCTTGATGCTCATTATATTGCACGATGTCTATTCTGGTTATCCCATTATTAATGATTACATTAATTGTTAGCAATTTTACAATACTTTATTCATCTTTGGCATGCTGCACCCTAGGAGTCCATACTTTCACATGTGCACGTAAAATCCGTGTTCTTCATTAAGTATGTATGGGTTGACGAAAATGGAATGATTTGAATAAGCTCAAGACTGTTAAGATTGAGAGGAAAAAAAGAGTTTCTTAGAGCTATGGTTAGTGTGCTTTTTCCTGTAATTCTATATACTTCTTTCCTTCTTCTTTACGATCTGCTCTATAGTATGCTATCTGTACGTTCCTGTGATTGCACGTGTAACATCCAGTTCTCTCCCCCCCCCTCTCTCTCTCTCTCTCTCTCTCTCTCTCTCTCTCTCTCTTTCTGCTGATTAAAATTCAGCGAAAAAAAAAGATAAAAACAAGAACATCCAAACTCCGGACTCTGTTCTCAGAGTTAGTGTTGTGTCACGTATGGTACTCGAAGTATATTACTTCAATTGTACTCTGTTTTTTGCTTTGTTTTTTGTTTTTGTTTTTGGTTTGGTTTGTTTTTTTTGGTTTTTTTTTGGGGGGGGGGTATTTTGATTAGCTGCGAATGCAAGCTTTTCCATCATAACCATTAATTGAATCAGTGAAAATAAATTAAGTGAAATGTGTTTGCTTGTTCGTGATTACAAATTGGTGGAAATACCCGGAATTGATTTACCATCAGTGGCAAAAATAGTTTCAAATATGCTGTACTTTTAACCGAAAAGAAAAACTATTTCTTCATGTCAATTTTAGTTTTCCTATAATTGTTTATTATCATTAATATTGTTATTATTATCATTATTGTTATTATTGTTGTTGTTGTTATTATTATCATTGTAGTTGTTGTTATTATCATTATTATTATCATTATTATTATTATTATTATTAAAATTATTCATTATTATTCATTAATATCATCTATATTACCGGTGTACATGTGCATTGATCACGATCATATCCGTCACCCTGCTTACAATTTGTGGGCTGAGAGAATGCAAGAATAAGGTTAAACCGTTAGCTAGAGGCAATGCCTGTGTGTGACGTCAGAACGTAACATGACTGTCATGTGCAACAGCCAAAGTGTTAGTGATAGTCGTGTCATCACATGACATCATTTCCCCAGGTAAACACAAACTTGTCATGCTCACAAGACTCATAAAGAGTAACATTACATACTCCACTGCAAGCCAGGTTGACTATTAATATAAAGATACAAATAAATGAATGAACGTATATGATGAATTGAAAGCATAACTGTATCATTGCGTGTGCTTGTCTATACACTGTACCTTCTGTTTGTCTCTTCATTTTCTCTTTTTCATTCTCTTTCTCTTTCGTTATCTATATGTATTTATGTAATATAGGATATATAGAATATGTTATAAAAATATATATGTATATATATATATATATCACAAATATATATATACACATTTAATTATTGTGATAATGTGATATATATATATATATATATATATATATATATATATATATATACATCACATTATCACAATAATGTGTATATTCATATATATCGCATTATCACATATATATCACAAAGCTGGATACCATGGAGCTACGTAGTTTTTATGATAATACATATGTATATCCTTGTGTGTATATTACATGAAGGGGAGACAATATGCATATCCTTTATACTTGGTATTTTGGATGATAAACTTGTATACAATAGCATGTATAGGTTTGAAAAATTAGGCCCTATTTTGATGTGCACCGATGACACGACATGTGCACCTGCATGACTTTATGTTATGTCAATTGTCGTTTGCTTCAATAGTCATGATTTTCCAAGTAACTCATTTTCATTTTGATCCAGACATGATGAGTTTCCAAATGTTTAGTGGCATAGCCATAATCATCAGTTACAGGCCCACATTAACCTGTACACCAGTTTTCAGTTACTAACATAAGAATAAGATATTTGTGAATATCACACAGCACATAAAATATGCATGAATAATATTTATTCATCCATATTTCTCAACCCTGGTTCCTATAGATGAATAAGGGAATAAAATAACTAAAGGAAATCACAATCTGTATAAGTAACTAAATATCCATACACACAATATTAATTCATTTATCCATTAATCTATTTTCCATCCCTGCAGGATGCAATAAATAAAACAAAATAAATAAATAAATAAATAAATCTCCAACAGAGACAGAAATAATGAAGTTTTACAGAAAATGGGAGCATGTATCAAAAGTCTAATGTACAATAAACGAAATTTATAAGTTTACCATCAATAAGGAAGGTATAATGATTATGCAAATAACTGTATGGATGCAGGAAATTAGTTGTATATCTACTGAGTCATTACATCTCATATTAAAATTGCTTATATATTTTATTCATCACATCAGAAACAAATTGCGTATCATAATGGCTGTATGATAATAATTATAATATCTGCATTTTGTGAAAGTGTCTCCTTCGTGACCTTGCCAGTACGGAATGAGGAGAGAAATATTATACTGAGAAAAAAAAAATCAAATTCGCAGCTGCCAACATGCAGAAGTCAGAAGCGTTGTAATTTGCACAATATAACGTGACCTTTTTGCATGTCATCTTTTGAAGGTCAGTTTGGTATTGTTCTTTTTCTCCAGGACGTGTAAGGAATTATGTTCTGACAACAGGATACTGTCCGTGTGACCTCGATTTCGAACTACCTAGTAACTTATCACTCGTGTTCATCACATGGTCGACGCGATGGAACTGCTCAAACTCTACCGTACGTGCGAGTTTCTGCCAAGAATATTATACTGTAAGTAGGGACCTGTAATCATTTGTGAAAGGTCTGTCATATAAACCAGCGCATATAATACATCCCCAGCCCTCCCCCTCAACTTTTGACACGGCTGACCAAATACCGCGTCGTGTAGAAAGATCATGCGGCGAGAAGAAAATTAGGTCGAGTGTAGTCTGTATCTACAGCCCTCGAATGCTTGTTATATCAAAGGGATTGTCATAATTTGATACGATGTAGGCCCTAGTGATATGTTTTATTCTTGGGAAGTGGAAGGGAAGGGGAAGCCATGGTTATAAATTCCCGTCAAAGTTGATAACCTGTGGTCATTTTAGAAAACAATACCAAGATTACGCCATCAATAGAATAGAATCCGCGTAGTGTAATGTATTTGGAACACCAACCTCAGTACTAGCGCTACCATAATACACTAGCGCCGCCCCCGACAAGCATGGAGCGATAATGATTTTATATCTAACGCTGACCGCATTTCTGATCACGCTCCGATTACGACTGGAGCCCTCTGTAACATCTTGACCACTGGGAAAGCGACCCGGCCTACTTCCCGTCTCAAGTACCATTCCGGACCACGATGTTCCGGCTTCCCATTGCATGTGTACAGAGTATGCTGGGGCAGGGAGATGACTCTTCCATGGCTGAAATAAGTTGAAATCTCGGATTTTTCCTTTTTTCAATAAAGTTCCAAGCTGTATCAAAGAGCATGCATGGTTAAGATTTATCGCTGTAACAAGATATCGACTCGATTGGCTAGTCAATCGAGTCGAGCGTATCACCTCGTAGCGTGAGCTATGACAACAAAGGAAACTCGCAACAGCAGAGCAAGTTCCCCCACCCCCTTTCTTGAGGATACTGTCTGCTGTTTCATGATGCATAGTGTTTCAAATTTGTCTTCTCCTCCATTACGAATAGTCTCCTTTTATTTTATTTTTTACGGGTGAGGGAGTAATTTAATTGGATATTTCTCACAGCAATTCCATCGATTATTGTCTAGAGGGTTCTGTAGCATGCAGGAGGAAATACTTAGTAGGTATGGCGGACGATTTTCTCGGGAAACTGTTCGGAGGGACAGACTAACCTACGAATGTCGTGGAGCTCGTCTGGGAGAAGTTCACCGGCGGGTTACGCTCGGCATAATCAGGCCGCTTTCCAGTTCACCGCTCGGTCACGTTGGTCATCTTACGTGACTGGCCGTGCGTGTGTATGTGTAAGTGTGTATGTGTGTGTTTGTCGCGTTAGTGCATGTGTGTGTGTGTGTGTGCCAAGGGGTACGCTACGTCCAAGCCGTCTCGTCAATCAAGACGCCCCCAGTCGTCTGGCTCAGTCAGCGCTCCAGCTGCAGTAGCCCTCTTCCATAGTAGTAGGGGCCTCACAAACGTGAGACGGCATGCATAAAGCCCTGTGGTCTGGGAACGTGAGCGAATGAGTAAGCACGGGAACTTTGATATTGACGCACCTCCTCTCTTTACCTTCCTTTTGTCTCCCATGACCTCTCAACCTTTTCCTTGTTCTCTCTCTCTTTCATTCTCTGTTACCATTCTACAACCATCATGTCAGGCCTAATTTCGTTTCCCTCCATTGATCAATGAGGTCATAATTCTTTACATCGTATATATCTCAGCTGCTGAATATTTTTGAGAGCTCACTGGGTTCTCTCTCCCTTTCTCTCTCTCTCTCTCTCCCTCTCTCTATCCCTATCTCTCTTCCCTTCTATTCTCTGTCTTTATTCAAATATACTGTATTCTATCATAACATGTATTATATTATATCATTATAAAGTACATAATCATCATAAAATGCAAAATTTAATAGGCTGGAAAGTATTGCGTAAGTGGTAACTCAGCTGTATGGACTGTCTGTTTCGGCCGAAATGGTCAGCAACACTTTCCCGCCTTAGCTTTTGTACTACACACACACACACACATATATATATATATATATATATATATATATATATATATATATATATATGTATATATATATATATATATATATATATATATATATATATATATATATATATATATATAATCGAGACAATAATGGGGACAGAAGATGTTGCAGGATGCCGGCTGGTGGAAGCTTTCGACCTTCGGTCAAGACAACCCAAGAAACACACACACGTCTGCTTAGCAGGTAACTACATTATCAAGTTTAGTTATGATATGTGTTTAATATCTTTTATTGTATGATATCCTGTATGTAATATATACCCATTATTATATATCTATTTACAGTTATACATTGTTAAATGTTTTGCAATTGCTAAATAATATGTTGCCAAGTATGCTCTGAAGCTGTTAACTCATGCTGAAATTGTATTCAATGTATTATGTTCATTACTCCATAATAACCTATTATGACCTATTATGCTCAAAACATCTATTTCATTTCGTATAAACAGACAATAAAGCTGAAGAAGACCGAGATATATATATATGTATATATATATATATATATATATATATATATATATATATATATATATATATCAGCTCCTATGAAGTTCGAACACTTTTAGCCAACTCAACATATTATAGACCTTACACAATAGAATATTAAGAAGACGTGTTACACCACAGCAGTTTGGTCGCAAAAGCAAATTCATTTCTCTGAGCGTCCCGATTCTTGAGGGTTCAAGTTTCAAACTCGACCAGAAAAGAGGGACACCTGAAGAGCAGACTGAAGAGGAATTAATATGTTATCTTTTTTTGAAATGCATATGCGACACATGTATGTTCATCTATTTCTGTATCTCGATCCACCTCCCATATCGTTCAGTGAACTTTATCAGTCCCTGCGATACACTTAAAAATAATGATGATGATATTGATGGTGGTAATGGGTTGTTATGGACAATGTGTTCTTATTTTCGCCTATGGTGTTGTATGACAAGCGCCTTCTAGTCAGCATTCACGTTAATTTTCTTAATGCAACTTACTGCTCAGGAAAGAACCATTATTGCTCCCTTCTCATGTAGTGAAAATCATAATATCAAGTTACAAATCGCCACATAGACGTACGCCCGGAGAGATGAGATCGAATTACACTCAGAACAAATTGGCGGGAGTTAGTATACTTTGCCACTACATTGTATTGTATCAGACGTTATGCTGAACTTGGTAATGTCATACCCAGTACACCAAACTCTTCATTTACTAATGATTTATGGGCATGTACCATTCATGGACTACAGGTATCGAGTGTTTCGAGTTCAACTTTGCCCCGTCTGGAATGCAGCTGCAGCTCAAGCCTTGGGCAGGGAGACGCGGTGGGGCAAAGTTCACCGGTGATGGCGCTCTCCTCATTATCTTTACCAAGATTTTGGCGCAACCTCCTTTACAAGGCTGGAGGGAGATGGAAAAGCCCATTCTCAGATTGTTGTGATAAACTCGCTTTTCAACGACTTTAGCCGACATTGTCAATTGAAGATTGTCCTTTATGGAAAACATCTTAGCCGTTTGAGAATGATGCATGTCGACTGAAAACGGTTAACAAAATACTTGTTGGAATCTCGTGCCATGTAAGGAGTGGCAGGCCAATTCTACGTCACCATTTCCAGTAACCGTCCGTATAGACGCTGTAATGTCGATTGAACAAATGCAACTGTCCTACATTTTGTATGGCCATGGACCCTATATACCATGGACCCTACCACAAAAGGGTCCATGGTATGACAAACTGCTGGAGTGGAAAGCACTACGACTATCCTGTATCTCAGTGTAACTTTGCTTTGCACTTAACTATCTCCTCTGGAAAGTATAACAAACTTGATGGCATCGTATGATAATGAAACAAATCTTTCGTCTTTTCATTTCATTTTTTTTTTTGGGGGGGGGTATTCTAAGCATTCTATTTCTCCTTCCTCCCTTCAAATGCACTTTCCATGAACTATTCGATTCAAGGATATAATCACAACATAGATTAACGCAGAATTCTTTGAAGCTCTGATGTAAAATGCTACAGACGTACCACAGATCGACATCACGTTACACCAATTCGAAGTACATTTTTAAAATATACAGTCATTTTTCTTCACTGCTATGTAAGCGTTACTTTCATTACTTCAAAGAGAATCAATGGGAATTTAGCCCCTGATCTAAGGCATATTCGAGTATCATTTTTCATATGAAATGAACAGGTCGTTATCTATTCCTTCCTTCAAGGACCCTGGATACAAAGACCGCCATGGGTTTCGATGACGTTTACTAGTATTAGGCCTGCAGTGTCAACGCATTTAAGCAAAAACCCGTAGCTGGCGCTATTTCGTTATCTACAATGCCAAATCACGTTTGTACGCACAACTTGTATGACCGATAAACGGTGTCGCAGTGTAAATAAAACGTGCGTTTAGAGACTCGCGTCTCGGTCAAACTATATGTGGAATTTGGGGTTAATGAACTTGTGAAAGTCTGAATACATTCCAGTTGAATCGTTCGTTTATGACAGATTTAAAGATGAATGGTAGCACATGTACTTTTCCCACAATTTTTATTTGTTATGATTGTTCTCTCGTATGTGTATTTTGTTTACAGGGCCCTCTGGAAAACAGTACTTGATTACTGACGGGGCCGCCCTGTATAAATAAAACAAAATAAATATATAAATAAATATATGAATAAATAAATAAATAAACAAATAAATAAATAAAAATAAATAAATAAATAAAAATAAATAAATAGATAGATAAATAAAAATAAATAAATAAATAAACAAAATTATTAACAAAAACCAAATTCGCTCTCTTGAGATTAAAAACTCAAAATCATTCTATTGTCTCTTTTTTTTTTAATCAGAATTTGCTTTCAAGTCACCAGAGCAGTACATACACTAATGTAATATACAACTGAAAGAAGAAGCATTACACAGCTATTAAATCACTCATATTCAACGATTATACAGTATATAAGAATCAATATTGTGCAAAATTAGACGAATGTGCAGTGGCGTGCACCTACGTATAAAAATCTTTCTAAGAGAAAATACACTAAAATCAAGGTACGTGTGAGCATCACATCTTCGAGAACTGTAATATTCCCTCCTAATACAAGTTTGTTTGTTTTTAAATGCAAAGAACGCAAGGAAAGTGAGCTGTAAAGTGATTACATCCGATACGAAATCAAGAGACATGCTGAACGAAAGTTAAAGTGGAGAAAGGAGAAAAGTAAAGTAAGGACATGAAAGGAGAAGCTGAAATTAAAAAACAAAAATCAAATTTCATTTACTACGTGATGTCAAAGTAGACCCAGGCCTAAATATATTCTTTGACTGATTGAATGCGTTACAAGACGGAGGAGCGTACTGTGATAAACCACGCTCTGAAAACAAAGTGACATTTTCTAGAATTTGACGTAATTATAGACAGATTCACCAACATCTTCAAATTTTATGGTTCTTCCTGACAACATGAAAGCTTGCCCGAGGTTTGCCTGATGTGGCTACAACAGCTAATACATGCAAGCTATAGATTTAAAGTATTGAACAGTGGTTTTTTTTTTTTTTTTTTTGTAAATGCTATAATAGAGTAGCTCAATTACCACGCTAGGACGGAATAAACATTAATAAATTTGAATATGTTAATAAACCGGTCTGTACCTTGAAACTGTGTCTTGAAACCCTCGAAACTCCCCACTCCACACAATGATAAAAAGATGTTTACTTGAAATGTTCCAAAATGCTGACGCTGTGCGAAAGAGGGATTGCACACATTCCACATGTCACGTCGCCTAGCAACCAGTAAACCGCAGTTTGCAGTAGAAGATGTCTCCACAGCAGAGTGTGTGCATGAATAAATTCTACAGAACACAAATTCGTCATACCGCTTAAAGTCAAGATTAAAAAAAAAAAAAGAACGCAGAACTGATGACGTTCCCTGTATGGATGGTTGACATCTGAGGTCACTAAGGAATCCAGAAAATATCTGAACAGATCAAGAACAAAGGAGAAAGAAAAATGAAGAGATAACTTGGTTAGCAGATAGAAAGAGAGAGAAACAGAAGAAGGGGGACGGAGAGGAAAATATAAATAGCAGTATATCAGAAGAAGAGAAGTATATGGGAAGGAGAGAAAGAAAGTAAAATAACAGGAGAGAAGAGAAAAAGAAGAGAGAGAGAGAGGGGGAGAGGATGGAATTCAAGGAGAAAGAACAAACAGGAGAGCAAGAACACAAGAAAATGAAGGAAAGAAGAAGAATATATAGATAACTTGGTTAGCACATGAAGTTGTTATGTAAGGCCTTTCAAGAGAGTAAAGTGTTTATATTATGGCTTCATTCTATCTGGTGGCTTTTGGTGGCAATTTTCGTGGAAATGCGTCTCAACTTGAAGTAACCTGATGTTGGGTTGACATTTATTGACATTATCAGTTCTAGTTGCCGTTCAGAATTTCTCATTGGAAACCAAAAAGTTTCTCGCGAATCTTTCAGTGTTGTTTTGGGGTTTTTAGTATGAATTAGTTGTCTAATATTTCGGCTGTAAATTAACTCATTGATGTAATTAACGCACTAAACTCTGGGAAATCAAATGGTTAAAATCAACATTTTAAATGTTAAACGTTTTAAATGTTTAAATCACACTCCTCAAAACTTTACATTTCCATATGTTTGATTTACCATTTCATTTTTTAAGGTAAAGAATGAAATGGTAAAGCTAGCATTTTGAGTGTTAGATTCAACATTTACAAAAGGTTCGGGGAGTAACAACAGTAACATCTAAAATGTTGGATTAGTGTTCAAGTTTAAATGTTTTACGTTTTACCGCATTAAAATAATAATATACAAACGTACATCTCACTTTCTTTAGTGATGGAAATAATGCATGTAAATCTGTACAGTGTAAACAACAATAATTGAAACCTTACAGTATAACGATACATTGAAATGGGTGCTGGGTATACTTGAAAGTGAAATATCAATATGCACTGTGTGAAAAACGGAGGAACCCACTGAAAAGACATGCTTGCTAAGTGTAAGCCCCTCTTGAAAAAAAAAATCATCTTTTTCTTTTTTTTTACGGTGTATCCATGATTAGATTGACGGAACTACTTTCAAGAGCAGAACCTTGGAGCACTCTCATGTCATGAACTCGCAAAGAAGATGTACCATATATCAAGGAGCTTCCAATTGAAGCTCCTTGCATTGTATAGAGTTTGGCCCATGGATATACGAACTTTGTACCCAGGGAGGTTTCGTCAACTAACAGGTCAACCAGACTCCTCTATCCTTGCTGAATAAAGGGGGTGAATTTAAAGCTTAGACTAACAAAATACTACATGATACATGAAGACTTCAAAACTATGTGCTTTTATCATTACACACCTTTAAAATATCTGAAGTTGCCAATTCCTACAAACCAAAGAAAAAGAACAAACAAACAAATACCGTTATCCTCGAATGCATTGCCATGAGATACCGCAATACAATCTCTTGGATGCTTGCATCTCGATGTAACGTGCTGGATGGCAGCACAAGCATGGTATGACTGATTTCTTTTCACTGCAATTCACCCCCAAATTGGCACTTTGGCAATGAATCGATCATTTATTCAGACAAAAATAGCTTCACTCCGGATGAAATCACTTACCTTCACCTGGAACAGCAATTATTTCGTGTCCTTGCCAGGCCAGTTCAGTAAACGAGAAGTTGTTCGCGTGATGTGCTTCGGCAGAAACCCTTCCTATTCCCACCCCGAACCGTTTCAGCGCGGTGACGGCGTTAGTCCAGTAGACGTACCCATCTTGATAGGCCAGTCCGTTGATCACGAGTTCGTACTTCCGGACGAGGACGCGTCGGTGTTTTCCGTTCAGGCCAATGACACCAATCGTGGAGTTCAGTTTGGACGAGGCGTAAAAGATGCGCTGGCCTGGATACCGAAAACAACATTAAGAACTACAATTTTCAACACTAACTGTACGCCGACACAATGTCAGGATTTCGCGCTGTTGACAGCTCTGTCAATTCTGTGCATATATATATATATATATATATATATATATATATATATATATATATATATTATCTTAAAGCTAGTTTTGTCAATTGATCAATTATTGAAGTTTAAATGAATTTATCCGTGTGAATTAGCTCATAATTCAGCAACAATATGTCCTTGTGGTCACTATTACCTCTAGATGACCATACTCGCTGCATAGACATATAATCTCAATGAAATGAACGACTTTACCACAATTATCAGGTCTGACACGCCACACAAGACGAAAACAAAAGCAAATAGGACCACAATACAATATCATCTGAAGCACGGCTTTATTATAGTAGTGGATCCTCTATAACTAAATTTAACTTGACCTTGAAAAACTCATATCAGTACAGTGCACTACCGTTATAACCAACACGGTTATATCGATAACGAACACGTTTATATCGAAATTCCGGTTATAACTACAACGAAGTAAAAATTCAGGCCCAAAATTATCCGCTCTTTGTATTTTATTGTTTATTTGTTCGGTCCAGTGACGAATTTTCGATTTAAGGAAGGAAAACCGCCGGTCTCGAGGACTACGTTATAACGGGAGTCGGCAGTATGTATAGCTATGTAATTACTGATAAATCTTGAAAAGCATTGCCGGTATGTTTTACGTAATAATGATAACATGAATCTATCACCCTTGAAAACTGAGGAACTGAGGTTTAAAAATAGGACTTTATATAATTTTATGCCACCTCTGTCATCGTTGGGCTGAGCCTGAAGCAGAATGCTATATAGGAACATGCTGTGTGGGTCTGGACTTAATAATTATGGCGTTTTTCTATGCACATTACATTTTCACTTGGCAGCCCAAGCGGGGGGGGGGGGGGGGGGGGGGGGTAAACCTCTAACCCCCTGGATCTGTCACTGAGATTCTCTCCATATACCGTGTGCATCCCAGGCGATCACGAGATCCCCGAGCTTCTGTTCCCTGAGCAGCGTATTCTGGTCACTTCCGTCCAAATTCATCCGTATGATCTCGCCTGAGTACGTCGACGCCAGAAGGAACTGAGCCCTGGATTGTGTGAGTTAATTTTATCCGGAACGAATCATTGGTCAAACGTGAATATGAACATTTATACTATCATCTTTATCTGGAGGAAGATCAACTGGCCTTAAAGAATGTCAAAAGACATCAAACTACACAAATCACATTATTTCAAAGTAGTTAAACACTGAATGATTATGAACAGAAAATCTTTGACGTTTCAAGTTATCGGCACCAGCTGATGTTATAACAATGACCTCAAAGCCCAAACTTCATTGGTTGTCGCCTTTTTTTTTTACATTTTTCCCCTTTGAGATAGCCGTAAGGTATAATGAGAAAAACACACACAAAAAGTACATGAAGTGCCTAGTAGATAGAAATCTTAAAACATCAAATGTTATTTCTTTTGGGGGGTCTATGGCAATACTCCATCAAGTCTCCCACTGCATTATGAACATTGGATGGTTAGACACAATGAATCCAACCAGGGAGGTGACTCTCACCTCCCTGATCCAACATACAGAAACAGTGGTCTCGCAATGATCATTGTAAAGATTTCAATACTTCCCTGCATGCACACCGTTTACCGACTTACCCACTGGTGTTGGACGCGACGATCACGTTTCGGCAGTCCACGTTGATGACGATGTCCGAACGGTTGCCTTTCAGATCCTTCCCCACTACTTTGTCCTGACAGGCGGCATAAACCTGTCTTCCAAACTCATCAATGGCCAAGGATGATGGCGCGTAGCCTACGAAGGGATAAAGTTACAGAGGGGAATGAGTTTTCTCAAAATAAGAGATAAAAAACAGAGTATGTGTACCTGACAAGGAAATCTTATTAGTCGTTCTTCTGTACTAAAAATCAAATGTACATGTATTATGATTATTTAATGCAGTTAAAATCAGGGTAACTAGGTAAGGTTATTTCAAAGAAAGCGAGCAATGTTTAGGATGTTGACATTGCGGACGTAATTCCATCGAGTAAATTCAGTGTCTATGAAATACCAGAAACCAATTGCCGCTATTGACTTTTTCATAGCTTGTGTTCAACTACTTAGTATCATCACTCCTTCATCGCTAACACTCGGCCAAGTTGTTCCGAATCAACATAATGCATACACTACTGTATATGGCAAGTCGGAAGGAGAAAGATATAAAATCTATAACTTCGTTACGTGGGAATGTTCCTGAGACCGCTCCTTCTACCCAGTGCCCAGGGAGGTGGCATTTCCCTGTTCTACCCGAGTTTACGTTTCCCATCCGATTTGACAGTCATTTTTTTCTTCTGTTTTTATCTCGCTGGGTGGGATGCAGATGCACGTTATGCATGGCAATTCGGTTGATTCTGGTATTCCGAAGGTTCGTCATTCTGATCAAGCAAAATTCGTTGATCTGAAAACAATCTTTTAAATTCCTTCGGAATAACGAGTTGCAGCCTAACATCTTGGGGTCTGGTCGTAACGAGATAAAATTTGCCCGAGTGAATTTCTTACAATCGCGGGCTTTTGAGATCGGTCCGGGAAACGCCACCAGTTCTGACCGATTCCCCGAGATCCAGCGAAGATCTTCCCAAACAAAGCCGTCGGATCCGAAGTAAAGCCTTTGCTGGACGGAGTCGAATGCTAGCCCCCTGATTGACGAGCCCGTGGTCGATGTGGAATCCATCACCATGGTGTCGTTGGGGTCGAACGATAGCGGTAGACGACTCGTTTTAACGCCCTCATCGTCAGCCACAACGAAGAAAACAGGTGATGGGTGTTTGAGGTCTTCCAACTCACTTCTCCATTTACCTGTTAATGCTGTTGAAAAACAGTAACCGCAGAATAAGAAATGTCATTTTCTCTGCGCCTTTCGCAGAATTTTCAAACTGCCTGTATACAGGTGATATTCATAGGGGGTTTTGCATTATTAGGTTTTTCAGTGGGTCCCCCATCTCCATCCTCTGATTGCTTTATCACTAAAGTGTTATTTATTATGATCCTTTTCTGAAATATAATGTACCTCCCTTTTTATTGATTAACTGTGCTGAAATTCTTCAGTTTCACGTACACTGTGCATATGATTATGCTATTGATTATGTTGCGATGGAGAAAAAAAAATGAACTGAACTGAACTTAACCATTACTGTCTTTCTAGTGTTTGGCAGTGTGTACATCTGTGAAGTATTCTGTGAGAAGTTGTAACCAGTTTGAAACGGTTGTAAAGGCCACCAGATGGAATCTGTTTAAAGAATTAGAATATGAAGAGCTTGCTTCCAAAAGGCGCTAAATCATCATTTTTCAATGAATTTAGCGCCTCTTGGAAGCAAGCTCTTCATATTCAGTTGAGGCGATGACGACGCAACAGGTGTTGTACCAACAGACTAATCGAGAAATGAATACTTATAGATACATGACTTACGCAATGAGAGATTGAAGATGCCGTACGGGTTAATACAAAGGGAAGGGAGTTTTGGACTAAAAGCAACAACAGAAACAATAACAACAACATCATCAACATCATCATCAACAACAACAACAACAACACAATGTCGGATATCATTGCAGGTTGTGTTTTACTGAAAAGTTGAATTTAATGTTTCGAACATCACGTATAATCTGTGAAGTTAATTCGTATTGCATGAGTTGGTGGATTTACCATTTTCCAACTTCGATATTGTCTTGTTTATAGGGCCTACAAAGGGCCTATATACCTGCTGTGGAGGTAGAGCGGTTGGACCAATGTGACTTTGGTGTTCCATTTCTCACGTGACAGCCTAGTCTCGGATCGCAGCGGCACTTGAATCCTCGTCGCTTCTCAATACACACCTCATCCTCCGCACAAGATGTTTCCGTACAGTCTGCAGAAAGTCACAATTCGATTTCAAACTAACTTCTCCTCAAAATAAATCAATGAATGAGTTCTTTGACAGATATCAGACGATGTATTTGCATGAATAGTCTTTCATTTGGGCGATCTATGCCCCACTTCATAGACCATAATATTCTTCGAATACGAAATCTCCAATTTCTCATTGTATCCCCCCCCCCCCAAGACAGCAGTGAAGACGCTGAGAGCGCCCTTTAATAAAGACTATCGCTTATAACCAGCTAACATTAAAAAAAAAAAAACCCGAGATATTGTCGTAAGTCCCTCTGTTTCTGTGATAACTCATCTTTAGATTGTGGATTATAATAATATTGTGCAACCTCTTGTATTTGTTCTTTTTTTTTTCGAGGAAAATAACGGACTCCTTTACATTAGATCCCCAACTTGTCCTTTGGAATAAGAGCGCATAGCATATACACGATGAACTATTAGCATGATCATCACTTTATAGAATATACCACTTTTACCAAATGGTGTTATATTCGATAGCCCACCCTCACTGAACCTTTGCAAAGTGTGATATCTACATCAAACGCAGGTTTCGGATGTACTGTCATCAGCTGCTTGGATCTCTTAAAAGTAACACAATTACCTTATGCAGTGGAGGGGACAACAGTTCTCAAAGTGGGCCTAATTGGCTGACTGTTTTTAAAATTTCACTTTTTAAAGATCAAGATGACAGTTGGAAAGGGTTCGACACAAACATGAAGATTATGGCGACAGCAATACCTCTGAACTTGCAGAAGGCTTTATTGACGCGACGCACCAAAACCATAGGACGTCTCGCGTTCCGACATTGACCGTCGAATATGGCACATGGCGAAAAGGCGGTATCGTTGGCAGCTATGCTGACTGCAAGCACACGGTCGAAGAAGAAGAAGGAGGAAAAAAAAGGAATCTTAACGTACTTATTCATCACTACATACACTCTATCGGTGCAATGTATTGTCCTTGCACAGATATTCATCGTACCTAAACGGGAATCAATATTACTGATTTGTTATATCATCCCTGCCGCCCTCAACGTTTACATCTTAAAAATGAAAAGGGAATCTAATTTGATTTTGTGACATCGCGCACAGACTTAACTATCATTTGATGTGATTTGATATTTCTGGATATTGATTGCTTGCGTCGATGCAGTATATCCTTGTTGTTCAGAAAATTGTTATGTCATGTTAATCAATATTTATACATATTGGCAGGGTATGCGCGTTGTTGTTGTTGTTGTTGTTGTTGTTTCGTTTTGGCTAGTTACTAACGTCAAATTTGGTATCAGACCTATAGCAAACAGTAATAACCTCAAAAAACTTTACCAGTATGAACGTGCAGGAAAAAGAGCTAGCAAAATAAGATCCTACTTCCATGAATAGTTATGAAGGTTTTTAGCGTTCGCCTGAATTTTCATTACACGCAGTCGTTAGATTTATCTGGCTTGATTGGTTAATCTGTACAATGATTATTATATTTTTGCATTCTGCAGCTGCGGTAAAACAGTTAGAATGAAGCATGTAAACATGGTTAAAGATATAAATTGACATAGGTATAGACAATTTCATAACATCGATGACCATTACTGTTAATACATGTAACGATATGTATGTAATCCTTCATAGATTTATATATCTATATGATTATAATATAAATCCCCACAGGAAAAGCGAAATTGTGCGATGGTAATTTCTAAAGGGTACTGATAGCGAAAACAGTCTGATAAATATAACATGAAATATTATGAAATTGGGAAGGTGACATAATTCTGATAATCACATTTTCAGACAGTCCGTTAAAAGAGATACGCAGATTTTGTTTGTTTGTTTCTTTGGTTTGTTCGTTTGTTTGATTGATTGTTTTTGCCTATGAGACAATATTGGCTGATTGTATATCATATAAATACACATAATTGATCAGATACCAGTATGTAATTATCATGATGGTGACAGCGGAAAATGGAAAATGGAAAAATGAAAATGGAGTTGTATTTTCTGATGGACATGTTGTATATCCGGACTATTGAAGTTTTTGAAACAATCCTATATTGTCCTTTCTGCGACATTTTCATTTCGTGGTACAAAACGCTTTTCTATTATATCCAGAGAGTATTGTGAAATCGCTCGAGTAGTATCGGAAAACATTGACAGTTATATTGTATCCGGGGATAAAGACTGATCTTCCAGCTATCCTTCTCTATAATCTGCACGTAAGGTCACTTTCATGTTGGAATATAATGTTATAAACATGACTCGTCAAATCCAGCGTTATATGCTCGACAAACGTTTTAATCTATGTTTGAAATACCGTTTGCGCTTACCTGCAATGTATAAGCTTGCTGTTACGATGAAGAAAATCCCCTGAAAAAAAAAGAAAAAGTGACAAGAAAAGATAACTTGTACATGCAAAACCAGTGACAAATAAAAAAATAGATAGTATAGGATAATTTGATAGCAAAAAGACCCCCAAAAACCAACAACAACAACAACAACAACAACATCAACCGCATCAAAACCCATGAAATTAAAAAACAAACGTTGATGAGTTACACATGTTCTCCTGGGTTTCATTGTCATTCTAGAGTTAAAATCCAACTTCAAATCGCGGCCAAATTTTATATCACATCCATCGCATTTGAATTCAAATTTCATTCGGTTTATTCCACATCCAGACAATCAGCATGTAACAATCAAATATGAATAAGAAAACATACAAACTAATATATAACGTAATGACATAAGTTATTATACAACAACAAATAGTCAAATTGAAATAACGGATGTGAGAGACAAGAAAAAGCCATTTGCATATCTTTTTCCCCTACAAAACTATGAATTATATAGAATTGGAATAAAAAATATTGCCAATAACACAACTATAACATACTAACTATATACTATATACTGGCATACGTACATTCATATAAACATAAACACTTAATACTGTGTGTGTTTATATTGTATGTATGTATAAGTTAGTATATTCACGCTCTCCAGTCTTATTTCAGGCATCGATAAAATATAATTCAAGTCAGGTGTACAAGTTGCCGTCGAAAGAAAGAGAAACTGCAATCGAACAGAATGTTTGAAGTTTTGTCAAAATCGAACTGAAAAAAGATGGGCCTATATGTCCGTTTGCTTTTACTCAATTCACTATAAGAGGAGAACTATACCTTTAGATATAATAGGCACATTCATGAATGGTATCAACCTGCAAAAACATTGTATCACTTACCTTTTGAGGCATAATGGCAGAGGGTGTGATGGGTGCGGATACCATCAATAAGTTGCCTGCTCCTCGAAAAAACAAACTTGTCTCCACGAAATGCAGAATGATATGAATTATATACGCAAGGTTCGATGCGCTTATTTTTCTCCTCTTCTTAGATGGAACCATCGGATACCATCAAAAAGTTGCCTGCTCCTCGAAAAAACAAGCTTGTCTCCACGAAATGCAAAATGATATTAATTATATATACGCAAGGTTCGAGGCGCTTATTTTTCTCCTCTTCTTTGAGTCAACAAAAGAGTACCTCTCAGCGCCCATGAATAGAACAGACCCTGCACTGTATACAATCCAGGGTGTATCTTGAATTTTATGAAATCACGCACAAAGAAAATCGATTAGAAATGCATTGCCTCAGTGTACTGAGAGATGCGAGCATTTTGTCAAAACAATCGATGCATTGATTTTGTCCTTTCATCGCAATTCATCTTCCGCCGTTAAAGAAATGAATTCTTTGTCGACAAGTGAATAGCCTGCGAGGATATACAATATAAGAGCCAGTTTTCCTTTCATCTCGTCTTTCTCTCGCAAGTTCAAGGAGGATATATTGATCACATTGAATCACATTTATATGGTAGCATGGCGTTTTAACTTCAAGTGGTGTAATTACCCAGTTGCCCACCCCCCCCCCTCTCTCTATCTCCCTCTCATTGTATATATATATATATATATATATATATATATATATATATATATATATATCATATAACATATAACATAAATAGATATATAATATTAATCTGCACGCTTGTTTGTCTGTCTGTTTGTCTCTCGCTTTCGATTATGAAAGAAAAATACGTAGATAATGACATTATGTTCACTCTTATGTGGATTGTACATAAGATCATGGCATAAGACATCTAGATCGTGCTTCCCGAAATTCGATACGTTAGCTGTGATGTGGCAAACTTTCGTTTGCTGTGTTTTCTTTAGCTCATGAGCAGCTTTTCTGTAGATTTCCGTGTTTCATGATTTGTTTTTGCGGATCCTAACACTAATATAATGTCAAAGACTGAAAATGTTTCCGCTACCTTTCTCGTCCTGCTTTAGATATACGATCCTTTCAGTGCCAGGGACTTTGGACGGAGTACTACTATACGCTGTGAGGTTGTCTGTGCCAATTAGAACTCAGAGCGCACAAGGGTTAACGGATTTACTCAAGAATCGCTAAATCTACATGGAATCCATCAGATTACAATATTAATGAACGGTGGACTCTTTCATCCGCCTTCCTCCGTAGACGCTGATCTCCCATTCCTGAATAAGACTCGTTACTTTTCTTTGGCTTTTGCTTTTCCTTTTGCTCAGGGCCACGATGGGTAACATGTTAAATAGCGGAAATGCATGGAAGGATCAACATATAGTTTTGTTTTCTTTATAGTTCGTTTTCTATTTATTTCCGTTACGTTCATCATTTTGTACGTTATTGCAGCCAGTTCGGCAACAAACTTAAGAAAAAAGGGGAAAAAACTTCTTCTTTCGTTTTGCTATAAATGCTCCCGGAGGGATTAACAATATAGAACACTGTCTTGGTTTGGTAAACGAAATAAAAGAAAAGACCAACGGGAAGATGACAAAAGATGAAAGCCCGATACAATTCGCTATACAGAAAACATAATTCAAAACAATAGCAGAAAGGAATGCCTAAACATAGAAAAATCTCAAACACACCTGTCAGATAGCGTATGTACAAATAGGTGAATCAGAAACACATTTTCCTGATAGAAGTTATACAAACAAAATGGGCATAATTCCAACTCAAGAGATTTAAGGACTTAAGTCAGGTTCCAACATTTTTGGTGAGATAATGAGAAACCTCTTATGAAATGTGAATGAGGATGTAAGTCCAAGAGGAATTCAACGTTTATTTGATGAAAATTGGTTTTGAAATGACTGAGATATCCAAAACAGAGCAATCCTAATAAAAGGTGGGACCCACCTTTAATTACGATCACTTTGTATTACTTTGTTGTTGTTTTTTTATGTCTCAGCCATTCCAAAACCGTTTTCATCACATAAACTTTGAAACTCTCTTAGAATGGTATGCTCTGTGCTATTTTAAAAGTGGTTTCTTGGTATCTCGCAAAGTTAAAAGCCCAATCCTCATCTCCACCAATACTATACCATCCCTTTAAAGAGTCGCTCTATGATTGAGGGAAGTGAAGAAGTCAATTTTCAAACTGAAGCGCCACGCGTTATCGTTGGACAAGACGAGCGTGGAAAGGTGTATGTGAGCCTGATCTGCTGTTTCCGTGCCCCCCATGTGTCGCCGTGGCGCTGCGGGATTGACCGGACATGACCTATCTTGCGTCCTTGTCACGTTTTAGCAACGGCATTAACGCACGGCTTTCTAACAGTCAACGGTGCACTTTCCATGTGTTTCAGCGCGGAACTACTCTAGCGTATCTAGTGCTGCAGTGTATTGTGAGTCCTGTCACAGTGTGGCTAACTTCAGGACAAGAAACACTCGAGAAAGAGCCTGTAAACACGAAGTCTGAAGTGACAGCGTTACATTATAGTAGCCCGTTTATAATAGTCGGTAGATTTACTCTACATAGGTATGCGTGTGGAAGGATGACGTTTGTTTAAAAGGAAACACGACCGATGTTTGGCGTGTGCTGTACAGCGAAGTTATGCCTTGCAGACGATCGATGTGTTGTCATCAGTGGCACGTGCCTTACTTCGTTGAGGGTCTGGAATGGGTGATAAACTACTACGCAATCTGTCACTCTTGATGTCGCTTCGGTTGAGAGCCGTTTTCCGGGTTGCCTGGCTGATGTCCCGTCCTGATCAACATGAACCTTCGACAAAGATATGCATTGTTGATAATCATCCTATGTTTAGCCATACTCGCCCTTCCTTCCCTTCTACGTAAGTTGATATGGACCAGCAGCCAACTGGTTAAAAGTGTATCAATGTCAATATATACCAGTATCAAATAATTCATCTTGCACGTCGTATGCTGGAAATGTTTCGAAAATTATTCACGAAACAATCAATGCTAATTTGCTGATACTATTGTGTGATTGTTGGGTCGTGTGTTCTTCAGAAACTTTTAAGTACATATATTTAGAGCCACGTCAGCGAAGATAAGTTGATGATGTTGATGATGACAATGATTAGAATTCCAACAGTCCCATATTTAGTAGCAATAGTGATGATGCTCCTGTGATATGAGGAATATATTTTTATACATCATGATAAATAACAGGGCACACTCGAACGCAGTGATTTAGATGCGCACGTATGCGTATGTCTTTATACAGCTCTACCAATTCAACGGAGGTACAAATCATGCTATGTATACCTCAATGATCAATCCTAATGTTTGTCTCGGGTTGGAGAGGCTGGGGGTAAGATCGGAAGAAGATCAATGGATTGGTAGGGGATGGGGAAATTGATAGTACATTGTACTCGATCTCAGAAACGGGCTACCTGCTCAGTGAAGCGAGATTTGTCATTGATTTCTAAAAACAGGTGCAATTAAGTGCAAACAGGTGCAACCCCCGTGCATGCATTGTTATGAGTAGTGCATAATAGCATTCCTTTACTCATCCCATAATTGTAGTAACTTAAGTTTCATTCATATACATTCAATATTTCCCAGGGTAACCTTGCTCTTCAGTGTTATAGCGCTGCTCTTCCACAAGGCTCCGTCAGTACTCGAGTATTGCAAGATATACCTTAAGTTTTCACTCCATAAAGTCGGGCGCATGGAGAAGTAATATTAACGCCGATTTAACGAGAAGCGGTTTCCGAAGCCTACATATAGGCCTACATTCGACTGGACATCAAGTCTTCAGCAGCATGTCTGGCACTAACAGCATGTCTTGCACTAACAGCATGTCTTACACTAACAGCATGTTTTACAGTACACCAACTACAATCTGTCTTCACAACGTCTGCATTTACTGCACTCACATTGTGTTGCAGTTGTACAGTCGTGCGTGAAAGGCGTGTTTATGTTTCTTACTTCTCAGGGTGGAAGGCATTGTTCTCTCTGTCAACAAGCAGGCGGGACTCTGAGGTCAAAGGTGAACGTGGACAGAGAATGGAACGTAACGAAGCTTTGGTCGCCGTGAAGAATAGGCCCGGTGGAATAGAGGTAAACATTTCCTACAAGAGCTCTTTAAAATACGATGTAATGTGAAATGTGAGCAGATTTTCCTCCACTATATGGACCAAACACAACATTACTGCTGAATACGATATTTTAACTGAATAGCTTCAGAAGAGCAACGGTTGCTTAAGGAGGAACACTCATGCGGATACAGTGAATGCAGTTAATATTGTTTGTGAAACGCTCTTTTGTTGTCGTGTTGAGGAAATAGGCCGAGACATGCAAAAGTCTTGTTGTTGTTGTTTTTATTATTATTTTTTGTCAATTCCATGTCCCGCTCTCTGTATGTAGACATGAGTTCTTACAACTTATCACCATTACGGTATTTGTAAGGATATTACATATATACAAGTGATCGTTCAATATCCCATGCAAGTTACTTTCTGTGAAATTTGCATTTTCCCTAATTACTTTTTTTTTGGGGGGGGGGGATGGGAACTCTCCGCCAGAGGTGTAAGATACGGACTCATGTCGTAAACGCATCCCAGTAAATCGGTTGTTAATTCGTGTTCAGCCTGCTAATGTATATGCATGACATCAGACCTTTACTATACAGAATTTGACACGAGTAGGATATTCTCTCTTTTCATTGCACAAAAAAAAAAGATGCTTTATAGATGAGTTGTAATCTACAGTAGCAAACGCCATAGTATCCGGGAGGGCCGGGAGGGGTTCTCTCTAAATTCCGTAGATTGAAAGTCAATCTAATAGATTGTATTCAGGGACCAATCCAAAATTGGATTGAAAGTTTCAATCGAATAAGATTGAATTCTAACTCTATTAGATTGAAAACTTCAATCCAACTTTTGGATTGGTCCCTGACTACAATCTATTTCAATCTAAGGAATTTAGAGTGTTAGCTGCAACAAATATGGCGTAATCAACCTCTGTCGTACAGCTAACAATCGCGTGATCATAACGGTTTTACAGGGTCCCCTACAGCCTTTCACATCTTAAAGTATTGCATATTTATCAATATGGTGACAGAACGATGTGTTCCGATCACAACGTGTTAAATTGAATAGTAGTGTTTCGGTAAGGATTCTCACAGAATCATATGAAGTAAGAGATGCGGAATAAAAAGGGGGAAAAACAACAGGAAATATGTATTTTGGTGAGAGGCATTTTCGATGTCAAACATTTCTTTTCAATTGCTATATTATGTGTTTTCCGTGAGCCATCACATCTCGTCCACGTCTAAGTTTCATTGAAGGGCGCCGAAATTGCATTGGCAGACGTCATGGATATCAAATCCGTTTTACATCATTACCAATGATGAATAATCAAATTATCCAAAGAGAGTAGAGGCTCAGTGGGTGTCTATATAACTAGTTAACATTACACAACCTTTAACACCTGCACATACATAGCATTTTACAAGAGTGAAGATGTCTCCACTATTGTTCTCATGTATAGGCCTACGATTAGACCAAAACACCCGAATGCTCACTAAAATGGATTAATGTTGGCATTGTAAAATCATCATCTTGCGAGAAGTACGAGAAGACAGATTAAAAAGAACGATATTTTAGAAATGCATGTATTTTGAGACTCAAGTTCCAACCCTCTAGAGACTTACGATATTAGAATTTAGTGGTCTCCTTCTCCTTCATTAATAGGCTCCCACGTACATGGAAGTGCGCCAGAAACGGCGACAAGAACACCTCCTGCGCTCCTGCTCCGCGCTCGAATTCCAGGACACTCCCGAGCCGAGACGCAACCTGTCACGTGACCAGCTCTCGGGTCTCCAGCACACTTTCGTCATCGATCACCTGAGACTTCTCTACTGCTACATCCCGAAGGTGAGCTGCACCAACTGGAAGCGGCTCTTTCTGGTGTCCAAGGGCTACTTTCCCTCCGTTGACGTCATCAAGAACGCTCACGTAGAAGCGCAGAGAGCCTTCCGTACGCTTAGCCAGCTCTCCACCAAGAAGGCCAATCTGAAGTTGAGAAGTCATCCGCACTTCATGTTCGTGCGGAACCCGTTCTCCCGCCTCCTGTCTGCATTTAGGGAGAAAATCGAAAACAGAGATCCTACGAAGTGCTACTTTAGTAAGTACATGACGCGATGGTTTGCTAAGACCAATCCGAGCTATTTGGTGAATCGCAGCCCGAGTTCGCCGTACAACTTCACCGAGTTCGTGCGCTATGCGATCTCAAGGAGGGTCGATAACGAGCACTGGAACGATCAGTACCAGCTGTGTTCGCCTTGCCTGGTCAAATACGACTTCATCGGGAAATACGAGACATTGATGGAGGACGCGGATTATTTTCTGAGAACGGTCGTCAACGATTCGTCGCTGAGCTTTCCAGCGCCACAGAAGCGTCCTACGCACAGTTCAGACGACGAGATAATGGAACTCTACTATCGGCAGATTTCCGATCGAGATCTATCGGCCCTCACCAAGTGTTTGTATACAGATATGCGATTATTTGGCTACGCAATCCCAGACAGTGTAAAACGTGTCCGCATACACTCGTCTGCCAAGCACTTGCGACTGATAGATATCGGATGAAGTGATAGAAAATATTCGCCGGATTACTTATCCTTGATATTCTACATGACGCTATTTCAGTGGTTAGTTCTCTTGTACGATTAGACCAAAACACTCGAATGCTCACTAAAATGGATTAATTTTGACATTTTTTTTTCTCCAAAGGTTGTTCATGATGTCTTTGAGAAACAGGGTTCTTATCTATGCACTTTTTTATGTGCAGCTGATCAATATACTTTTTTATGTGTGTGAGCTCTGAGGGGACTAGCCGGTAAGTCGTACAACATCATTACCCATATTGGACAGTTTGTAGGAACAAGTGATAAACATTCCCGAAACGAGAGCAATGTTGTATCCATGCAATGGAGTCTTTTTAAAGACCTTGGTCAAAAATGTGCCATGAGGTGTTTCGACCGCAATAATAACATTGATGTTCATATTCCTGTATTTTGTAAGCTGAAAAGAAACCAGCTGAGGTGTATACTCTTAAAACATGCAATATTATAGTAAGATCCATATTACTGTTCAAAATGCGTCTATCTCTTGCCAAGAGGGTATAATGTGGAAATCAGCTTCCTGGTCGAGCGCCATCTACTGTTCGTTACTGTTCCACTAGTCAACCCTCGCTCGAGTGACTGTGCCAGAATTCTACACTTTGAGTAATTGCAGCATCCATTGTAGCTCCATCTATTGACGAATTTCATATCAATACTATTCTCTTTTTCTCGGGTAGCTCATTGTTGTCTGTTCTGTCCAAACTTAGGTTTTTTTTTTCTTTAGTATGCTAATGTGGGTGTAAAAGGACATTGATCGGTCGGGTTTTATCATCGTAAATCAGAGTAACTTATTTGTTTTTATCGTAGAGACAGTTCGGTAGTAATGAGAGCTCTGATGTTGACGATGGCAGTGATGATGATAATGGTGATAATAATGATAATAATGATAATAATGATAGTAATAATAATAATAATAATAATAATAATAATAATAATAGTGATAATAATAATAATAATAGTAATAATAATAGAAGAATAATGATAGTGTTTCCAGTTTCTCTATCATATTTATTATTATCATTATCATTATTACACCTTCACCAAGACGGAACAGCACACTGATTACAGTGTGTTTACTAGATCGAGGAGCCATAAATTATTGTCCAGCACGGGCAGAAAAATCTCAAGTATTGGAATGTACAAATCACTCCAAAGCGACACTTGGCACGAAAAAGTGCCTTCCAAAGGGTATGATGAGAAGTGCCTTATGAATCATCTGTATTTGTAATCATTCTGTCGGATATGGCAAGTGAACCCACGAGTCGTGCAATCATACGTATGGCATAATGTTGTTTTATGGTGTTTTTTTTAAATAATGATTGTTTGATTATAACATAAATCATCAGATACATTCATATTGTACCGGGGGAAGCTTTCATTTCTTCGCGTTCTCGTGAATGTTTCTTAAGTGTGGTGACAATTTGTAACAATGAAGTTCCTTATACAACCCAATGAAGAAAATTTTTATGATTTACTATTTGTTCTGTGCACAATTTCTGTCGTTGTTATATCCCCATTTGCATTTCCACTATTTTCTCGATTCTAATGTGACAGTTGTTGTTTTTTCAGAATGTGCGCAAGGGACGTCATGAATAAATTTTTCGTATTTTTTTTTTATTCAATTGAAATGTAATTGCCGTTTTGTTTAATTTCTTCAATAGTCTGTATCGCCACTCTATGACCCTTATGTTCAAGCGATAATTACGCTTTATTATATAGGTTATAAGTCGCCTGTCCTGATTTGTATGCCAGACACATCCCGTATCATGACAGTTTGTGTCATTTGATAAAAAATAGTTGTAAGCGCTTGAGAATTGATAATAAATGTATCGCAAATGTAAAATAGTCCAGATAGCCAAACTGAACGAGCAGGTCGTGGCTGGATGAAAGCTTTCTTAACCATAGTTTTCAGGAAATCTGTGTCGAATTCTGGATGCGGTAAAGCACAGTATATCATGATGATTGGCAGGGTATTTAATTATGCACTAATAGAGGAGCCACAGGTGGTATAACAGAACTATGTACTTACATACTGGTTAACCCTTTGTACGTAGCAGTAAACAAAATTCCAAAGTGTTGTATATGAGGTGCCAAAACGAAAGAACAAAGGAGAGTATTAAATCTTTACGAAACAAAGAGAGAGGGTGGGTAAAGAAAAACAAGGATGAGAGAGAGTTAGAGAGAGAGAAAGAGAGATAGGGAGAGAGGGGGGTGGGGAGGGGAAGAGAGAAAGAAAGGGAGAGGGGGAGATGAATAGTGAGGAGAAACTGATATACCGCGGGGAGATTTGTCGCAGCTATTGTCAAGCAAATCAGAGCCTGTTCGCCGAACAATGCTCCGCCGCTGTGTGGGGAAGAATTTCTGCGATTCACCGATGGGATGATCGAAAAGGACGCAGACAATGGGTTCTACTTGGTTGCTTTCCGCCTATACCACATTCCTGATCTAGCATCAAGGTCTTGCCAGAGATGGAATAATACCTCTCTCCTTCATATGCTCTCTCCCTTACGTCCACTCCCACTCACTATAGCTCTCTTCCGCCTTTCCGATCTGCACATCTTACAGAAGTAGTAATTCGGAATCGAACGTCGAATGATTCGCACTGCTTGTTGAGTCCACCGCGGTTATTAATTTGCCGTTTGGGTGTGACTTTCGTCTGCCGTAAGCACGTCGTGAGTGTCCAGCATGATGTTTGTCTGTTTTGTTCCGTAATTGTTTACCATGTGAGTCGAATCGTATACAATGTATAGGTAAGTTACAATGCTGAAAAGCTATATGCTACTCTGAATGAGCATTTCAGCTGATTTTGCGCATGTTTGAACAGAAGTTCACCGGAAGGACAGGCTTTGTTTATGCGTGTGTGTATTTTTTTTTTTTATATCCATCAGGGAATTTACATCACTATAGAAGACATAAAGTAAATACTGAACATTGTAGAATGCAAAGTCCTTTGTGGCAAAGATATTTGAACTCTTCTGCGTTCTATGTCAACAAGCAGAATTGTATTACAAACACCTTGTTGATCCTTTTTATAACGAGAAGTGTTTTCTGAATTTCGATGTGATGATTAAGCCATTGTGTCTTGCCAGCAGGGCATGTTGTTATTTGTGTCGCGCGGGGACATGACCCGTATTCTGGTATTCGGTCGATTTTCAGCAGATAGAGAACAACAACCGGACGAGGTCATCATTATACACGCACCTGATTGATCCCCGTCCCACGTGAAATGAACATCTTGTTAGTGAAGCGGATTAGGTGATTGGTGGTGGACGGGTTATCCATGCCTCTTCCAAACTGATGGTGACGGCGCCCCTACCTAACGGGTAAGTTCCCCTTTGTGTTGTAGGAGATTTAATGACTTTCTTGTTTACAGCGCAACGAGTATACGCAACTTCGTTGAAAACACTTGAAGTTGATTGACTTATAACTAGATTTCAGCATACGGTGTATGGTGCCATTCTACCTCGGTAGTTTCAATCATTTCAGTCATAACGTACGTTAGTTATAGTGCAGATTTCTGTTATTGAATCTACACTGAATGCTGGACATTACAAGGAACAAACAATGATAAGCCGATTGTGTCGAAAATTTTCGATCTCAAACTCGTCCTGAGTGGATTACCATGGTGCGTAAGTAATCCATGCATGCGTGCCTCTGTAAATATTCCCGAAACAACGCTGGTGTCTCCTTTTTTTTTAACTGGTATTACTCTTCCTCAAACAGTAAGCATAAGAATAATTATACACCTGAATGGTAAATGTGATGACTGGTAAATAAGTTTTGCCCAGGCGTAACATAAGTGTAGGCCTGCAGTATTTGAAAGAGTAACATAAATATATACGGTGAAAGTGAATATCGAAAGCGTTTATCAGTTATTTATAGCCTTGCTTGCGTTTCACAGATTATTAATCAAGACTGACTGCATTTTGTTTACACCCTTATTGAAAATGCAGAGTGAGTAGGCAGACTTCTAACATAATTACACAGGGAAATGAGTTTGATTAGAGATGAAAGTATATATCAAGACACGTTTTGAGTGTTGTATGAAGTCATGGCTAAGATGAATGGAATTCAGTATAGACGGAAAAAAATGAATGTAATTCAATTCAATTCAATAATTGTTTTATTCAAATCATATATGCAGTCGGTAACTTGAATTGCATGATGTTACATTAAAACGAATACATTTACACAATTAAGGGATTGTAACATTGCACAAAAGCACACATACAGATGATACAGACATTTTATTTGTAAATGAAAAGGGAGTTCTTCATCGGAATTCAAATATAGTGACATTATGACACAAACTCTTTTTATCTTGTGCAGCTGACACTCGAATAATGAAGCAATGGCCGTAGACTTTCAGAGAGTGATGTGAGGTGTTGTAAATAAGTGATAGGGGAAGATGGGTGTGGCATAGAGTTGATTCTGCGTGTTTAATTTTCATGAACAGGATCCGCCACACAATCGTGAAGCTGTCTGAAAAAAGCCTTACAACTATGAGTGAAGACGGTTCAATGTCGTGCCCATCCACCCTCCTATGTCACTCACACGTCATACCGGAACGAATGCAATAAAAGTAGAATGTTCCCCCCAGGAACATAATTAAATGCATGTATATATTTTGAGCACCATATCCGTGAATATGTTCGAAGATGTCGGCAAATCTTGCGAATTGCATGACCATGGGAAAGTTTGTTGTCATTTGACACCGACTTTCTATTTGGATCTCTGTCAAAGTTGTTTGATATTCTCATTGATTTTGTGGGTGAAATGTATGAAATTAATTTCTTTCCTTGAAGACATGTGTATACGTGATCAAACCAGCCATATTTTTGTTAATCCTGCGAAGGATGACATATAATTATGAAAGTGCGGTGTATAACACGTAAGAAGAATTAAAAACTGCGAAATTGTGAAAGGTGAATAAATCTTAAAAGAACAAATCTCTTTGACCGAATTGGGCCCCACATGGAAGTATAGCATATTAGTTAAATTGGATAATTCAAGTTAAGGCAGTTACAACATTCTGAAAGCAAGTCGTCTAATATGTTTTCTCGAAAGACGTGTAAAATACATGACCAAGAAGGCTATTTTAAGTCCCTGTTTAATAATATGTTGGACGTTCTGCCAACGTTGATAACGGTCATATTATTGTATACCTTTCGTAATGCTTGTTCCGTTTCGCAAACTGTTTCATTCATATTATCTTTCTTCTTCATAATTGTTTCTCTTCGGGATGCATTTCCACACAAGTCGAACTCATTGTGATGCTCTGGGCTCCTATACATCTTCCACAAACACAATCAGATACTTGGTCAAAAATATCTTGTCGTTTCTGAGACAGCATGTTGATCTTGATTGATGCATTTCAACCTGGGGCTAAGATATACTGTTTGTCACCCTTCCATTTATTTTATTTCTTTAAAGATAATAAAGTCAGTAGAATTACACTATTCCCGACGAAGATTGAGCCATTTTACAGCACGTTATGTGGTAGACACAGTAGGTTAATGCCCTCCACAAGGAAACGATAAGCGACGATTTGAGTTGCTAATCCTGCAGGAACGGTATTTTTTTAGTCCCGCCTATACCAAGTGCAGGCCAATTTAGTCAATGAGTGCATAATCCTTTAAGAGAAATTACTAAATAGGTTCGGGAAGCGGGGTATTATGGCCACTTACCATAGTAACAAACTTTTCGCCAATAACTTAAATGTGACAAAGGGGGTATACATAATATAGCACCGTCTGTTATTATGGGTTGTATAAGCTTCGGCACTGATTGGAAATTTGACCCATTTCTTGATTGGGGATTTTCAATTATGTAACCGTAAAAGATAGCTATACTGTACTGATCAGTGTAATATTATGGGGATTGATTGATTGATTGATTGATTGATTGATGTCTACCATAACAGTTTTAATCTATGCTGAAATTGGCCCATTTCCGAGACACCCACATTCCGACGAGTTGTTGAATAGAGCGACAACCGAAATCGACTCTAACTGCAGTTTTAATGGATGACTCATTCAAAGAGCAGAACTGTGACATGAACTGTCATATTCATCATCACACATTTCGTAAAGCTTTGAAGTTTGGAGACTACTCTTTTCGTTTCACAGTGACTCGCATGAGAAGTGTAAAAGATTTTCAAAAACACGAAAATAAATCCGATGAATATACTTTAATTTTGGTAGAGTACGTTGGTAGAGTAAATTACTCATATTTTGATATTCATCACACAGTTTAGTTCATATTTTCTTTTCGAGAAAGAAATCATATGGAACAAAATAGCAATAGATTGAATGTATAATTAGGCCATCAACAATCACATTAATATTTGATTTAATTCTCCCATAGGAAATCTGTTAACAATCTGTGCAAAAGGCAATCAGAAATTTTAAAGTTATTTCATTTTAAGATTTCCCCTGTTTTTTACTGATAGTGATGCTGTTAACAATCAAAATCAGCCACGGAAATTAATTATGATTATGTCATGCGATTGCTTTTTAAAGGGCAAATCTGATCGATATTCAAGTTAACTTGAAAAATCAAGTGAAAGAGACAAAGAGAATGTTGTGAGTTTTAAGATACTTTCAGTAGTCAGACATAAGATTAGAACACTCGGGGAATTCAAAATTTGTTCATGTTTCAACATGTTGCTTTGGTCACAACCACTTATGCAAATTTGACTGAAAGTGATGCACAGCTCTATCGTTTACCGGTACCAAATTGTTAAAAATCCTTTTTCATTTACATGAAATGAAAACGGTCCTGTACTAACCTAGCAACGATGGTTTTAAATGATGGGAAGTGTTGCAAGTGTTTTACACATTTGGATGTTTGCACGATATATCTCGGTTTTTATTTTTTTGTTTTGCAACTCTAATTAATCAGCTATTGGTCGACATTAACTTAAATACCTATATATTCTTCAAGTGTTTTAGCTGTTGGTGTTCCAATGCAATGCTGATTTATTTGTAAAATTCTTTTTAATATGTAATTCTAAGTTTTAAATTGCATCTCAGATTTCAATGTATGTAATTAGGGTATATAGAGGGTATACTTTTCCTTCTGTTAATGCTTGTTTTTTCTGTCGTTAGAATTGGTATTATTAATTTTCATGATTAGTTAATTGGTATTCACGATATTTCTTTTTCATTCATTTTCATAGTGTGGTATTTTTTGGGGGGGGGGGGGGGGGGGAGGGGGGGCTAACATGAAATATTTGTGTGTTAAATGTCAGCTTGGTGTCTTTTCCTTTTCTGTGTCCCCTTGCTGTAAAGGTGAATCATTAATTTTGGTTTCAAATTTGATGTAAACGAAACATTGCTAGTTTTCGGACTTCATTTGGTGTTTTTTAATCAAACCGAAATTGAATGGAATTGAATTGAATTGAACTGAATGGAACGGAACTGAATTGAATTGCATTGAATTATTCATCGATGTACTTTTGTGTCAAACCGGCGGGAGATTTGTTGAGGTGATGACATCATAATCTCAAGTAAATTTCCATATAATCTCATGGTCGCAAACAATATCATAGATTGGTGAAAGTACGCAAAACTTTGAACGTTCCTTAAATTCTCTTTACAGTTGGCTTGTTTAACGCTATTAGACATGATTTATTATGTAGTTCATTCAGTTAGCGTTTCGGGTAATTTGATTTGGAATAAGGTCCTATATACCCATTGTTTACTTATTTAAGTATTCATGTGGCTTTGCCAATATAAATGAAAGGAGAGACAAATTATTAGACGCAATTGCAAAATTAATTGAGCGTCATTCCACAACGAATTTGCAATCCTTATATCTATGGTAACTTTTCAAACTCTAGTATGCGACACCTTTACTCGCTCTGCATTCTTCGATGACTTATAAAGTTGCATGTATAGGTTGCCACTTTGGATTTTTCTTATTGACGTCAAATAGCAATTTCGCCATACGCGTTGTACCCATAGCCAGATACGAGTACGTGGCCAGGTTCTTTTAATAACTGGAGGGACACAGCACTTTCATGCCGCGCATGTTATGATTTCATATGAAATATTGTATACTTGATATGCAGTCAAGAAAAAAAAAATCGGGCTGTAGCGAAATTGGCGGCGTTCTCATTTTATGCATTCAAAGTGTATAGAGTCAAGCCACAGCGGTCAGAGAGCGGCGTGCGTGGAAGCGTATTGGTGCATCTTCAGTAATCGCAAGAGATCGGGCTAAATTATACCGGCGGCCAAGAAAACAAATGCGATTCTACGAGCGCTTACTTACCCCTGCCCTCGCATAAACAGCACACAGTGCGTCGATAGAGAATGGGGGTGTGTGTGACAATACTGTACGAACAGCAGTGTCAGCTGTGTGGGATTCTCAGCGCGGCGTCGACGAGCTAGCTGCAGCATCTGTAACCCTGAACACGTTCGATGTTCTTTTCTTTCCCCGTTTGGCGGCTGTGGGCGGATAATTTCATATTTTTCACACACTACCCGCTATTCCAGCGGGAAAAATATCAAAGTGAGGAGGAGAATACGAGGAATAGTCGATGCTAACTGATCTTGTGTTATTGGACTGTCTTTTGGCACATCAAGGTTGCCTCAACGTTAGCCGTGCGAGGACTCTACGGGAGTCACGCCAACACTCCTCCCCCGCCTCGGTTGCTCCTGTGAATACGCTACGAAAATGATAGTACGACTTCACTGATGGTATGATGAAGGATTTATTGTGAATTCTTGTCGCTACATTGCATTGTTGAGTATGATTTCATTTTCCCTACAATATTTCTTTACTTTAGTCATTGGCTATAATTCTTACCTGAACAGATCGAAGCGATAATGTACAAATGACTGCATAATAATAAGTATGTAAGAACGTAATAGACTTATGAAAATTACAGTTCTTCTCTAACATCCGTGAGTGCAGCAATCTAAACACGATATCTAGAATCTCAATATTGAAAGTTTTCCTGTTATTTCCGTTACCACTAAAAGACACAAGTCATCGTGAATGGGTAGATAAACATCGAACCTCTCTCTCCTTTACACTAACATTGCTGTATCCCGGAAGTACACATAGAAATATCATAATACCGATTGAAAGTAGACCCGTTTCAGCAGGTGGTTGTTTCTCACGCTTCGTACTTGCTGTGATGGATTTCTACAACATGCAGTCTTTTTTTTTTTTTTACCAGATTCTTAAACATTCGATCAACGTGGATACGTATTGATACACCACTTAAACCGTCCTGTGCCACTAGGTTTACAAAATGGGACAAAATTTATGCGTCATTCTGCCATTTTTGCGTTCTTCTGAATCACAGAGGGGAAAAAAGTATAAAAGGCACATAGGCCTATACACAATCTTGAATGCACGTGTTTAGAGGCTTAATTTTTTGGTCCCCCCCCCCCCCTCCCCCCCCCCAAAAAAAAAAATAGATGAATGAATAAAAATGGTTGGTTAGTCAATGTTTCGATTGTTAACAGATTATTTTATGTTATATACTTGATTAGAACTCATATAGGCCTACGTAGCGTTTCTTTCATACAATACATATAAATGGACTATTTTATAATGTGAAATCTCGCCATTTTTTCCTGGTCAGAAGACAAAGGCAAAAGCCATGTGAACGTCTAAATTTTTCACGTGTGTGCCTATCGAAGTACAGGGCTTTCATGACTCATTCATTGTTTCCTCTGTAACATTTTAAACGAACGAAAGAAACAAAAATATTGAAAATTGATTATTTTCTGCATCGCATATCATTTCTCTTGTGAAGCGATTATATGAATCTAAAGAAATTAAATGTTACACGCTCTGGAAAGGGTATATATACGTTTGTCACCAATGCATTAAGATAATATTGACACTTTGCTCGTTCGTGCATAGTCAGCGCATCGAGAAGGTTTCTTTTTATGGCTTGGGTTTGTTTGGGGCAAACGGCAAGATAACACATCCACAAATGGGAATGCATGCCACAAAAACAAATAAGTTATGCCGAGAGTGGGCAGGCACAAGAACTATAGCTGTTTAATTAGTCTCCACCCCAGGGCGCTTCTCGAATTGTTTGAGGATGCACTCGTGGCGCACCATCTCTCTCTCTCCCTTCGCATTTCGTTGTTGACTCCATAGGTGACGAACGTGAACTTGGCACACTGAAGTTCAAGTTTTCACTGTCACGCCTGGGTTGAAGTCTATAGAGACCCATCGGAGGTTGTTATTTTAGGCGAATCCAAAATCTCTGGCAAGCTATATTACATTCAGCATGATCTCTTTTTTTTCTCTCATCTCTTTTTGGAATGTCTTTTCCTGTCGACAATAAGGACTATCCAACACAGAATTTACCATGACGGTCTCTCACCTTTTAACTGTACATGTATTTCATTTCAACTGCATTATGGGGAAATTAATCTTTCCTCGGGCTTCCACGAAGACTATACTATACTTCTCCTCTTTTCTGTAATACGGAGTGTTGTTTGTCAAGATTCAAAAAAGATCTGGACTTTGACATCGCCCCCGATGAGACTCACTGTTTATGACGCCACCTCAAACGACCAGAATTGCAAGATCTTGTATGAGTGACTCTCTTGATAATGGTACGTACGTGTGGAATCAGGAGTTCTGTTTTGTCATACACGATAAGGGATTATCGCGCTCATGAACCAGCTATATCTCCTCTTGGGACCCGCTGCACTAGAATGTATTCGATGTTTCACATTGTGGAACATGACGTGAGCTTTTTTTGGGTCTCTAGACTCACGATGGCAACGATGAGATTTATGTTTCGAGGTGGAGAGAGAATGGTCCTCTGGAAAAATGTGTATGTCTTCCCTGGGTATCTTCCTTGAAGGAAGTTGCAAGTCCATGATCGAGGCGTCTTTTGAATATAAGATTAAACCCCTGAAATTAGAATTTAAGTAAACAACAGAATGGTGGAAGGTTTCATCGAAATCGGATAAATATCAAAGCCCCTAGCTAACATTTGCAGATGAAAAAAATATATATATATACACATATAGCTTTAGTGCTTCAAAATACTTCTAAATTATGAATTAGGGATAGAACAACCAACATGAAAATGTTAATCAGTGTTATCAATGTTAAGTGTTGTTAAATATACAAAATGTGACCAATAGTTTTATGGAAACCCATTTCTTAAATCAACCGTTACCATGACCGAGAACAATACTCCCAATATTGAATAAGCTGACAAAGTCAAATCAGCGGTCAGTATCTGACCGACTGTCAGAAAATCTTAAATTTATCGTTGCTCCAGGAGACAACACACTGCACTCGATTATTATGCATAAAATATTCAAGGAGGGTTGACTAATGAAAACATTAATTGCAGAAAGATATATGTATATACAAATATACATTATATATTTTATGGCTTTTATCAGGGGAAGACGCGGGTAGAGTTAAAGGGGATGTACGCGAGTCAATATTTTTTATTCTCCTTTCAAGTATTAAGCAGATACTTTATGCATAATGTCAACAATTACAACTTCTCGACGGTCCAAACAAACGCCTGCATATATAGCTCGCATCGAAACACTCCAACAGTCAAATCATTTCGGCTGTCGTGAAATGACACGTTCGATAAAAGGCTGTTAGAGTGTTATGTATTGTGACTATTCCATTCTCGTCAGCTGCTCGATTTCGTATTATTCTAAGCCCCTTCGAGCAAGAATCATAATATGTGTTAGTAATGCATACTAAACGAATTGAGGGGATGGCCTGAAAGGACGTGCATGATTATGCAGTTTGTTCTCGATCGTCCTCCTGAGCGCGTGCCACTCACATCTTTCTCCCGGCTTGTGCATAATTTCCCGGCAGTAATGACGTTTGCTTGGTTGAGACGGTCTCCATAGGGCTTCATTTCAGGTGACAGGAAAAAAAAGGTAATGATGGTAAGTGCAGACATTATACATGTGAGAAGTACCGATTGATCGCTTACTTATATGAACACCATGGCTTTATACACTGATAGTCAACCCTCCTTGAATCAATTTTATGCATGTATCGAGTGCAGTGTGTTGTTCCCGGGAGCAACGATAGATCAGGGAGGTGGAACCCTCCCTGGATAGATATAAGATTTTCTGACAGTCAGATGCTAACCCCTGATTCGACTTTGTCAGTTTAGTGACTTCTGTTCTCACTATTACATCAATGGTTGTTATTTTGTTATTATTACTGTAATACTATACGGTGTATTACCGTCATCATGATAATGATGATAATAATGATTATAAATATTATCATTATTATCTTTTTATTGTCGTTGCTGTTATAAGTGTTTTGTTATCTCTATTAGCATTAGTCCTCATAATCCTCATCTTCATCTTAAAACATTATGGTTACAATCACTGTGATTATGATAACTGTAACAATAATTGTTGCGAACCACTACCCTCCCCGTCATCATTGAAGCATAGTGATAGTATAGTCACTTCAAAGTAAGACAGACAATTGGGTGATGTTATCAATATACTTATTATATACTTATTATATACTTATCATATACTTATATTATATCAAGTATAATAATATAATATTAAGTATCATATACTTATATTGATTGTATACATTCCATTCGGTTTACTTGTATCAAAATGTATCAAATCTATATAGATCAATATATTACTTTTCTTGCTGGTGTCAATACTGCGTGTTTGTTCTCCGAGGGAATATCTCACTCTACATCAAGAAGGCGTATATAAGAATAAATAGATAAAGACAACATTATACGGGGGTTGCAGAATTTCTGTTCGGTAATTGCATTTATAACCGCCATCAGAGAGATGGGAGCATGTCTATACTTAATGGAGAGATATAATTACCCGGAATGTTAATGGCACATTAATCGCTTTTGGTTGGTCCTTGATAAACGTGAATGTCAAAGTGGTTATGACGGATGTCGAAGGGTGATTCACGGACTATGAATGTGTCAACAATGCGACTCGAGACTCAATGGACTTTGATAAGGCGCGTAATCGAAATAGTTATTCACTATACTTCTTACGTTTTAAAGAATGTATACACAGATAGTCAAAAAATGTCATGTTTGTCTAGCTGATTTACATACTCACATTGATAAGTGCTTTTATTTGGAAGCCTCATGCAGTATAACACTTCCTTAAAATCGTCAATTATGTACTATTCGCGTTTCCACAAATTTTTAACTACATGGCGATCAATGTGCTGGTACCGTATTCAGAGCGATCCTCATTCATCTTGAGAGTCAGACGTCATAATAGCGCTCAGAGAGAGAAGTTGGATTTGGAAACAACAACAATAACAACAACCCGATGACATTGTGGGTCATCATACCCCCTGTTCATTTCATACGCTTAACTCTATCATGGATAGGTCAGTATCCCGTTGTTACATAAATCGCACGATTTATAGCCAGGCGTGGAATGCTCAAGTTCATTCACTTTCTGTAGTCTTCTCCTCTATCTGTCGTTTAAAAGAGAGCAATTTCTGGCTCGAAAGCAGCTAAGATCATTATCACAGTCATGTGCAAGAGAGACCACATGAAGAGAAAATGAATTGTGACAAATTGTCCTGACGAATCCTGAGGTTGTTGTAAAACTGAAGTGTGGAGGAGCAGGCGATCATTACTAAGGATACTTTTCAGCCAGAAAATGACACATTTTCTTCTGGATTCACGGATTTTTGCAGTAGTGCATATTGTTAGTATTTACCACCTGTATCGCCTGAGTATACTTATGTTTTAATTAGCACATAATAATAAATGATAATAACAATACGTTACTTTTATTGCGCATATCACTACAATTATTGTGTGTCTATACACTTTAAGCAAGAGAAATAGGACAGAAAGATAATAATAAAAAAAAATAATAATGATAATAATGATAATAATAATAATAATGATAATGATAATAATAATGATTATAATGATAATAATGATAATGATTATAATAATAATAATAATAATAATAATAATAATAATAATAATAATAATAATAATGATGATGATGATGAAGATAATAATTGCATTTATATTGGGCTTGGTACGGGTGTTTTTATATAAGCGCACCGGCGCTATTATACAAGAAATCTAGAAAACACAAAACACAATAACATAAAGACAATGCCAAACCGAAATAACAGTAACGACAGGAGAAAAGATGCGATCAAAATAATGCAAACACAACTTATTCGAAATGCATTATGAGTAAATACTAGTATGCTTTCAGAACGATTCTAAACTTGGATGGAGAAGATGCGTTCTTTAGATAGGTTGGGGTACTTTTCTAAAGTGAATAATATATCATCATCGTACTTGGGATTGTGTAATCAAATATAAAGGACAATTTATGGTTATTGAAATGCATTTGTAGAATAATCTCATAAAGGGGCGAGACTCAGTTACCATCTGTGCTATTTTTGCGTGCTTACTTTTGTCGAATGCAACTTATAATTGTGATATGCGCTTATATTTTCAATTCATGTTTATGCTATAGTTCAAGTTCAAGCACTGAAGAAAGGATTTGGTAAACACAAAATCATGCATTCGTGAAATTGTCGTATAAACACTACTATTGATGGTTCTATCTGTAGCATCAGAGATGTAGATCATCCATTTATTGATGGATTTATGACAGTATCTGTTCTATCTTCAAGCAGCTCATTTTGACGATACAATTATAGATAATTCATGCCACGACGCATTGTAAATATAACGATAGGCCTGGTAGGAATACAAAATTTTACATTTACATTTATTGGGAAAGATATACAGTTGATTTGACGTTTACACTGCTTGATGTAGGACACGAAAAGCGAATTATTTTCTGTGTTTACATATATACCCCTCAAAAAGCATTTTATAGCGGCATATAAGTTCTAAACAAAATAATGATTTGTGTGGTCTTTCTCAATTCTGTCACGTTGTGAATGTTTTAAAAATCAATTCAAAGGCCGAAACAGAAAATGTAGCGTGGGACCCCGTTTGTGAAAGTAATGAACTAATAGAATGACCATCTATAGTATCATTATTGTCATCTTGTTGTTGTTGTTGTTGTTTACAGACAAACGTAATTATAAAATCTCACGCCCGTCGATGTTTTACCCCAGGCACTAATTCTCATAACGCAGATAATCGATATAACACGAAAAGGGTGTAAGTTTTGAAGCGCATTGTCCATTTCACCCAAGTTCAGCAGGTGTACAGCTCTCCCAATGCAGACTTGTGCAGTGCAGTGAATCTAGGTCGTAGTCCATCTTGCTTGGAAGGAAAACTTTTTAGACCATCGGGATGGGAGATGGTGGCATTGTAAAGTCATACACTCGCACTGTATAAAGTAATATGCCATGTTTTTGTGTACAGTGTATTCATTTTTCTACAGTTTTCCACAATCCGGTGATTGAAACCGGAAATGTCTATACATGTACTTCATGAGATGGTAATCCATGTTTAACAGCGGAGAGAGGCACACGTAAAAAAAAAAAAAAAAAAAAAAAAAAAAGTTCCACACTGCTAAACTCATGTGTAAAATAGACAGTTATTGTGACTGTGTCACAAACATGTTGACAATAATATGTTGTTAATTTCGCCCCTAGATTTCATTCAATAAAGTGATGCACACACAAAAAAAAAACATAATTCATTATGCTTCGCGTTTGCGTTTTTCTCACCTTACTTGATACATTATTGTACAATGTGGTTAAGTCCCCAAGTGCCGTCATTTTCAGCAAAATGGTCTCTTGTCGACTTTTGGCACTAAAAGTGTCGCGGTGAAAAATGTATAGGACAACTTCCTGTACCTTGCTGAGCAAAATAAGGATTGCAGGACTTCGCGGAATCCCTGATCTTCGCCCCTTATATTCACAGGGTTTACAGGGTCTCGTTAATTATCCGTTTTGTCATAAATAGTGACTTCGCAATAAAGTCTTGTGAATTGACGTTCGCCAAATGGGCTGTCGTTTTATCCCCATTATCAAGGCTACAACCTGTCAAAATCGGTCTCATCACTTTAAAATGAACCGAATTGAACTATTACGTCATTGAAATATTTCTGTCAGTGCGTCACCAGTTGCTTTTTTTTTTTGAGCGCTGCTCCCTTTAGCGAAGAAGTGAAAGGGCACTGCACGTATCTTCATTTTGTTGTCATATCAATCACATTATGTACTGGACTAAGAAAAGATTGTCATTATTATGCTTGTATGGATTCCCCTAGAATATATATCGACTTGTAGATACGTTTTGTGAAATTTATTTGAACCATTCAAAAAAAAAAGACAAGACAAAAAAAGAAACAAAAATCCCACTTGTCCTACTTTGGCTCTGGAATTTCATCATTCCAGAGTTGTATACGATAGTAATACGATAATCGCTATGATTTTGGTAGAGCCGCTATATTAGTCAGAAGTGAAGAGGGGAAATATCTTTCCGGCGTTATTTCTTTTTCTTGAGCTTATCATAACATACTCTTATCATTACGAATATCATCATTACTGCAAATTCCCTCTCTATGTCATAGCGATGTGAAGGGGGGGGGGGGGTTGCTGAAAGGTCCAAAACGGGCAACGCACACCTTGTCAATTTGCTCCAAAAGAGCGTTTTATAAATCCAATGTCAGTTGGAAGTTCGCCAGGATTTCATACGACGGAGAACATTCAATACCGGTTGCCGAGTTTGATTACTGAAGAACAATCTGTAACTAATCCTCCCGGTAAGATTATGATCTCTGAAAGAAGTGGATCGGCAGCCTCCTCGGGGGGATTACGGGGAACGAAACGTAAGCTGACATAATTATAATCGGCAGACGACGCAAGAGTCGTCGCATGATCGACGTGATCTGTCAAGTTGAATACTGATTGTGTTTCTGAAATGTATAGGCAGCGAAGATTTCGAAGAAAGAACTTATTCACAACTGCACAATCGTTTACGAGCATGTTATTATTGTGTGTTCTTGTAGTATATAGTGGAATCCCTGTTTGATCGTCTCTAAATGTCGTCGTTGAATAAGAAGCGGGCGATCTAACGTTGCTTTTTGCCTGCCATTTGTTATTATAGCTATTCGAAAGATATATGTCTCAATAGATGTGATCTCCAGGCACCATCATTATGCGACAATGATAAGCGAAGCCTACGTTCGCGACAGGTTCAGCTGATCAACACACTAACGTGTCTAACTTGACAATGGAGGAGACGAAATATGTAGGTTGACTTAACGGTTATCAGCCTTGGGATGTTACAGTAAATGACAACTCCTAAAGCTTGGAAATGTAGCGTATGACAGAACGTTTTTTGTCTGTTTCATCACATGCAGTGTAAGGACAAAGGACATAGGCCTGGCCCTGTAGGTTCGTCTGGATTGGGGGACATCATGGCTGAGCTCGAGGAGTAGCTCGCGGGCTCGACAATTTCACCGTAGTTCCCGCCATCTGTGGTCAAGTCGTCAGAGAGTGCCGTCGTCTGCGGCTGACGCGGAGGGAGGGCTGTAGGAGGACGTCAGCCGGTCAAAGGTCAGAAGGTTGCCAGGGGATACGGAGGCGAGGTCAACAGCTCCCATCATTTTCTCGACATGGAGGAGTCCCGACATCCCGACGAGCTCGAGAAAAGCTGTAAGCATTGAAACAAATCGATGTAAACACTTCTCTAGAGATTGAATGAGGGTTGGAGAAGGGGAACGCAAAAACAAAAACAAAAACAACACTGCACCTGTCGTTCGTTTCTCAGAAATATGATCTCAGAAATATGATATTGCCAATCATTTTATAGTCTTTTACACGACCGCTCGATTCCAATTGCTGGGGCCCGATAGCGGGCTATTGACAGCCACTATACTGACAAATATATTTGTCATTGCATATCATTCCACCTCTGTTTCCATCTCTTGTCATGAGCCAGATGAACCAGTGGTATCCAATCTTCGCGTAGTCTGATTTAGTAAAAGAAAATATCTCAGACTGGCGAAGGACAAAAACAAAACAAAACAAAACAAAAACACTAAACGTGTAATCTCCAAATTTCATTTTGTCAAGTACTCCTGAACAAAGTAAATTATCAAATCGCTTTTTGTCATGATACTGTTGAAAACAGCCAGAAAATAATTCTTTCTCTGTAGACGGGTGTAACCAGGTTGTTGGGGTGCAATGGGGGTGGGGTGGGGTAGCAGGAGTGGCACAATGATTTACAGAGGAGACAGAGACTGAGGGCGTGGAAGAGAAGATTTTAATCGTTTTGCCAGTCTCAGTGGTGACACGATTGGGGGCGACATTCGGCTCTTGTCATTTTTCATAGTTTCTCTTAACCGGTCTCCCTTGTCATGTAGGCCCCTATGCATATAAAATTATATATGAATACATACATGTATCTTTCTCACCCTCTCACTCTCCCTCTGTAACCTTCAGTCAATTGATCTCAACAAACTATTTGATCTACTTCTATTTATATCTCGTGTTTTGTGTGTGTGTGTGTGTGTGTGTGTGTGTGTGTGTGTGTGTGTGTGTGTGTGTGTGTGTGTGTTTGTGAGCCTGTCCGTCTTTCATAAATATCTATAAACTTATTCTCATTTCAGCCTCATTTTCTCAATGTCTCTGTCTATTCCATCCTTGGGGAAAAAGACAGAATGGTATCATTCACGAGGCTTTCCTTCGGCGCAATCTCATGTAAATCTTTTATCTAGAAAAGGATGGTATAGCATTTGAGGAGGGGGGGGGGGGGGGGGAGGTGGGTCACACTCAGCCAAAGCTCTGTAAGTAAATACAACAGACGTGTTGTCACTGAAAGATACGTGGTAACATCGTGATCAGTCTGTTGGGATTATGACGTCAGAGGTAGCGTACACCCAATGCTCATGATGTCAACGATCTCTCCAAAGATTACGATTTACCCCATTTGTAGAGGCCCACTATATCACGCATGTCCGCTGACCCAGCCTATTCTTGGTCGTGAAGCAGACGCCATTTTGATTATGTCATCCAAGGACTAATTAAAAACGACCAAACACCGACCCCGTCTTAATTAGTCAAATCTTCCTCGTACTGGGTCAATGTCGTCTAATTTCGTCATGGTTTGCTTGGAATTTCGTTTACAGCTCGCTGCACGGACTGCTGCGAGAGGGTGGCCTGGTCGTCCCTTCTTGCCACAACTTTGACTGTTGCAGGGGTTGTCCTGGTTGTGGTCATGGTAGCCCTGATCAGCCAAGTTGTAGATGAACTCTTCAGCAACTCTTACATCGAGGATTCCGTCGCTGTCTGGTGAGAAGGAAACCGTACAATTGTTTTAGTGAAAGTTGGGAGGGAACAAGACAAAAATACATTTCTTAGTGCTTCTCTTGATCACCCTCTCTTGAAGCACTACTGTGGATGTCGTCTGCTTAGTTTGTTTGTTTGATTGTTTTGGGGCGGGGTTCCCTCGTTTGGAATTTAGCTCATGCAGTATTGGTTTGGGAGACGATTCTGATAATAATGGTGCAATTAAAACAAAATCACAGTGTTAACATTAAATTGTATTTTAGCTCAAATGAAATTTTCATGATAATCATTTACATGACAGTATGTATTCATATCAATTACGCACTGCGGCTTTTGATGATATTTTCATGTGTGGATATAAAATACCCAATGCATGTAGATGTGTATGTTGTTTTTATAAGACAAATGTTCTCTGTTCCTCCCTTTTTGATTTAGCATTTATTTTCATTTTACTTATTCAAAAAAATTGTGTCGCTAGGAAATTGTAGGGTCCTATATTGGGGCATTTTGATTTGATTTCTTTGTGTCTCTAAAGTCACGAAAAGGCCATCCCTTTCTTTCCTGATTTCCTTTTATTTTTTTATTTTTATTCTTAATTTTTTTTTTTGGGGGGGGGGTAGTTTTTGGTGTGTGTGGGTTTTTTTTTTTTGGGGGGGGGAGGGGTAGAGGAGGCTGTTTGAATTAGTTGAAAAATGAGAATGCTATACAGATAGGGCTGTTTTGTATTATCTTCATGGGAATTTCATATGAACTGAGCCTTTACTGGAAGTCTTTTCATTATTTGGGTTCTTTCCCACATCTCTCCAAGAAAATGTAGACACCTTGCTCTCGTTAATTGTCCTTTAGAATGATGTGTAGATGTCCTTTTCCTTTAATGGTAATAGTTAACCTTCTTTGTCTTTATTCTGGTTACCTCAATGAATAGGAAACCATTTGTTTTCTTGAAATTCAACACATTTTACATTGTTATCGGTATCTGCAATATCATATCATATCACGTTGTTTTGATTTCATCAGGAGGGTTTGGAAGGATAGCCTGAGGATTACAATAATCACTGAAATGCAATTCAGGATAGCTTCAACCAGTAGAATAATACCAGACGAATAGAGTCGCAGCGTTGTCATCAAAATCGGATATAGTTATGGAATTTTAAAGTTTCACAGGTTTTCACAAATCAGTGATATTTATGTCGCAACCACAACACACTCAAAATGGCGGACGTGATGATGTCATCTTTTAACAAGTCTGTCATTGATTTTTGACGTGAAATCAATAACTATGTTAGATTATATATGATTCTTATCAAATAATCATAACTTGAAATAAGGATGACTTTGAGGGGAAAGAGGTTACAGTTGCTATAATTATGGACTTACAATGTGATCTAATAATTTATTAATTTAAGTTTTTGTACAAACCAACCAGAGGAGAGTTGTAAGGTGTTGGCATCATCACTTTATGATACTAATATGAATTAGAAATAAATTTGATTTGATAATAACAAACGCAATATTGAATTGAAGTGAGCTATGTATACTTAGCAGCAGCGATGGATGCGAGGGTATTTGTTACAACCCTTTATACTGACAGCTGTGTTTTGATGGATGGACTGTTTCTTATTTATGTGTATATCTAAGACACATGCCAATGATAAGTTGGGTAAAAACACCCGGCACTAACTACCAATAGTAAGTAGAGTAAAATAAATAGATAAACAAACAAACACACACACACACACACATACACAAATTCTTCCTCTCACGTATCTGAGGTATAAGTATGGCTTACAGGACCTGCAATCAGACTTCAGGTTGAAACATCTCCAATAAAAGTTTTTTTCTTAATTGCATTTAATTCTTCTCATTTATAGCCGCCACGTCGACATTATGGTTATGATGACGAATATCACATTTATTAAAAGAATACTTCTTAAAAGCATAGAACCTACGTGAACAAAATGTGAATACACAGATAACAGATGATGGTTCTGCAGTTAGTACATTGTCTTGTTAAGGGAGAGCTTTAATTCGAGAAGAAAAGATTTTCTCCGTCGGTATGTAACTTTAAAAAAAAAGATACAATAGGTGAACCGAGAGGATACTCGGATTACCTAAAAAGTCCTGCTCATTTATAAGTATTTCACTCATTTGTCACCTCGATGTCGGTCTCCGTGTCAGGTTCTTCTTTCTAGAAATAGCTGCCTACATCGGTCTCGTCGTCATGGTCGGTCTTATCATCCTACTGATGACGATGGGGTGCATGGCAACGGGCTACCAAAACGCCTCCTCCTGGTGCACCTTTGTCAAGGCGCAGACCGGCAGACGACAGCTGAGCGCGGTAAGCAAAATGTTTGCCTCTGGTAAGATACATAAATCCCCGCACGGAATCTAGAACGTACAGTATGTCCTCAAAAATATTACAAGAGCGGATTTCCGCACTGATATCCTTCAAAATGATTAAACAATCTGAATACTATTTCAGGGTATAAAGCTATAACTTCTTTCCTACATCTTGCAGAAAATCCCTTGCGATTTAGTTAAGAAGGTCACAGAGAAATGCTCATCGTTGAGAAGCATGTCATGGGTCCATTCTTCCAAGTTCAACACTTGGATGCTCTCAGCATTTTGTAAGGAGTGAGCGTAGTGGACTGAACTTGGAGGGAACGGATTCCTGACCATGCTCTACAAAGATCCAAATTTCTCCATGACCACTGAAGCAGATCTAGTGGGGTTTTCTGTAAGATGTACGTAATAAGTACGTTCATACCTACAAATTGCATCTTTATTGATTTCACCATTTTTAAAGTTATTATGGCAGAAAGTCTGATTGTATTTTTTTTTTTTTTGTGGGGGGGGGGAGGCACTCGGTACAAGCTCAATAAGCTTGTCATTTTGCAGTATAATTTTTCTTCTTACCCTGAAGTTAGAGTGTTGATATATTGTTATTGTTACTTTTGCAAAATACACTGTGCGATTGGTTCGGGCTACATCGTCTGTAGCTTTACCGCACACGCATGAAGATCAAATTCTAATGATCTTCTTGTGTCTTGTAATCCTTGTATAATCTGTTGTTACGGTTGATTGGTATTATTTCGCACCCTCGTAATGAGAGTTTTTGTGTTTCTCATAAGATCGCAAATGCGTAGAAATGGCGACAAAATTTGGTGAGAGAAACGCCTACACATCTCAACTCTTTGCTCAGTGAACTGTAAGTCTGTAACGATTTCCCTCTATTTTATCAGCTTGTCAGAACTGTCAAGTCGTGTTCTGATTTCTGTATACCAGGTATAAGACAACTTGCCATCCAGTCTCAGATTGCTGTGATATCTATGATAATATTCAGTACTTCAATGATAATAGTTATGCTGCAAACAATTATCTCTCCAAACACAGTTTATGTGCATAACATACGTCATCAACCTAGCGTGGTATGCAATCTTGGTCGGGGCCGCACTGCCAACGGTGTTCTTCTACATGTTGGATAGCGGTGTGTGCACCAACGAAGTCTTCACATCCCTAACCTGCTTAGACCTGAGACAGTTTGGTGAGACAAAGTTATCGTGACGGTCTCGAAGTAATCAAGTGAAGAATGATTGAAAGGGGAATTACCCCCACAATCAGGGTTTCGGGGGATACAGCAATATTAGCATCACCTATGATAGAACACATCGCCAAGTTTGAGGAAAGTCGGACAATCCGTTCAACAGTTATGAAATTTTTAAAGTTCGGTGCTACCATCGCTGGGCAAGAAAGCTACCACAGTTCGTAATGTCACATTAAGACAAATATATAGACAAAATGTTGAGAGAATTCCACAAATTTTAATCGATGACAGAGTGTATATTCCTTTCATTTGTTACCAACTTATGTTAAAGGTTCTATTGTTCCGTCTGCCCTCTGAAAGTGAGGTGCTCTTTCATTGCTTGAAAACTGAAACATGTTCAATTTTCGTTTTCCGTTATATAAATTATATCTGTAACAGAATAGTAGAAGTCTGCTCAAAATTAGACCTAATTTAGAAAGTGATTGAAATTCCACACATTTCACTAGATTATTTCCACCAATTAGTGATACATTAAATGCAAATTAGCTGAAGTGATTATAATTATGATCAATTCACAGCTCTCCCGTGGCTCATGCTGAAAGTATCACAAAATCACAATTAGTTAGGAAGCTTGTATCATCTTGTTTATTTGATTTTATTCTACTAAACGAAAGCCATCTCGAACATAGTGCAGAATTCATACACTCTTATAATTTCCAGTGGGAGAGTTGCCTTGCTTTATCCCGCCGTTTCATAATATTGTGAAAGCATACGATCACATTTCACTCATTTCCTGTTTCGAATCCCCCAAATCCTGGGGTCTGTGTTTTGTATTAACCCTTTTAACGCCATTGCTGCATGGAATCTTAATACGCATGCTTGATTCTTTCACCCACGACGTACATCACATTGCAACACTTATTGACAGACTTTTAAAATTTCTTTTGATTCCCCCCCCCCCCCCCCCGGTCCTCCCATTAACGGTCATTTTCTGCAGGCCTGGCACCGCAAGATCTTTCTGTTTCATCAAACAGGACATTAATCTGTGGACCTGAATTGGAGGCTATTTGCACCAGTGTAAGTTATGATTTAAGATACATATCAAATTTAAGTTTGAATGGATGATGCAACGGATCACAGACTGTTGTGATCACCACATAAATCTTATAAAGATAGTCCCTTCATATAATTAGAAAAACTAATGGGTATTGAAAGTTTTCAAAATAATAAAGAACTTCGAATTCAAGGATAGATAATCTATGTGCATATGATGACTGCAATGTGTGATCACTGATGATTCGAAAATGCATTCTGTAAAATGATTCTATGAAGATGATAAGGTCTGACCATCAGAAAAAGATACAGACAAAAATAATGCCGTCAATGACTAGATATTCTTTTCGAGATAAAATATGCTATCCTTGTCATGGTCAGGAAGGTTGAGATAGGGGTTTCACACGTTAACTTTTTGTGAGGTAATTAGAAACCACTTATAAAATATTAAAGAGCATACAATTTTTAGAGGAATTAAAAGTTTATTTGATGAATATCAGTTTTGATGGCTGAGATATTAAAAATCAAATAAAACAAAGTGGTCCTAATTAAAGGTCCCGCCTTTTCTTAGGACCTCGTTGCTTTTGGATATCTCAGACATTTCCAAAACCAATTTTCATTAAATAAACTTTGAATTCCTCTTAGAATTATAATATGCTCTTTCATGTTTTGTAAGACGTTTCTCATCTCACAAAAAAAAGTTAGAAACCTGAATTCCCACCTCAACCAAAACTATAAATACACGCCATGTTTCCCATGAGGAATTTTAGGTCGAACTGTTATATTTACATTTTCGTTTCTGTATTTGAAGTACGATTTACTAATTAATGACATCATCTCACTCTTATCACGTTGTTTACAACAATAGGTCAATAAGTTTTGTTGTCCTCTCATTCCTTTCAATGTTATTTTGTTGCAGGATCTTTTAATATTCTTCTTCCTGTCCCTGGTGGGTTGTATCTTCGTTCTCTTGGGCATGGTAAGCTTGTAGTCGACAATTTTCATGTTCATGTTTGTGTGTACGTGTGTGTGTGTGTGTCTGTCTGTGTGTCTGTGTGTCCGTATGTATGCAACGTATCAAATAACAGTTCAACATTTTTACAGTCGGAGAAATGTAACTAGTTGCGTTGTCTTGTAGAGCAACGTGACAATTTCGGCAGGTATACAACAAGGCATAATAGTCTGTATAAAAGCGCATGAAATCTTTTTACAAGTCTGAAATGCGCTGAGATAAAACTTGCTATTATTATTATTTTTTTTTATTACTATTATTATCATATTGTTTTGTTTGTTATTATCAATACCATTATTGTTGTTGATGTTATTGTAGCAGGAGGTTTATAACAAAGAAGTCTGAGCAAGCAGATACAAACTCATTTCGAGAATATGTGGAGAAAGGAGGGACGCACTATACAGGAATCGTGACATAATATCCCAGATTTGCAGATAATGTATTACCCTGGTAGCTCTATACTCGGCGTGCTGTCTGTTTACACAAAAGCCAGCTCAAGCAAAGTTAAAAATCTTGAGTATGGGTTTCCTGTTTGAGGCTCTCTGTTTTCTGGAAGTGTAGTTTTCCCCCTACACAGGAATAGTGATGAGACTTTTTAATACGAAAGACTTGCGACTTGATTCAATAGCAACGTCTAACTAATTTTAGAGCGGCCCTGAGTTTCATTTCCGTGTGTACATGAACTACCCAGTGTTTCATAGAGATATTATGGCGCCAGGGCTCAGAGTCTGTGCGGTTTTGCCAATACAAACTCTCCCGTAAGTCATGTCGTGACTTGAATAAACATTTTGAAATTACGATCTGCGAAAGATTAGAAGCAATCGCACCGCAGCTTCGGCGAAAACGTTAGCTCTCGTTTGGAAGATCGATGTTTGTAGGTTTCTCAAGCAGAAATGTATTCACTTTAAAGCAAAACGAACTCGCCGGCTGGAAAAGATAATTATACAACATTGTCTAATTTTGGAATTATGGTGATAATGTACTGGGTTCGCTTGTATTTTCTTTTTGGGGTAGGGGTGGGGTGGGGAGGAGTTGTTTTTGCTAGACGAATTGAGTTTTGTCATTTTGCCACCACAGTCACTAACCCATTGTGCCCCTTTTCTCCCCTTCAAAAAAGCGTATGCATGTACCATACTGCCATATATACATATTTCTGTTGTATATAAACGTGTATAAGTTGAAGAGAAGCGATAATACAAATCCCGATTCCGTCATGTAAGGCTCAAAATAATTCTAAATAAACCTTAGTCATACCAAGTAATGCAACAACGAGTAGAAATCCCAGAGACTTATCGGTTGGTTTGTTGTAAAAGTGATAAAGTTATCACGAGGTAGAACAATGGCATGTACGTTTTCATAATATGCAAGAGCGCTGAGACATGACTTTCATCTCTTTCTCGCTGTTTTGATAATAATGGTATTCCCGTCGCTTGATTCCTTTCGTGTAAGAAAATCTGATGTACTTGCTTCATGTGGATGACGAATTAATCTACTTCAAAGTGGATCAAGCGAGTGATGTTACACGTTCAGAAACCCAACAAGTAAGATGCTGTATTTCAAGTTTAGCATCCGTTGCTTTGACTGGATATGAACTTAACAATAATTGTCAAAAATACTATTCATCCCAAATATATTGAGGCGATATAAACTATCAGGGAATTTCACACACTTCTTTGTGACTTCTTCCTATATACAGAACCATTTCCTAATGAGCCTGGCGGGTAATTATAACTGGCTGAGGATACGAAAGCGGCGAAAGAAGCTAGCGGCGGGAAAGATGAGTCGACGCGCCGGCGCTTACGACCTCAACTCCCACAACGGCCTCCCGAGCCCCGATCGACAAGAGTCGCAGGACTCCAACGCCCACCTCAGGCGCGCTAACCTCCATTACGATGCTTCATCCAACATCATGGCGTCCAACTCGTCCATCCCCACCGTGGCAGCGCAGGTGTCTGCACCGTCGTCGCTCACCTTAATGACCACGGTGTCCACGGCAGCTCCCGCCAAGTCCGCGTCGTCATCGTCGATGTATTCGTCGAAGATCTCGAATCAGACGTACGGGTTTGACGACGGTGGCTTCGGACAGCAGCAAAGCGTAGCAGGCACGCGTACAAGATCGCCGATCGTTCCTACCAGCACTGCTAGCACGTTGGCATCTAAGCAGGACAGTATCGACTACGGTCGGAGAAGTCGTTACGATCATTACAATCCCGCATTTGACGAGAACTATTGGGACTACCCCAGCCCGTCGTCCAAGCAATCGGCGGAGAATGACGATTTCTTTGACCACGACGAGTATGAAGATGCAACAAGCGTCCCCCAGCAGTCGAATGGCAACGCGTTCGGCTACAACCAAACTCATGTGGGGAACTACAATCAGGGCTACTACAATTACGATTACGACACGACACATAACGAGGGATATGAAATACCGGTAAACTCCAGTCCCGCAAGATATAACATGAACTCCGTTCCCGCACGATACGAAATGGATCCAGTTCCCTCGTCGCCACACAGCCAGCATATTGTCTCGCCAGCTTCGAACCGCACATCGGTTGGTAACAAGTTCTTTGAATATCAACTCTAAACAGGAAAATATAAGACCCTTCGGTGTGCATCCCCTATTCGATTCCGTGCGCATGATGCGCATTGACTAAGTTTTATGTTGAGGTCTTGCAGCGCTCCGTTGAGCTGTGGGGTAATTCCTTTCTTCTCTCGTCTTCACCACTCCATGGTACCAGGGAGGTAACTCACCTCCCTGATGGTACTGAGATGCGCTCATTTCAATACACGGATGGAGAACATGATATCATTATGTGTACGTAGATGTTGTACGTCATTGTTTGGTCGATGGAACGTTTCAACACGTACATTTCTTCTTCTATGTTTCTTTTTTGATATGCTATTTGTATATTTAGAAGTATCTGAATTTTTTTAACATGCCATTTGTGTGGAGCAGAAACTCTGTGTAGTGTTGATTTTTGGTGTTATTAGCGATGGCAGAAGTATTCATAGAAAAGTGAAAAGATAATTTATGACAAGGAGTTTTTTTATCTGTTAGATAGAAAGGACATCTGAAATGATATCATGACAACCTATCAATCAAATAGGAATATTCCTGCGTTTGTAATTCAGTCTGTTTTGATGATACGTTGTATCCAGTTTATGTGGTAATAAAAAGTCAAAACACTTTTCGAGTGTGTTTCAGGCAGAATGAAAATTTAAAAAAAAACAAAAAAAAACGAGTACTTGCCGAACAACTATCGAAATTAGTTTAGTTACTTTAGCGACACATTAGCCTAAAGACATGGGCACTGAAATTACGCAATAAAAACTATGCTGCTTTTCTTTTTCTCATTGTCTGTATGAGCAAATGACACAGCTATACATTTGCGGTACACGCTGATTCGTCGACTAAACTACATCAAACTGGCGATAAGATAATGGCGCAATGTTTGAGAGTCTCTGTCATGCAGAAGGCACAGCGCAAACAGGGTTCAGCCAAAGAGGGCGCTCTGGCGTTAACAACTTTCTCGTCAACAGTTCACCTTCATAGACATGTGGGTTGAGTGAATGCAGCAATATTAGTAGAACACATCAGTGAGAGTTTGAGCAAAATCGGACAATCCGTTAAAAGGTTATGAATTTTTGAAGTTTCTGCTCAGTCACGGCTGGATGAAAAGACTACTATAGCTTGTGATGTCACATGAGTACAACGACATAAAGAAAGAATAAAGAAAATTCAACATATTTCCATTTTTCTCGCAAAACAAAAGAACACTCGACTTCTCTCTTTCAGAAGGCAGGGGGAATAATATTACCCTTAACATACGTCAGTAGCAAGTCGAAGAAATGTGCACTTTATTCAAAAAGTAAAGTTTTGTGAAATTCTCTTTTTATTTTCCTTATATAGTTGTACGCATTTGACATCATACACTGTAGTAGTCTTCTCTTCCAGCAGTGACTGCGCAGATACTTAAAATATTCGTAACTTTTGAACGGATTGTCCAATTTTCCTCAAACTTTCACTGATGTGTTCCACTAATATTGCTGCATTCTTTCAATCCTGATGTATATGAAGGTGGACTTGTCCTTTAAAATGTCGCTGAACAATATAATCACCTTAGAGACAGTAATTTTCACGCAACTTGCTGATTTGATCTTTTTCAAGGGCTGCACCACAAGGCTTCCAAATCTTTTACAGAATTTCCTTTGTACATTGATAAGCTCAGATTTCAGGACTTTGTAGTTTCATTGTGCAAGTCGTACTGCTGCAGATATATAAAGTCCTCCTCGGTTGTGTCAAATATATTATTTGCGAGTTTTCTTTCAGCGCAGTGTCATTGTAGTGGCATGGTGTGTGATAGATGCATGCCGTGGCTGTTAGCATGGGATTTGTTGTGACGAACCAATGTCCCATTGTGAAGTACATGGAAAACCCGGTATAAAGTGATCTGGTATAATAACTGATATCGCATTTTTGTTCCTTTGGTAACAAATGATTTAAGTCCTTCATTACCTTTGTTATACAGTTTGTACCAAGTTGTCGATAAAACGTCTGTCTCTTCCATACATCACAGAATACCATCGAGGTTTAGATATTATCTAGTAACATGAAAGTACATGTGTATGTGATGATATCATATTCATTTCATATCAATTCAAATTCGTGGCGCCTGGAAAAGACATCCATTACTTTAAATGATTTCTTTGTGTTAACTGAAACGAAATTCTTAAAAGAAAATCTCAAAATCTCAAACTCATGGTAAAATATGTCAACTTTAAACAGTAATGTCGTTACTGAAACCATGAAACAAACAACGCGTTCGTTTTTCATATTTCTCTCTGCGTTCAGTGTCCTCTATCAATTTTGTGTATCTGTTCTCTGTCTGTCATTCATTTGTGATTGGTTGAATAGGGAGTCACGTGACATACGTGACTTGCGCTATAGAGCACGGTCAGGCTAAAGTACTCTGAATGTTTGCATGGGGAATCTATGCTAAGAATACCTTTTATTCATTTATAGTAAATGACAATGCATGTAATTATTAATTATGATGCATAGAGTGCATAGTCACACCTTTGTGTGATTCTATTCCATTAAGGCTGATGAGACCTGGACGAAACAGCACTGCACTGAGCTATTCATACATCTGTCGTGCATATCCATAGGAGATCCTGCAATATTTTGCATAATATGTCAGTGTCACACATTACAAAACATTGCACAATTCCATCCCCTCTTCTGTAAAGTGAAATGCTATACTTCGAGTTCAAGCTGACCCTAATAAACAAAGCAAAATCACACAAATAAGACGCCACGAGTTTCATTAAAAGCAGAGTTAATACTATAAGTAGGCCCTGATAGCATTTCGCTATGCAATAATGTTGTTCCCTGCTCTTATTTGCATATATGATTTTCAACACTGAATTCGTGAATGCAAACTCTGAAACTACGACGCGTCATTTCAATGTCTGATTTTGATAAAACTCCAGCCTTTGCGTTTGTTTTATTTTACTCTCTTTATCGAAGGCAGTTCGAACTTGGATGGGTCTGCACCACCGTAAGAAAACTTATCATTTTGAAAGCCTAGCAAGTACTGTATGAAACTGCTTCTGGATCGTTAGTTCGAAAATTGGGATCATGGGCAGATTTATCGCTCGTTCAATGATTTCCCATACCCATATCAATTTTGGCACTTTATTGCGTACCATATCTTCGGCAAATCCATTCATTTCTATCTATCTATACTAACTAATTTCCATACATCCGTTGATTTATTTATTCATTTTTTCTATTCATTTGTGATTCTACGCTAAAGGAATTGTATAGTTTTGTTTAAGACCTAGCTTCAGGTTTCTAACATGTTTTTTTTTTTTTTTTTTGGGGGGGGGGGGGTTTGGTGTGTGTGTGTGAGATAATGAGAAACCTCTTATGAAATGATATTATGAAAGAGCATGTATAATTCCATGAGGAATTCAACATTTTTTTAAAATAAAAATTGGTTATGAAATGGCTGAGATATCCAAAACAGAGCGATCCTAATAAAATGTGTGACCCACCTTTCATTATGATCGCTTTCTTTTACTTTGTTTTTTGGATATGTCAGCCATTCCAAAACCGATTTTCATCAAATAAACGTTGAATTCCTCCTAGAATGGTATGGTCTGTATTATATACCTCATAAGTGAGATTCGTATCACTGATTGGTCAAAACTATATCAAGTGACAAGGTGTAGTCCCGTCTATCTTGCCTTAGGGTTTTCATGTAAGTGATAGAAAGGCAAAACCCTCGTGATAGAAAGGCAAAACCCTCGTGATAGTAAGTCAAAACCCTCGTGATAGAATTCGTAAACCCTCCGCGACTTTTGTACACATAACAAGTACACTAGACTTCGCGCACGGTGTCCGCAACCCCTCCAAGGACGTTCACTACGCGCATCGATACCACACATGCACAATCATCGCACTAGCGCACAGCAGGCATGTTTCAACATGGCATGATGATCGAGCGCTCCTCCGTGATTTCAAGTGAGCTCAATCAAAGATCGTACACTTTGTCTTTAGGATTTCTTAGGATCCCGAAGCAGAGACAAATCTCAACATGTTGGAAATATCGAATTAAAACACGAGCGACGGGAAACTGGATGTATACTGTAACCTTCTGCCAAGATTTTATGCAGGAGCTCACCGAAGGCCGTGTGACTTACTGTGAGTGATTACCGTGCGTTTTGGGTAGTCTACGAAATGCACGAAAACCATGCAAGCGAGCGTTGTGGCCTGATTTTAGGGCTAATGTTAGGCCTAACAGTTAGAATTTACTTCGTATTTATTGCCTAGCCCTAGATCTTGGTTATGTCTTAAAGGATGAGGTATATAAAACAAATATTAACTGCTCTGTATTCGGATGGTGGTGGAAATTATCACTCCCTCGGTGCTTTTCATACCGGCCCTTCCATCACCCCTCGGCTAACGCCTCGGGGTGATAGAAGGGTCGGTATGAAAAGCACCTTGGGCATGATAATTTCCACCATCATCCTCATGAGCAGTCAATATTTGTATACTATTTCATAAGTGCTTTCTTGGTAGCACGATCCTCATCTCCATCAATACTATAACTATCCTTTTAATTTGCATATTCCCCAAATCAAGAACATTATGAGAACTTCATGCCAAACAATTCATAACAAAATGCAGTGTATTCCGAAATGAATACTAGTACTTGCTACCGTTCTTACAGTGACAGTGATTAACGTACACTATTGTTTAGATACAACGAGCTCACACATAAGAAAAGATACTTAAGATCATGATACGTGATTGCGGTATCATCGTTGATCATTCGTGTATGTTTTTAATAAATGTTCAAAACTGTCCAAAAGCTATACATAAGTATCATTAATCACCGATGACTATCACGCGTAAGCTTGTACATTCCGTATCATCTTTTCCTCTCTCTCTCTCTCTCTCTTACCCACACGCACGCACACACACACACACATACATATGTATACATACACACTCTGTCTGTCTCTCTCATCGACATTTTTGTCACGAGTAATCAATATTTCAATACTTTAGTAATGAATATGTACATGCTGAAAACATCCGCCTTATATACAGACACTACACAGGCTGGCTATTACAGAAAGAACAGAGACTCGGTGCAATTAAAAAAAAATTAACGTACCCATATTCGCGTTTGCATTGTACAATGTACAAAAAGATTTTTTTTTCATTACAAAAGGAGATCGTTTCACACATAAAATGATGCAAATTGAAACTTTTCAGAACTTCGAACGGCAGTTACCTTCATCAACGATAACCAAAAACAAGCTTTGTTTCACAGATGTTTAGTTCCAAAAAAGTTGATTTTATACACATCAAGTTACGAAATGAAAAAAAAAAGAATCCCTTCATGTGCATTAAAACCACCAATTTATATCTGCGTTATCGTATGTCAGTGGTTCGAATCAAATTTGATGACATATTGTATTTGCTCGAGATTCCTATCTTACCGACGAATTTGTCCTCCTGCATCTTATATTCATATGTCATATATTAAACACTTGACTACATCCCAATAATGACGTCATCCTAAAGCGGTTTTCCAAGAACTGTGATTATAACACTTACTTTATGTGGCTATCTACTTCCTGACTCATTTGCTACGACATATCTTTTATGTAAAAAAAAGAAAAGAAAAAGAAAACAGAGCAATTGAAGATCGAGCCATCCGATTTGGCACGCGGTCGAAGCATAAGAACAACTGTATATTTCTGGAAGCGAAAGATAATCCTCGAGAATTTAAAGAGACTATCGTGTTAATACAAACGCTCTTGATGGCAAGATGATCATGAACGCATGGACCACAACATGTTACGATTTAACTTTGAATTTTTCCATCACACTACAAAATCTGACGTCCTTCAACATCATAACTCATGATGACACGCAAACAAAGCATCGATTAATCTTATACACAAAGCAGCATTTTAATTCAATTTTCATCCCAATTTGTTGCCATACCAAATCTACTAAAAACAAGCACATCATTTTGCTCACAAAGCAGCCCCCAAAACCTACTTGTTTAATTTTCAACTTTATCTCTTGTTTACAATATTATGCGCTTGCAGTAACTCACACTTTTGTATAACTGTGCATCAAACCTTAAACAACTCTACTAAAACTTGAGAAGTCATAGTCATACAAGGCACATTGCACCATGTAAACAGCATAAAAAGACGCGAGGAAATACATTGGCAAATCTGAGACAAACAGCAACCAGGGCCCCATTTCATAAAAGATGTTAGGATAGCAACTCTTGCTGGAATGACAACCTATCATAGCAACAGCCAATCAGGAGCTAGATTCTTGTCGTTTACCTTGACAATTGCCATTCCAGCAAGAGTTGCTATCAGATCCACTTTTTAATAAAAATGGGGCCCAAAAGATATTAAAAAGTAAACACACTGATACGTGTACTAAAACAACGATGCTCTTGTTGAAAGGAAAGGAGCAAGATGCGCACGGAAGCAGACTGAATGCTTTCTAGACTTACGAGAAAAACAAAAAGGTGCCTCATCAGAGCTATTACACTGCACCATATGAACATGACTACCAATGGAATTCACACGATAAAAACTCACATTAACTCTTTTGAAGTGTCGATGATCACTCACATAGTGTTATTAAAAAATGCAGAAAAAAAAGTTGTTCCGTAAGGCGAGACGAAATTCACAGTATTTACCTATTGGGCAAAAACGGACATACTACGGTTTCATAATATTACAATACCATATGCCGTTTGTATAGCAAAGTTAGTTGTCCTGTACCGCTTGACTATAATGTCGTAAATATCAACTGGGTATATACCATCTTCAAAGGAAATATTGGAACAATGCAGAAAAATATCGAGACTCTGCAGAATCATGAAATAAAGTAAAATAAAATCTTCGCGGATTTCCCGGTGTCCTTTGGCGATTCGTTTAGAAACAGGCACTTCTAGAGATGAAGGCGATTTAGGTCTTAACTTCAAGGTCGACTTTGTACCACAACACATTCCAATCAACATTGACACCCTTTAAATTTTCAATTACATAATTGATATCCTGCCAGAAATCATCGATGACAAATAAAGTTGTACATGAAGTCGGCTCGCTAAAATGAATCGACACGACATGACGCTTCTTTGTCGTTTCTGTCTTTGTTGCGGATGCTAGATAGGATTTATCATTATGTAAATATTCTATATGACATCTAACATCATGATTTTTTTTTCTTGATCAACTCGAGAAACGTAATTATGGAAGTGGGATTAGGTTCCTGAGTCAAATTCCTCAATACTTCGTAATCAATAGTATCAACAGAAAAAATTTCAACTGAGAACATACACTCCAACAGCTCCTAGGTCGCCTTTGCTACAGCAACATCATCTTGTCAGGAGATCTATACAGAAAGTTTTCTTTGATTTGTTATATCTGTATTCCACATTAAAACGGGTACAGAATACTTGGGATGGCGAACATTCATCTATTAAAGTCCTTGCTAGGATCCGACCGAATTGTTGAACGAGAAAGAGTAATGCAGCACCCCATGTGACATCACAACTTGGTCTCTGAAAGGTGACGTCATGCTCTATAATCAACTCAGAGCATGTCTTGTTGATCGGGCACTGGTGTGACGAAGTTAGCCGTACCAGGGAGGTGAGATGAAATTCGTCTCACCTCCCTGGCCGTACTGACACAGCGGTGGACGGCCAATTTCGTCACTGTGGAGAGAGGGGGAAGAGGGAGAGGGAAGAGGCTCGTCACCAGTCCAAGAACCTTCTACGGCCCTCACAGCATCGGAGCAGTACGAGGCGAAGCCGTCTCTTTTCTTGCCAATTATTGTTCTCCAATCCCTTTCACCTTCAGAAAGATCAAAATGTCACTCCCATGCTATTCAAGGGCGAATCCATCTCATCTCGATCAGATGAAATATTCGTGTTTATCTCTGGACGAGGAGTCTGTAGACTGCAGGGTAACGTACGGTTCCGCCAGCCCTCCGCCACTCTGGTTCGTGCTGCCCCCGCTGTTCCTGTTGGATCGACTCTGCCCGGTGCCACTGTAGCTGCTGTGCACGGGGAATTCGTTGGCTCTCTCGAATCCCTTATCACCTAGCTGGTGGTGACTCCCGTACTCTTTGGAGCCGAACGTGCCATTTCTATCGAGATTACTTCCGTAGCCGTCATTGTAGGCATCCCCTCTGCGCGACATGTTGTTGCTACCGTTGTACCCGAACGGTTCGGACGTGCCGCGCGCGTAGGCGCCGTTGTCACCAAAGGCGTCGTTGTTCATGTTGGACGAGACGTAGGGATCCACGACGTTTGCTTCGTATGACTGCTGGGTGGCGATGCGCTCTCGATCGCTGAACGACTCGTTCTGGTTGTCGAAGGCTTCCATGTATGCAGTCTTCAGCGCAGGCATCTCCTCGATATCTGCTTCCTGTGGTCTGTAGTCTTGCCCTCCCCCTCCCAAAGTGGAGCCACCAAACGTGCTACCGCCATAGTTGCTACCTGCGTAGTTGCTGCCAGCGTAGTTGCTACCACCATAATTGCTGGTAGTGTAGTTGCTGCCCCCGTAGCTGCTCCCTGGGCCCTCAGTCGGTTTCAGTTCCTGCATAGTATACAGATTTTCTCTGCTGGATTTCATGCCTTCGTTCTTGTAGGCGCTCTGCTTGATCATGGAAGCTGAGGTCGAGGTGGCAAGGGCACCGTTTGATGGACCACCGTTCAGATGACGGACCGAGGCGCGGCTACCACGGAGCGATGCTCTAGTCCCGGATAGCGACTTCTTACTGCCACGGAGGCTGGTGGTACGATGGATGTAAGTACCGGTGCGTTTGTCCACATAGCCATCCTTGAAGCGGTCACGCAGCTTGGCGTAGTTGGCCGAGAAGTTGAGAACGTAGTGAATCTGAATACAGAATAGTGATGAAATTACATAAAAAATAAATGAAAATATATAACAGAAGATATCTGTCAAAAAATAACAACAACTAAGCTTTGTTCTTGAGAGATTCTCATCTCCCACTGTATAAGCTTATGATGCTTTTATGAAGAATTCGCGATGACAGTTTCCATCAAAATGGTTATTATCTCACTCTTATGTATTTCTGCAGCCCCGATTCTTTCGAACTGCCCAAGCTTGTCATGGTTCGAGTCTTGTTTTTCAGGTCAAACTAATATTGGCCACAAGTGCTCTTTCTTCCTAACAGCACAAAATTCTTTTCTTTAGGATCTGTTTCCTTCATTTCCTATCATCGTATTGAGACAGTACATGTTACTTCAAAAAGATGTACGAATGACATGATGCCACGACGAAATGTACGATGACAACCAAGAAACGAAAGGAAATATCTAGTCTGGTGGGGAGGTGTCAATTCGGTTTCAACTCTGCAACCTGTTCACTCACCAACGCTATAACAGTAAGGATCACTCCAGCCAAAGTGATGCCGTAATAAATCAGGACATCCTACAAGGAAGAACAAGACACAAGCATTAACATTCAATCATAATTACCATGCTCGAAACAGGAGAAACAAGCACTGATTTCTGTCTTTTGAAATTCACTGCTAATTTGAGACTTAGTTATAAACTGAGAGATTAGGAAGCTTTTGAAAGATCTGTTACCGAAATAATTACATGTAAACAACAAAATACTCAAACGAAACATAACTTTTATACTGTGCCCTACGAAACACTAGTAAATAAATAGGAAAAGTTATATTGAACACACACAGCACCAAACCAGAGGATGGGGTTCCTTAATGGGTTACAGAATTCATCAATGATGTTACAGGAGAAGAGAAGAAGATGGCGAAGTGATACTCACGCTGTCACACATGTAGACGAGATCTTCGTTACACATGAAGAAATCCTCCTCCTCTGTGGACGGAAGTCTTGGGTCAGCCCAGCGAGAAGCATCCGGGTCATAGTTTATCAGACCTACAACAGCGCAATAACACGTACCATGGTTATACGGCAAAGTGGAGACCACCAATGACAATAGATTTATTGTTTCAACGTCAAGTTTAGGTCTGTTACACATCAGAAAATTGCAATAGCTACTACACTAACACACACAAAGAAAGGGCTGAAGGTAAGATTAAAAAGAAAAAAAAAGATTGCAGCATCACAGATGAGAAACGAAGTCTTTTCAACAATAATGCTACTTACTGCATACAACTATCAAGGAATCTTGCTCCAACTTACGGTTCAAATCAGAATAAGTATAATACCTCGTCGCAGATGTGACATTAAAATCTTAAAGATGTTAACAGAGTAGTTTCCGTCCTATATGCTTTCGCGTAAATACAAAACTTTTTTCGGCAACATTTTACACTTTAACATAATACAAGAAGAAAGTTATGTGACACCGAGGAAAATTGACATTTTAACAGACGCCCTCTAACACCAAGACCGAAAGACATTGATGATATTATTATATCGGAAACATGTATCGCACCCCACTGCCTGAGGTCCAAGCACTCGTAGAAGTAGCGCTCCTGGTTGAGTTGGTCCTTGGCTGACCGGCAGACGCCGCCGGCGTTGACGCTGAAGAAGAAGGTCGGGATGACGGTGATCACCATGATTATCACCCAGATGATCAGCAGAACATAGGCGATGGTCAGCACCTGGGACAAGAGGTGGGAGGGGGAGGAATACAAGGAAATATTCATCTCTTTGCCATCGTCCTTATGTCCATTGTCGCATAGAGTATTAAGTCATTTAACCCTAATTAGGCCGGGAGGGGGCGGAATCCGCCGCCCCCCCCCCCCCCCCCTTCTCGACGTTTTGCGCAATAATTCTGCACATTCTGCAATTCTCAATGCTTTTAATAAGTTTAATAAGATGTTGGGCTTAATTTGCATAATTAATTGATTAAAATTAGAAACTGATAATTGGAAAAAAAAATAAGACACTATCTTGTAGATTACGATGTGGGTGTCGCGCGTGCCAAATTTCGTCGCGATCGCGCCACTGATGGCCGAGATCATTCCCGGATATAGCATAGCCAAAAAAGCCTGGCCTGTTTAGGGTTAAAATGATACTTGTACTTTGGAATGTGTTCACAATAACAATGAGTCTTCATACACAGAGGGACTAAGATGACAATTACTGCAACATACTGTCTGTCGATACATTCGTACATGAATTACTTGATATCAAATCTATAGGCGTGCTCAAGGGCAGTTTGAGGAATAGGAAAATCCGGGGGTTTTTTTCATTCACTTATGTTTCACAAAGGGTAGCGTTATTACATGATATATGGCAAAATTTCAAGTTCAAGTTCAAATTTATTTCTTTTTTCCACGTTAAAATAATATACAAACATAAATCTCACTTTCTTCAGTGACAGAAATAATGCATGCATTATTGCAAATAATGCTTACAGTATGGATACATTGCAATGGTTGCTGAGGTAACAAAAGTGAAATAATTGTCAATATGCACTGTGTGAAAAAAAGGACATGTATAGTCATCATTTTTTATCAAAATGGTTTGGCTTAGAACAAAGAGCAATGATGACAAAACCGGGACATTTGACTGGGAATCAAGTCATAGGGTTAGCACCATCGTGAGCAGACGACGGCCCCTTACCATTCCTGTCTGACATCGGCCTTTGGCGCGCGTTCTGAAGCGGCACACGAACTCCTTCCGGGTCGCACCGGTGCCCAGGTAGGCAGTGGCCAGCATGAGAACACATAGGATGACCATGACAGCTGTGCCGACGGCCACTCCGATCTTCACGTAGAGTAGCCTGAAGCAAAATGGAGATAATTTCACCAAGATTTTCTTCTTTCTTTCTTTTTTTCTCATTTTTAGTACAGGGACACCATTAGCTCAGAACTTACCGCATAAGGCAACAGACAAGAATAATTATGATAGGATAACGTAGCAAGTTAACCTACTGAACATTAGGTTCAACTTGCATATAAAGAGGTATACAATCTATTGTGGTTTATTTCAGTAATCTGAACGACGTATGGGTATACTTGTCTTGTTTCGGTTCGGTTTCGGTTTCGGTTTTGGTTCGGTCTTGTTTGTAAACTCACCAGTCTGACATCACTCCTCGGAGCGTGTCATTCCAGAGGAAGATATTGACGGTCTCGTCGGAGGCGAGAACGACGCCGACACAGAAGGCGACCACGCCGATCAGGTAGACGATGGTCGTCAGGAGGTTGGGGCACGGACAGCGAAGACAGCATGTCTTGCAAGGCCCAGGAACTGCAGGACCAAGAAGAAACGGGTGGCAGCGATCATTACAAATTCAATATACAACCACAGTTTTACAGACAAACAAAATAAAAACACGGCTATTCTTACTTAGATTACTACGACTTCTACTAACATAACATCTATAACAAATTTAAGTGAAACTCCAAACTACTGCTGCTGCTACATCTAACTCTTATTGCTACCATTTGTATCAATTTACTGTAACTAAAAGTATAATCACAATAATTTAAACAATTTTGGGGTAAATTTTGATGAATAAGACAATGAATAGTGGGTTAGGAGTTAGTGGCTTTCATCCAATTTTATTATCTTTTATATACTGCCATCCTTGTTTGCACACCCTCGTGGAATACAAACCATCAATATACAAGAGTATAAGAGCTTTGAGTCTTGTAAATTGGGCACCAATGCACAGGTGGCACAAGATAGTGGACTTTGCTCTTTATAGAAATTGAAAGAGAGACAAAAATACCCTTCAGTAGCTGTTGCTTGAAAATACATTATTCATACAGAAAATAGACTTTGACCATCGTACGTGCACATTCTTCGTAGTGCGGCAGTAATATGTTTTTCTCGCACACACCCATAGACGGCCATCTCTTTGTGCAAAATGGACCCCTTTCGGGACCACCATCCTAAAATACAGTTGATACGTACATATAGACGCGTTGCCAACGAGACTGACGGGGTTAATGGTGTATTCTGTCTGTCCACAGAAGGGGGTTCAAAGTATGTTTACACTGCATGTCGAGACATTTACACTCAAGCGCACGAGTCTCCGTGCTGTAGAGATATGGACCATCGATTATGCATGCACTGCGTTATGGCTGTCCCTATAATATCTTTATTAATCTACTGTGCAGATTCTCCCGCGTACAATGCACCATTTGAACAAAACAAGAATGTATCAATAATTGCGGGTTACAGCATCTGTCAGTATACTATAAAAAAAAATCTAGATGTCACACGGAATTGTGGGTATTGTCTGTTTAAATTAAGTGTTTAGGTATACTTTCATTTTGCTTACATGCTATTAAGTTGCTATATTTTGAAAAATATACAAAAACGTAGGACTTCGTGTGTGATGTGGAAATGCAACATGGTCACATTGATGTTGATATCACTACTATGGAATTATTGCTACTATTATTACTACTACATTTAAAAATCAATATCTTTATCTGAATGAACATAATAATCGCAGTCATAATGAACATGAACGGAATGATGACATTCGTTTTTTCGTTACATATCTTTAGTTTAATCATTTTCTATTCACCGACCGGCTGTCTTGATCAAACGATGAGTTACTCTCCATGCTGATGGATTATTTTATGTCTTTGTAAGATGATTGTCAGACTTGAACCACGGTACGACGATTACTCAACGGACTACATGTACATGGTATCCATCTTAGAACAAATTTGCCCCTCCTTTGTGGGATCAAGGAGTTACCAGTGACTCCTTGGTGGGATTCATGGATTGTTTATACAAGAGTGAGTCAACTGTATATCGCACGCCATGCATGGAGTCATGTACATGTAGGCCCATGATGGAGTAAAGCAAAGATTTTTGTGTGAAAAATATTGCACCGATCACACTTCAGAGACCTTATACAGGCAGATGAAAAAAAAAAAAAGATGAACATGCTTTCGTGCAACTCCGTGATGCAGCGTGCATGTAATATGCATGAGAATCACACGCTTGGTGTTTCGGAATTCATCGCAACGCACGTAAGCACATAAACAAACAAGCAAACATATTTATTTGTATGACAATCAGGCGTGTCACTCACAATACAAAAGGTTCATTTTCATCTTATCGCTGCAACTTCCTCCCCCCCCCCCTCTCTCTCTCTCTCTCTCTCCCCTGAAAATGATAATTGCATACATACTGTAATCTGCGTTACATTTGAGTAAAAAAATGAAATATGATAATGCTGATATCATACTGTACACTATACAGACGTTATTGGCCACAGCATTACTATTATCAAGCATAATATCAGCTGCATATCTTGTTTCCCTCTGTCACATCATATCGATAAATTCATTTAAAGGTCACAAAAAGTAGTTTACATGTCTTCCTCTGCTTCGGGGCACGTTTTCATTTCTCAAATAAACAAAACCACTAGACGTTGTTCTAAATGTACTTCCCCGGATGTCGAGACTGGAGAAAAATAGAAGGAATTTCCCCAAAATATGTCTCGCGAAAAGTATAGGAAATCTGTTCTAAAACTCTAAATGGCAAGCGTACACACAATAAGGAGTGTCTAAATATATTTCTTGGCAAGCTATATGTATCGGCGATGGTGCCGGAACGTGTATGTCTGACGAGCAGTGCCTCTTACATTAATAACATTACAATGCATTCAGCTGTTTTGTTTTTGTTTTGTGCCGTTTTGTTTCGCTTTGTTTCGCTTGTTTGTTTGTTTTTTGTGTGTGTTTTGATTTTTGTTTGTTTGGTTGGTTTTTGTTTGTTTAGTTGGTTGGTTGGTTGATTGGTTGGTTGGTTGGTTGTTGTTGTTGTTGTTGTTTTGTGTGTGTGTTGTTTGTTTGGTTGGTTTTTCTTTTCTTTTTCTTTTTTTTTGGGGGGGGTAACTTGTAGAACGGCACTCCCTTCACTTACAGGCAAGTACAATTGTAGTATATACAGCTCACATTTTCAAGTTCAGCACGATCTTACTATTGGCAACGAAGAAAACGCACAAAACAGCGATTAACAGTCATTTTATATGTTTGAATCATTGCAGCACGTGTTAGATAAGGTAATGTTACATTGATTTCGGGGGAGACTCAAGAAAGAATAATTACATAGGCCTATTTATATCATACTGGCGAATGCACATTAGCTTGGTCATTGACGGTAAAATAGTATGTAGACAATGCATCTCTTACAGTGATACTGTTTATGATAATTAATTGCAAGCAGACATATGAGAACAGTTCTTCTTCTTTTTTTCCAAGTGACATTACCCATTCTGTGTAAACTTCGTTCACATTTTTGTTGATGGTTTGCATTTTTCTTTCTTCAAAGAGAATGACATTTTCCGCGAGGCATGATGTCGACATTCCATGATACAAGAAACATAGTCCTCCTTAGTGCTGTCAAGAAAATACACTCTTATCAGTTTCTATCGGTAATGCGATGAAGCCAGACTATAATTATCTTTATCTATCCGCCCCATCGAGGAAGCATACGTTTTTTGCTCATTTCCATCATATCTCCGCGCTTTTTTTTGAAATGCGTCGCCTTCTCTGACAGTATGGGGTGCATCTACTTTCATTTTCGCTCCGCAAGAGTGGGCGATGCCAAGACACGCTCTTATGTTGGTACTAGTATACTCTGTATAGCACGGATGACGTACTGGAACTCGGCTGATAATGTCGATTTGAGTGTGTCAGAGCTACCGTAGGAGCTTCTCGAAACTCCTTGGTCAGAGCAATCGGAAAATGTATAACTGTGATGTGATGTCATGAAAACCGCCTGAGGAAAGTAATAGACTGGTGCTATCATGCTGCATGGAAGAGATACAGGGCTAGCTCGGAGCGTTCCACCCGCTCTCCTCTCCCTTCTTCTTCTTAGCCTTGAGATCTATTCCTGTGAATGAACACTCACGGATATCATTGGCGGGCAAAATAGTCTCAAGTGGAGAACTACTGACTCAATTCGCCTTCTTTTCATGTCCTATTGGGTTTTCTTCGTGATTACAATGTTCCTCCTGCTAGTAGGACAAACACGATTTGGCGTGGCCATCGGTGACTTCAGTAAGGCAGTTTACTCGAAAACATCACAAAATCTATCCACGACTGTGGTTTGCTTTTATATTCAAGATTAGCCAGCTTGATGGAATTATGTTTTCGCTGAAGACCCTTTCAATTTGCTTTCCAGTGAAAAGGGTAGCGCTATGGACAAATTATTACTGTCTTAGAATCTCGATATTTGTATCGTATGAAGATATACATTGTACAGTAACGTTTCCTTTCGAGCCCCTTTTCACCACTGCAGGACCATAAGCTCCACGTTTTGTTGTCGTTAACTAACACTTCCTCATTCTTGAAATTCGTAACGTATGATTGGCGACAACTCGCCAAATGAAAACACCAGAGCAAAATCCTACATGCAGAAATTATGTTTATTAGCACCCCTGTTACTGACAATATTTCCAGCTGCATGGAATAAATCGTTGCTGGTTCTTCTTAAAGGGGATTCATGTTTATATTGCACAAGCTACCTTCCCACACTATTGGCTCATATACCTCCAATTCGCCTTGAGATTACCATTGTTCGTTTCTGACAGGCAAATTCTACTCCAACTGTAACCTGCATTTCATAGTCACATTTCTGTTATCTTCCAACATAACAATACGTGATTTATAGAATACAATTTGAACGGATAAGCTTTATCGATTCATATTCAGAACCCATGCCAGTCGAAATGAGAGCAGTAATGTGTCAGAGAGAATGATTGGCGTTACGCTCAGGCTTCAGGCTGCCATGAACGACCACAACCGTTCGCGGCGTAGTTCAAGTGCATGCACTTACCGCGTGCTTTTAAATTTGAGCCCAAATAAAACATGCACCAACGTTTTCCTTTGATACTAAAAGTAAGGCGTCTTTCTGTCTTCATGCAGCCTACGAGAGCTGGTACGATCTGCCGTAAATATCAGTTGGATTTTCTTGCTATAATTACGTATGACAGATGTACACTCTTTTTCTTTTCGAGTGAAATAGTAACTACCGAAACAACGTTTTGAAACGCAGCCTAGCGAAAGCAAACAGGAGCTTGCAGAGGTCAAACGGGTCGTATTTACGGCTGAACCTGAATCCATGTCCTTTCGTCTCATGCTGAGATAAAATTGTATTCATTGACAACTACAGGTCACATGACATCTTCGGCACCCTCACACAACCCGTAGTCTCGCGTCAATACGTTTTCATTTCCACTCCTCCATTAAACGGGCATTCCGGACGATTTTCATAATTTCACATCATGAAGTACATAAATCAACAGCTCCATGTATAGATTCGCGGAATTTATTGTGGTCCTTGAGCAGAGAAACCAATAAATTGAAAATCTTAAACAAATTACACTGAACAGTGTTGATGACATCAGAGCCTCATATATTTCATAAATGTAGCAGTGTAATTCCATTACAATACCAATTGCTCAACAAGTTCACCTGTGAAAAATCTATGCATGCCTTCTTCTTTTGTTCTGCTTCCTTGAGCCCCAACTCATGCATTCTTATCATGCGTATGGTGAGGCTGGCATGTCATCATCCTTGTTCATTGCAATTTGTTATAAATTTTGAAAACATTCTCATTCTTTATCCCAATCACTATAGATTATGAAACTCTGTACTCAGTTTAAGTGATTCAAAGCTGTTCAAATGTAAAAGTCTGAAAATCATCCGGAGGTCCCCTTTAAGGTACTTTTCAGTCCTTCAGAGCAGTTTCCTTCTTTTGAAGCTCCTTGGAGAAAGCAACCAGCGTCTGAATTTGAAGTCGAATTCTGCAAAAAATCTTTCTTTTTGGGGCGGAGGAGGGGGAGGGGGATGAAATCACTTACACTGTCTATGCAGAGCAAATGAGGGTTATATAACCTTGATGACATCATAATCACGTGGCTATGGCGGATATCCTGAGATATCTATAGGACATCGTGTTTGTTGACTCCCTAATATTCAAATAATTTTCGTGTTCTTGACATTTTTCCTGATTTCGCCAAAATATTAATCATTCAGCTTCTTCTGTTACACCATTTTCAGTGAAAATATTTTTCCCTGGGATAGATCATCTTGTGTTGACTCCCCTCCCCCTTGAAGAAAAAAAAAAAGTTCCCAGGTCATATTGTTGGCCTTTCATTCTTTCTTGTATCTAGAGTGTTTTATCTGTTACAATTTTTCCCCTCATGAACACACTTCTTCAAATCATTGAAATATACCTCGTCGAATGAAGTTTTCCATGCAGGCATTCTGTGATCAAAACCGTGTTTGACGCAGAAAATCATTGTGAGAATATCTTTTATTGCACCTTGTCTGGTCTCTATTGGAAGATCACAGTGTGCCTTCTATGATGGCTATGGCGGAATCTTGTCGTTTTATTTTGGCTTCATACTTCTCTTCTCCAGTATTCTGAGTCAAGCTATTAACGGAGCACTTCACCTGGTACAGAGTCGGGCAATGAAATGTCGCAAGATTAATGATTGATTGAATGCTTTGTTGACAGACAGCGTTCAGCAGAGCGCGATTTAGTAGGCAGGCAACGATCAGTACCCCTCCCCTTACAAAATGAGAGAAAATGATAATCTAATCATTATGATTGCCAACGATTATATAGCGCGTAACATGCACTATTTATATATAGTGTATCCGTACGCGTTCAAGAAAAGGAAAGACAATCTTTGCTTTTTGATATCATAGATGAAAACAGTACACTTGTATATTGGATCGCTTTGAAAAATCATTTAGGGCCTATAATGTATTGCTCTGCGTGACTGGCTTGCCAAAACGCTGGAACGGATATGTAATTGGGACATTGCATTTCATTTGTTTTGCAGTGTTTTATTATACGCTGTTTTGTTGTATATGATGTTAATAAGATACACTGGTAGAAAATGTAGATAATCATAATGATAGCACTGCAAAAACAAACAAACAAACAAACAAAATATACTAATGACATTCATCCATGTAATTATAATCGGATAATGATGATAAAAGAGTAAAGTGATATCAGCAACAATAATGATATTCCAAATTAAAATCCTTAAATTTCGTTTCAACACTGTTCTTCCACTGCCTCCAGACATCCCTGCCACAAAATATGACCTCGTTTTGCAAAGTTAGAGCCAGACTGTCGAACAAAACATTTCTTCCATTGATTACAAAGAAATTACGATTTTTATGACGACGGCAATTAAAGCATCACTATAAATTTTATTAGTGTAATCATCATTGTCACCTGGGTGACTATCACTACTTACTCATCCTATTTCTTCACTGCTTCTACTTCACTAATATACTACTACTACTGCTGCTGCTGCTGCTGCTGTACTTATACATGTACAGGCGACCTATTATATAGTACTGCTGTAACTACTCTATACTCTAACTACTTCTACTACACGTTATCATCATATGTGATTATACAATATAAACTGATATCATTATATATGACCTCTAACGCAGAAAGTAGGAAAGAAAGGAAACGGCAAGTGGAAGTTCAGTGACATTTTTGCGATTATAAACAAAGCCTTGTCCAAGGCTTTATATGCAAGGTCAACCGTAAAGTTTACTTCTGACGACAACACGCAGTCAACCAACCCCCTCAAAAGATAACTTTTGACTTTTGGGTCCATCCTTGACAGCACGTCAAAAATCGGAGACAAAGAGGATGTTATATGCTACCCATGGTTTCCTGATTCACATAAATATTACAGGAGTGCTTGATCTAATCAGCTTGGAATGTATATTATAATTCTCTTCCCGCTGAGGTCTAATTCATGGTCAGGGCAAAAAGGTCATTCTACAACCAAATCTGAGATTACCCCGTGTTTGCGTAGTAAAATCTGCAAACGCACATGTCAATCCTGTTCGTCACGCACTTTCATTCATAATGTTTGACGATAATATTTCGTTGAAACAATTGCAGTGCAAATATTTTTGCGTATAATTTCCCTCATAATCTTCACAATTAACACATTTTTATCACATTGCCATCATTTTCCAATTTCTTAATATACTACATTATGTAGTAATTAAATTCATCGGTATGAACTCAATTGGCTGGGTATTTCCTCATTCAATCTGTTACGTAATGACCTTTAAGAGTGTTTGACAACAGATTTTATAGGATTTCAAAAGCGTTGAAGAATGTCCGTTCATGTAAATTAAATCTAAAAGAAAAGCAATAAACAGTGTAACATCACACCTCCTCGGTATCATAATATAGGCCTAACAGTTACATGATACGACAATGTCCGTTGATAACATGTTACACGACATCCCCATGTGTCATAGAAATGTCATCTTTCGTGAAATTTCTCTAAGAAAACAAAGAAAATGGATATAGGTATTGTTTTAATCATCGTATAATGTACTGGAACGCGCCGTCATCTACTAATAATAGTTCCAAAACAGTGATATAACTTGCTTAAAAAGGAACAAGACCTTGATGGAAGTAGGCCTATTTATTGCCGGTTCGCAGGCAAAGGATGTCTTCGAAACCCAGGGGATACCTCATGGAAGCCCTGAAGGGACGTCACAAAACACATTTCTCACTCAAGGTTCACCAAAATTTGACAATTATTTCACAATATATATTCACAGATCCACACAGACAGGAACTGTCATTTACATTGCTTTCCCGTTATATCGAAGACGGTCATAACTAAATTCTCGTTGCAACGAAGTAAAACTAAGGTCCCAAATTCATCATTACTTTTTATACATCTTCACATGCCCTTAACTGTTCAGCTATAACGAAATTTCGATAGAACGAAAGAAAATTGCCGGTCCCGAGGACTTCGTCATAACGATAGTCGCCTGCATATCATAATCTTCTCACCCAGTTCTCTCGATACACTGCATCGTGTATTTCATCACTTCGCGTCCTCTTATTGGGCATCGGAGATTACGCCAAATCTCTTGGCTCTCTATCTCGGACTAGAAATCAACCGCGTTTAATATGAGACTAAACTGTAGATCCATACGACTTAGGCGGGAAGTGTTCTGATTGCTTGAACCTTCGGGCTACGGACGTTGTGGACAAACATTTCTCAGGATAAGATCACCATGCCAAGTGATGACACTCGGTTATCGTCTGGTGTTTCATCAGCCATCCCACTTTTAATCTTTCTGAGTTTAACTCGGTAGCCTGATGACCAGTATAGAGATGAGATTTTCTGCATCCGTTGGAATCAAAATATAACAGCAGTTTTATTCATCCATTATTTTATATCATGATACAAAGAGAATAACATGTAAACAGCAAATTATATGCACACACAATCATTTCAGATATCTAAAGGGTCGCACCTAACTAACTGATTTTTTTTTCACACTGAGAAAGTGCTTACAAAATGATTGCCCTTACTACCTGTACATCCTCTTTGCCTGTTTCACTTATTTAAGAACGTTCAGGCATACGAAAATTATATAGGGAGTTCATTCAATTGCAGTTATTACGTGGCATGATAAAGGTAAGTGCACAAGAAACGATTCTGCATTTGACTGCAGTTTTGTTTTTCTTGCCCGTTATCGTTTACACTGGATGAACTTGCTGTCGTTTGGAGTTTCCAAACGATGAGCAATACTAGTACACGACCAATGACACAATATGTTGTTCCTTCCTCCTGGCACTTTGGGGGAACGAAACGTTCCCGCGGGAAATTAGCGCGCACAACTCGGTGGAAAGCCTTATCATCAGTATGAATTAATTTCTTCCTCCCACTAGGCCCGTGGTGCTTGTACATGAGCATGACTCCAGTTGACGTGAAATTAGGGTGCAGGGAGTGGTGGAAGAGCCGTCTGGATCAGTACGGTTGCCATCTCACAGGCAAAAAGAAAAAAAGAAAAAAATACTTTTTAGATTATCAATGCAGACCTAATTATTCTCTGCAACTTCAAACCCCACAACGACTGTATTTTGAGCGAAACCGTCTAAATTTGGCTTGGAGGGCATACTCAGGCAGCCAAATTTAAACCTCGCATACTATTATAAGTATAGGTAGTTTGGTGGACCAGTCATAAGTTTACGAAGTCACACACATTTATAACTTTGAATGATTACGGGACATGTCAATCACCAACGAAATCGGTATGTAGGATTACGTAAAGGTGTTACAAGTGCATCCTCTTTCATTGCTTGCCTTATGTACAGAACTGTAATGAATTCATGCTATTTGATTTCTTCAATATCAACCATTATGAAATTCGAGATGGAGTCTTGTTTTCTAACACAAGGATCGTGTGCGTGAAAAGGACCGAGGTTTCTTCTCAATAAACAGGGCGGTGAAATTAATTAAACACACACGCACACACACACACAATCAAAGTTGATCCCTTTGGAATGTCCGTAGTTTTCATATTATCATCATTATTCATGAGTGCTTTTCACCAACTGAAGTGGCAAGCGACTTACACTTTTATCTATGAGGTGCCTAATCCCATTAAGCTTGTTGATACTTTTTACTGGATGACATCAGTACCTTGCTGATCTTCAGAGCTTACTGTTTGCATTACGTCAGTAATGATGAGTTAGTCTAGCCACCTTCTAATATGAGTTAATGAACCCTTCCTCGCAGTAATTAGCCAAAATGAGGACGTGTTTTTAACGGTCCCTACTTGCGCTGACCATGTATAAAGGTGCTGAACTTTTCCTATATTAATATACGTACGTCATTATATGCTTCCTTTGAAGTGTTTTGGAAGATGGTGCTCGCATAATATTCCTTCATCATCTTGCTACAGTGAGTTGTCACCACCTAGTACATAAGTCGCTTTGTGGTTTGTTGTTAAACATAATTATGTTTAGGTTCACGAAGATAACGAACGAAAATACAAATTCGCATTATTTCTATTTTAGTCTGCAGAAATCTACGGCCAAAATCTTCGCTGAGTTCGTCAATTCTTTTTCATTACAGCCACTCACAAGAATAATCTTCGATCTGTGTTCTCTCTCTCACCCCTTGACCTTGGTTATGTTTGTCTTTGTTCATTGTTATCGGTTATCAATTCATTGTAATCATGTTGCCATTTTGTTTGTCCGTCTATGACTTGTGTTATTTATAACACATCGTATTTCTCCTCCCATTGCTTTCATGCTTGAATACAGAAATATGAATAACTGTTGATAACTGAACATTTTTGTGGAGTGATTCAGGGTCCAAAAATCTTTACCTCCGAAAAAAATCTATACATTGTTTTTATTGACGCAATAGTCGTCAACTCTTTAGATGAACTTTATAGGAACTTGTTAGAGCAAACGGATCTCCATTACTAATATAAATGCTGAACGCCATAGCTGAATTATATTGTCTCCAAGAAATCGCTAATACATTAGTATACCCTGTTAGAATACTGACTTCCGCAAGTCGTGTACCTTCCCGTCCGCGCTAATTTTGTAGCTGTAATTCAGTTGACTCAATAAAGACAAGATTATTCTAACATATCAAAATCAGATCAAATTATAACTATGTCAAGTTTACGAGCGCTAGCGGTGTAATCTATTGCCATGAAATCCATGGAATTCTCATACACTTTAAAATAACACAACTACATCATGTAGATAGATTTAATCTCGCAAGGCAGATAAAAGTTAAACAATATTTATATTGAATTTCACATCTACAACTTGTGATACATCGGCATATGACATTCACGTAAAGGCATCCAACAACGGGAAATTGGCCCAAGTTATTAAATTTCCTTCAAGACACGCCTCACGTTCGGACGAACAAGCGAGGATCGGGGCGATACTAAACAGCACACCCGAGGACACTCGATTCTCATCGGCCTCGTTCTATTTAGGCACATTATGCATTTAACTATTATAGTGCATAAGCGAGACTAGAAAGCCACAGTGAACATCTCTGTTTCCTCGAGATGAAGTTGTTTATAACTTTCGTGTTTTTAGTGCATGGTCTGTAACCATGGCAATAAAGCCAGTGATTCCCTGACGCACGGATGTAGGTTATCCTCTGACATCAATATTGGCAAAATCATACAAACCCGATGATAAACGCATTTACCAACGGATTTAACAATAATGCCGATTCGAAAAATGCACCTGGCGACAAACTGATTTTCGATACTATGGACCCGCATGAGGGTCCAAGGAGGTAGACCGAAGCGTACAGTAGTTGATTAGCTTCTCAAAGACAGGTGCCTATAGTGGACTGTGAGTTATCATTATGATAATTCCTTGGGGTAAAGAAAAAAAAAAGTTTTCTTGGTTCAATGGATTTCCCTCACACTTTTTCTTTATCTCTTCGCAGCGTGATATCTTTATATCTATCTTTCTGTCTATCTATCTATCGATCTATCTATCTATCTATATCTCTTTCATCTCCTTCTCTTTTTCATACACATTTATATATATATATATATATATATATATTCATATATTATAATGCCATACATGATGTCTACGAAGATAGTAGAGAAGATACACCTGTCTAGAGAGGATATGTGTGTGTGAGAGACGCAGAGAGAATACGTTGTACGGTTTGGTGTTTTTTAAAGATCGGAATAGGTGAGATTATCATCTTGATGAATCATGTCAAGCATTTTCAGCACCACAAGAATCGCCTGGCTTCCAGATCTTCCCTTGGTGCTTCTCCTAACGGATCACCGTATGACAGGCTTACACCAAATACACGGGGCCTTATCAGCAGCAGAGGGGCTTCTCTTCTCCTCCATCTCTCTATAACTTCATGCGTTGCCATGGCGACAGGGTTTTATCTACCCTTCATCAAGGCGAGGAAGTCAATACTAGTAAGAATAGATTTGTTTCTCTTCTGTATATAATTATACAGAGAAAATGTTCGCAAGACTGGAGAGGTTTGTTTCACAGGCCCCGCGCTGAGCCATTTCAACACCCCGGCGCCTGCCTATCTCACCGTTTAATCTTACGATGACGAAAGATATGGAAGAGATGACGAATCAAAACAGATTATCAAACTATATTTGTGTCTTTCCTGTGTATCGTAAACAAATTTATTTTCATCCACATTCCGATGCTTTGTTTGGCATTTGGTTTGAAAAAGGAGACGTCAATATTCAGCACTGACATGGTTCCCAGAGGTAGGTTACCTCCATTCTTTCGATTAAGACCTTTTTTTTTTCTCTCTCTCTCTCCTAGCCTGTTTTTGGCTGTATAAGATGAATGAATCATTGTAGGAAATGTTAGCGAAAGCAGCGCAAATGAAATTGTCATTTCTAACGTTGAGTGATGAATGAATGTTTTGTCAACAAATTTAGCATTACATGATATTTAAAACTAATGGGAAAGGAGGACATGAATGAATAGATTAACAAACCGATAGATACAATGTTGGAAATGGGAAAAAAAATAATCAACTGAACTGAACTGAAATGAAATGAAATGAAAAGATAGATTATGAAATGTAGATAGAAAAAAAAAATGAATAAGTACATGAATGACACCAAAGTAGATAAAAAAAACCTAGGATAATATGGCTGATATGCTTTTCACAGTCTGTTCAGATCGATCATTCCACCATAATGCAAATACATAGTATTTGCAGGCACTAATGTTGACAACCATTTATCGCCATTTATCATTTTTCGCTTTTCCCAAAGTAATGTCGCAATACGTGTCCCTGTTCCCTTCATATACATTGTACAATGAGATTAGCACCAGGCCCAACTATTCACATAATCATACAGGGGATTCAGCAGTCGATTACAATATATTATGCCTACACAAGGAATGGCTATATACTATTCACCGTTTGTGTTCTTTGCATCTAATTGACGTCGACTAAATTACGTTATTTATTGTGTGTACAATCGTATTCTCAACGTCAATTTGTTTCTATGCTCTTTTTCACTTCTGGTTGCATATTGTATGAACCATGCGTTACGCGATTATTGGGGACGTTCAAACCGCCATTTCTTTGACTTATGTGTATTGCCAGCTATTATACCAGCGAACAAAGCTACAATGTACAGCAACATTGCACGACAATGCGTCATGACAAATCGATAAGTCTTCGAATCAATCTCTCTTCTTCGCCTTTGACTTATGATGGAAACATCAGTGCAGTTCATATTTTAGTCCATGTTTAAGCTACACAATCATGCAAACATATACACACTTCTGTACCAACCTGTGTATGGTTCCTCATAGTAGACGGATTCCGCCATAGAAAACCCCGCGATAGACATCCCGGTGTAGTCGTATTCCGACCTGTTATCCGTGATGAAAATTTACTCGGGTCTCTTCAGAGTGAAAGATACAAATCGCGATCGCCTGCCGCCTGTCCGTGTCCTACTTGACCAGTGATGGCTCTCGAAACTGTGATGGGAGGTCGCAGGTTGAAGGTCAAGGGTCAAAAAAGATGAATGGAGGAAGACGACATGATGAGGAGGGCGATCATCGACACAGTCTCTCCTTCCGCCTCGCCTCGACTCAGCTTTCGACGAGCTTAAAAACAGTCTGGAATCAGGTGGTGATCAGCTCCGCGACTGAAGCAACAGTCAGTGGCGACTTCGCTATGCTCCTCACTCAGTCACGTTCGGAAAGGCTGTAACGAAATGATCAGTAATGATGTTTAATCAAGATCATTCTTTTTGTCTTCCAAAATCAAAAAGATTTCTTTCCTGTCTTGCCAAGAAACGGATGAAGACATAACATTCAAATACGGTGTTGGTTTCTTCTTTGCAGGTGTGTCGGTTCCTACACGTATAATGGGTAAGGTACATGGACCACTTATAGGGAGAGCATTGTGCTTTTTTGGATTACTGTAACACACTCAGCTGCGTTGTCCGCACTGCATCCTGGGAGCTACAGTGTTGTGTGTGTGTGTCTATGTGTGTGTGTAAATGTGTATTGTTTGGTTCATCGGCCATAGACCATCAACGGACTCAACAATAAAAGGCGACGTACCCGATTATTTATCATGCAAATAAATCTATGGCAAATAGAAGCGGCTGACTAATGCTGCCATTTTAAAGCATGTAAGACGCAGTCAGCTGCATTACAGTGTGTTCGACTGAAGTCCGAACTGTTAAAACGTTGCCGATTTGCAAACAGCAATAATAACGTACTCCAGTTCATGAAATATATTACCGATTAATGTGCTTTAGTATGACTTGTGTGTTTATGTGTATGTGTATATAATAAAATGTATGTGTATTTTAGTGTGTACATTCGTTTATTCAGATTCAGTCCAGTATACTACCATCACCTCTTTCAAGGTAAACATGTCAATAGTTTGGTCATCAACAATACAAAGAGGAGAACATTGTTTCGGTATTACTGGAGTCAGCAGTATAAGAAAAGACAAGAATGCGACATTTTACTCTAACTTTTGTAAATACACATTCATAATTATGTAACGCGAATATAACAGTATAGGATATGAGTATAGCTAGTAATGCAGCTAAGTTTTTCAATGAGTAGGCCTACAGACGCTGTAAAAGATAGCCAGATATTTGGAGAGTGCGTGTGCATAAAAATGGCAACGCTGAAAACATAGTGAGGGGCATAACAGCATATTTTTTTTTTACATGATACTTTTCGGGTGTTTATAGGCGACAGAGAACAGATGAGTTGATTTCTTCGTCCATAATAACGAAATATCATAATTTTTCTGTGTCCGTAAGAGCTGAGCATTTTCTACGAGGACACGTGACCAAATGGAGCGCTTTGCAGTCTTGACAGGTCGCTATTTGAAAAGTACTTCATCCTGATGCTCCTGCATGCTCCTGCAACAATATTGCTCCCATGAAATTTCTACACGCTAAGCCAAACGTTATTCTACCCACAAACATAACTCAAACCCTAATCCTAATCCTCGCACCAAACTTAATCAAACCTAAAACCCTATCACTACCCTAACCCTTATGACCCTAAGTCCGAGGAGAAAATAATCTTGACCGGAGCAATTGTCGCATGCAGAAGCATAATGTCGTGTCACCACTGACGTTACACTCTTCGCACCCGTCCGATTACGTTGAAAATTTCGCATAAGCCCAAACAGCCACTTTTAATAGGCATGATTTCCACATTACACAAAATCGTTTATTTCAGTGAATGTAAATCAGTGATGAGCTCTTAAATAAACGAGAGACGAGACGAGTTTGTGGTGAAATTCTTTTAGATGAGAAATGGAATGCTTTATCTACTATAGAAGAAGAAGGAAAGCTGTGGACTGAAAGGGTAGGCCTACAATCTCCGGTTTATAAATTCTGATTACCAAACAAGCAAATTAGTATATGAGGATTTAACTATAATCGGTCATCTATTCAAATATTGGCCTAAACTTAGTTCGATCTGAATGTACAAAGTGACGCATTTACAAAATATAAATATATACAAATCATGATTCACATCATTTGGTTATCTATACATTGAATTATAAACGTTTAAGCATGATTAATGTCTACCTCATTCCTCGCAAGGCGTTCAGGCACGTTACCTTTAAATGTCATTATAATCACGCGCAGTGGCAACAAAGCAAGCGATCGCAAGCTTTATTTTCAGGCAGCTATAAATGCCGACGATTAAAAAGGTTAAACGAAGAAAACATTGAACTCTGGGATCAACCTGGGAAGGAGAAGATGGATTTTAATCAGATTTATCTGACGTCATTGATGATATATCTTGAAGTTATGATTAAGCAGCCGACAAAGAGTGGTCGCGTGGATTTGTCCTCCCAATCGTAGGTGATTGATGAAATTAGCGTCGCAAAGGCGTGGACCAAGGCGATAAGGTCCCAGCTGAAAGTCTTCTAAGCGTCCATGATGATACATGTCACGGTCGTAAATTTCCCGCCATAATGCTAGACTGATACCAGAGCTTATTGCAGGCTGGGTTCGCTCACTTGTCTCTGCTCATTGCTGTGAACGTATTAAGAGTGAGACTTCAGAGAGAGTATTCGAAGGAAAATGCTCTTGGCACGTGGCGGCAGTGTTGCCTGGCAGTGCAGTTTGTAGCTGTCACTGATACTTAGTAGTTCTGTCGAGGGGACGCAAAACATTCGTGCCCTCGCAGCTGTCATGCTCCCCACCCCCTTGCATCCCCGACTTTTGTTTGCCTTCATCAAAAATGATTATTAATTTCGAGTGGTGCTTTGCGCATTCACGGAGACGGAATGACGAAAGTAAAGACGTGAATGCCTCTAGAGGTTACTGGAACTTAATCAACGCATCACAGTAAAGCAGCAATCACATCAAAGTATATAAAAGTATTCTCCAAAGCGAGAACAAACCGACGTACACAACGTTGTTGCCGAATTGGGATAAACAGCATTTCTGATCAGTAGGCCTAATGACGTGCCGAATCAATGTTACCCTCAATTCAAACATAAAGTCTGTTAAGAAAGAGCCGTATCTTACAAGTACAAGAGTAAAAATCAGATCAAAATCGGCTAAAAATTATCTAGAGAAGTTATGATATTGTGAAGTTTCGCGAATTTCTGCGGAACAGTTCTGGTACAGTTGATGACAACATGCAAATGAGTGAGCTGATGATGTCATCATCTCACAATCTTCCATTGATAGTATAATTTATAATTATATATAATACATATATATATATATATGCATATATATATATATATATATATATATATATATATATTTATATATGAAAATTAAAATTTTCTCTTATAAGTGTAAACAGTAACGTTCACGTCAAAATAATTGTCAGCCAGATATATCAGGATTTGAGCCTGGGGCATAATTGCGTTTAGACGAAAAACTGGAAATTTCAACATTACTATAATATGGCAAGTTGTGAGGGAATGACATGATCTCTTCACTATTTGCATATTCATAATGACTGTTTCAAGAACTGTTTCGGAAATAATAGCGAAATTTCAAAATTTCATAACATCCTTATTTCTTTATCCGATTTTGTTCAAATTTTCATTGTTGAGTACAATAAATTACACAATTACTTTCGATTTCTGCGCCGATCTCCTATCCACGATCGTATCATACAGGCCAGAATTTCTGTTCACATTCATCAATGATCCGTGGTTCCGTTTATTCATTTTGAGAGATCATGGACATGCCACAAAAAAAAAAAATAAAAAATACGTTATACCATAACGTTTATACTACGCATTATCTTAAATCCTGTCATTAATATCGACCTGGAGCCGACGAAGAAATGTTAGAAAGGAGTTTATAACCAACGCCAATATCGCATTCGTATTGTAGTGGGGCTTTGCGACAAAAACAAAAAAACGGGACAAAACAGGGGCGGATCCAGGAATTCCGTAAAGAGGGGACACCTTTACAAAATTAAAGGGGGCGCACGTGCCCCCCATCCCATTTTCCTTTTTATTTCTTTTGTTTTAACAAAGAATAAAGGGGGTGCGCGCCCGGTGTGCTCCCCCCTGTATCCGCCACTGCAAAACACAGAATAAAAAGAGAAAGGGGGGGGGGGGAGGAGGGAGAGGTAGTACACATGATTAATCTGTCTAGCTGTTTCAACATCACTCCAAATAAATTACCGCAGGATTTCGCTGAAGTGACTTTGCAATTTATTGGTAATTTTTCACTTTCTTAGTAACTGTTCCCTTTCTTGGTAAATGTTCCCTTTTTTTTTATAATTTCCCCTTTTCTCACGTGTTCCCCAGTCTTACCTTGTGGGTCTCACAGGACTTTTTGTTCCCTCAAGAATTGCGTCTGCGTTTTTATTGCTTGACATCCGTATGACTGCAGTGCATGAATTTGCACGTTAGTTATAATACTTGTATTTATACTTGTTCAATATCAATATCGATCGAAGGTTGGCTTTGTTCGTGATCCGTCCACCTAATCGTTCAATGTGGATCAGACCAGTGAGGTGTACCTCCCTGATCAGACGTTGCACTTCTTCGCAATAATATGCAATGGCATGCACGCCATGTTCAATTTGGCTTTATAAAATAAAACTTGAAACAAACAAACAAACAAACACTTAATGTTGAAGGTCTAATGCACAATTTTAGCGAAAAGTTTATATTTTCTTTAATAATTACCCAATTCATTGAAGTCAACGTGAGAAAGGAGTGGAGTTTTATATCAAAAACAAACTGAACATGAATAAGCTTTACTGGAACTTAATTTCCATTAGTATAAGGGAGACAAGCACTTCTCCTCGAAAGCAACATTGATCCACGTTCTTGATAGCATGGCCCAAATTGCCTCCAGCCATGGGTTGGGATAATCCCTCGAGGGTTGTCAACCACTCAATACAATGGGAATCTTGACTTTTGCCCCATATTACTGCTCGAATAGCGCAGTGGTGAAATGTCACCACACATTAAAAATAGCTTTCCATTTTCGTCTGCGAATAAATTACACCTGCCGTACGGTCTCACAGAAAAGACATGACAACAAGGAGTTATAATCTACCCTTCCCAACCTTTTCTCCCAGCTAGAACGAATTATCGAATGCGAAACAGCTGTTGTACATTGATATATGTGAAGAGGGAAAAACAACAATGATATTGTCGATTTAAAGTGCTTACAACGGAATTGAGAATAGTCACAGGAAAAAGTCGTGATCGTACTATCTTTATCGTGGTCACTGCCATCAGATTACTCGCTAGGTGATGTATCCATATTGTCGTCATCTTGACCACCCAGCGACGTCAACGACGTCGGACAATCATCAATCTCTTTTCATCTCTATCATATCGACACACTTTAGTAAGTCGCTCTGTCACAAATCCGATTTCCGATACTATACCATCAATTCCAAAGCGGGCCAACTGCCAGTGCTATAGCAGAAGTTGGCAGATGGCCATTCGGCGAATTTCGAACGAGTTACAAATACGTTTCGAACACAATCACTCTTTTCACAATACCTTGAAGGTTTTTGCCTATACATTTGCGAATGTCAGCTGCAGTAGCTCAGTGGGCATGACCACAGACTGATGGCAAGTACTCAGTATAAGATGTCCCTGCAAGGTTCGAGTCTCTATTGGCTACACAGCGATTATGCTCCTATTCATTGTCTTCATTGTCAGTCCCCCCCCCCCCCCCGGGGGGAGGGGGGGGGGGAGGAGGGGGACTTGATAGAATGATTACGGTAATCATACACGCGTCGATCCCGTAGAATACAGGTGCTTGCTCAAAAACACCCATTGCTTTCTTTGGGCCTAGGGACATCGTAAAAACAAAATGATAATAATCAATAATAATCAATTTTGATTTTTTAAAGAAATCATACTATAATGCAGAAAGAAATGAAGTGGACTTGAACTCATGGGCATTTATTTACAGATAACCAGTGACGACGTTTTTGTTTTTTTGTTTTGTTTTGTTTTGTTTTGTTTTGTTTTTTTTCAGACGGAACTTGACTTCTCAATTTTGACCTCTTCTGGCAGCCTATCACACGACACACGGCTTGGCAATCTGCGGCGGCTTGTAAACTGCCTCCACCGTACGAGTTGACGGATCTTGGTGCCCTGAAAGGGAGAGCGAGTGCGTCGATGACGAGTAGGCATACCACTGATGCATATAGGAATGTGGTATTTCTGACCGCATATAATGTATCTAGTGTAGTAGTAGTAGTGGTTGATCGAAAGATCAGTCTGTATCTGGGGATAATGTTCCGACGAGGCTGCGTCTGGCTTCACGAAATCCCTTCCCGATAAAGTCAAAAAATGATAAAAGACCCTCCGGACAGACAGATTTTTCTGTCTATAGTAGTAGAAGCAGCAGCAGACGCAGCAGCAGCAGTAGTAGCGTAGTAGTATATAGTAGGAGTAAGAGTATATATATGTCATAGTCTAGTGATAGTAGCTTACATGGTAGCAGTGGAGGTGGTATAGTAGTAGTAGTATAGTAGTAGCTGCAGTGTTAAGCACTATAGTATATGCCTATTATAATATATTACATCCAACTGGACCCCATGGAAGACCAGCTTAACGTAGCTGAATATGGGCTATCCAGCCATCTTCTTAGATGGAAATGAACAAACAAACAAACAACAATACTACTACATATACCTAATAATAGTAAATCAACGGAAGTTCTATACTGCTACTATATTACTATCGTACAAGTATTACTACGACGAATAATAATAATAATAATAATAATAATAACAACAATAATAATCATAATACTTATAGGAAGAAGAAGAAGAAAAATAGTACTGACAATCTTATAATCATTGAATCATCACTCATACCGTACTTTAACCATGGTATCATAATACTCTCTAATAATAATTCTTCTATATTCATTTAGATGTATATTTTACATTTCATTATACACCTTGTTTTCATTACTAAAAGAGTGCACTATTTCCAAAAAAAAAAGTATCACCGTATATACACAAACATCAAAATATCTGCTATGAAAAAAATACACAATAAAACTATTCAACGCTAGAGAATAAACACAAACGATTACTGACTTAACACGCTCTCCATAAAATATTAGGCCTATAAGATGTAACGTAAGTGCGTTGTAAACGTATGGACGGGTTTGGACGATTTTGATCTTTCAAGTTTAAGAACATTGAAAGTGTTACGTGGACCCTATAAGGAAATACAATGTATCGTCAAGGAAAGAAAAGTTCATGTCAAGAGAAGAATTACAGGAACCAGCAAAAATACCAAACAACAAAGTTATAAACACCAACTATAGTGACACATTGTAGTGGCGCGTGTGGTTATACAGGTGTAAACCAGCAAAACACCAAACATAAAAGTTATTAACACCAATTAATACATTGGATTGGCGCGTGTGGTTATACAGGACTGGTGCAAATCAGCAAAACACCAAACAACAAAGTATACTAGTAAACACCAACTTGTGACACATTGTAGTGGCGCGTACTAAAGGTTATAATGTTTTATACTTACAGGTGTAAACCAGCAAAACCCCAAACAACAAACAACAAAGTTATAGACTACAGTGATACATTGTAGTGGCGCGTGTGATTATAACAAAGAGTATACCTCCTTGGTTATAGTACAGGTTTACCAGTGTACACAAGCTCTGTTGTTGCGGCATGTAGCTTGTATATATACACAGAGGTTGTCCGAGGTTTGCCGCAATTTCAGTCTCACTGACCTCACCTCACGGATGATGCAGGCCTACAGGGCGCAGAGGGCCAGTGAAACAGCCACTCCTTGTATTCCCCCTCAGAGATGTCGTAGCGAAGTACCGTTCACCTCGATGTCAACCCGGATGTCAACAGACCTGCGAACAATGTGAAAGTTATATCTTCTCCTTATATACAGGATCAACAATTGCTTCACACATCAAAGAAGACTAAAAGATGCCACACGTTCGTAAATGTCTGAATGCAAGCATCTGCTTGATTTGAAAACACAGAACGGTAGCCCGCCAGGAGAGGTAGGAAGCTCTGCATGTAAGCAAGGAGCTCCTTGATGTAAGAGGAGGCGCTATGGTAGCAGGCGGGTAGCGTCACTGTGAGTTCAGTGCTCTGCTGAGAGATTTGGAGCTGAGGTTTTGGTTACAGTGGCACTAGTCTCAGACTACCAGACTCCAAAGAGTGTGTCAGTGCATTGACCTCGGCGAGTCAGACAAAGAAAAGGCGTGGCAAAAGGTTGGACCCAGAAGAAAAAAAAAAATATAGAAAAATTATATATCCAAGGGTTTCATTTTCCCTCTTTTTGTTTCTGTCATGTTATGTTTTGTTATGTGTTGTTATGCCTATTCTGCCCTACTTCGGCAAAAGGAAGCAAGTGACATACCATCCGAATTTGAGTTATTGATGTTTTCATAATTCACATAATGAGCTCTTCTTCCAGGCCAAATTTCATGCAGAAACACTCATCCGATACTAAGAGATATGTTAGATAAGACATCATGATAGTCCATTGACGTCAGCGTAAAATGACAGACACATTTTGCTCTTTTATGAGAATTAATGTCACTTTTGTCACTTGCTCCTTTTGCCAAAGTAGGGCAGTATTATGCTCTGCTCTCTAAACTTTAAGTACTATTAAGTCGTTGGACAACATCCCGATTTCGATGATGAACCTAATCAATCATCATTCTACAATCCCACACAAATAAACTGATTCCTATAACCGGCGTGACACTGCCTCAATATAGAATAATAACTTTAAACTACTTCATGTACTAGTATCTAAGCCGCATTCAACCCCTGCCAAATAAATATTGTAGAATAAGTAGGCCTAATATAGGGGTATTCGTGTCGACTACAATTTTTGATCAATAAAGATATTCTTTATTGATAACAATGATGGTAGGAAAATGTTTTTAACTTGAAACAAAATAACGTTGAAAACATTATTTAGGATAATTTGGTTCACTATACAATGAATCATTTAACAACGAACCTTGCATGTCATTTATTAGTTTAATCGGCAGGGCACCAAGGGTGGTTTCAGGAAATCTTGTTTACATCATGGACTTCTCATGACTTCAGTGGTCAACAATCATGTTTTGAACAAAACGCTTTTAAAGTAAGAGAACACAAATTATAGAACCTTCTCTTCTGAGTCAATATATTATGACGTAGTGATTTAAAAAAAAAAGGTTAATGATCCACAATTGAGATTCACTTGCGGCAGTTCGGCTTGAATGTATTTACTCCTAAGTAGACAACAACAGGAGATCAATAACACAGCCTCCAAAACGGCACGACTTGGAGAAACCAAGCACTCTGTTGCAGGCGCGCCGGAAGCAGTTTTGGATTGGGGGGGGGGGGGCAAACATTGGAGGGGGCTCAAGATTAGGCCATGCATATGTTACACAAGATACACATACACACACACACACACACACACACACAGACGCACACACATCTATTATATATATATACATATATATATATATATATGTATATATATATATATATATATATATATATATATATATATATGTAAAGTGGCGTACGGTGGGTCGAAACATGGGGGGAACCATAAAGTAATTATGACGGTCTGTATGCTTGTGCGTGTGTGCGTGAGCAATAATGGGACTATACATATTAACGGAATGTGATACATTCAACAACGCAGTCATTGAGGAACATTGTAAGTTTCCCTTACATGGATTATGGAATAACGGTGTGAAACGATCGACAAATTATATACTGTCAGCAACATAAGGTGAATGGCATAACAATAAAATGCGAGCGAGCGAAGCGAGCGAGCTTGAAAATTTTGATATTCTACAGTTCCAAAACTGGAGTTTTAATTGTAGCTACATATTTCGCTTTGAAATAAATGGGGGCGCATCGGGCGCAACTGCTGGCAATTATTGGCAGCAACATTAGGAGAATGGCATAACGATTCAATGCGAGCGAGCAAAGCGAGCGAGTTTGAGAATTTTGACATTTTACAGTCCAAAAACTCCCGTTTGTAGCTATATCTTTCGCTTTGGAAATTAGGAGGGGGGGGGCATCGGACGCAACTGCTGGCAATTACTGGCAGCAACATTAGGAGAATGGCATAACGATTCAATGCGAGCGAGCAAAGCGAGCGAGCTTGAGAATTTTGACATTTTACAGTCCAAAAACTCCCGTTTGTAGCTATATCTTTCGCTTTGGAAATTAAGGGGGGGGGGCATCGGACGCAACTGCTGGCAATTACTGTCAGCAACATTAGGAGAGTGGCATAACGATTCAATGCGAGCGAGCTTTAAAATGTTGACATTTCACAGTCCCAAAACTCCCGTTTGTAGCTATATTTATCTTTCGCTTTGGAAATTAAGGGGTGGGGGCATCGGGCGCAACTACTGGCAATTACTGTCAGCAACATTAGGAGAATGGCATAACGATTCAATGCGAGCGAGCTTGAAAATTTTGACATTCTAGAGTCCAACAACTGCCGTCGTAGCTATGTTTTTCGCTTTAGAAATTAAGGGGGAGGCGCACCGGGCTCAACTGCTGGATGCGAGCGAGCGAAGCGAGCGACCTTGAAAATTTTGACATTTTAGAGTCCAAAAGCTGCCGTTTGTAGCCATATTTTTCCCCTTTTATTCATATATATACATATTTATTTTATTTTCTTTGTTTATTCATTTATTTTCATTATCATTATTATAATTTTTTTTTTTTTTGGGGGGGGGCTTTTTGGGGGGCAAAAATGCGTTTTGCCCCCCCCCCCCCCCACTTTTTGGATGGGGGGGGGGGGGGGCGGCCGCCACCCCTGCCCCCCCCCCCCCACTTCCGGCGCCTATGCTCTGTTGCGTCTCCGATCAAGTTTTGGAACATGAATACCATATTCCTCACTATGATGGTAACGGTCCCAAAAGGTTCTCATTAATAAGCTAAGAAATGAAAACCCAATCATCTTGTGCGTTCCATGCATCTGCACAAAACAAAACGTTCTTCTTCTTCTTCTTTTTTTTGTCAGTGTAAAACGCAGGCATCGGAGAAAGGATGATTTTCTCTCTCAACAGATGGAAAGCTCCTTAAGATGAAGAATGGGGAAATTTGAAAGGAGAGGTAAGTCAAAGGATGCATTTCTACAGAAGAAGAAGGAAAGAAACATTAAGGTTCAAGTTCCTTCAATATACAATGTATGTAAGGATCTCGGTGGGTATATTAATGACATAATTTTACATAACAAGATCTGTGGCAAGAATGCAAACCGGTCTGTGGATGGAAGTCGAGCGCCCTCAGTGTTCATTTCAGGGAAGCAGCTGAACGCTCGCCTTCAGTGTCGATCATCATCCGATGTGGTGTGCACTCTCATTGAGATCTTATAAAACAAGTATGCTCTATGTATGTAAAATATACTTTGCAAAACAAAAGAACAGAAAAGAAAGAAAACAAACGAAGCGAACATAATCATTAAAAGGGTTGTTTGAAATATGCATTAAGCGTCATACTCTTACTATGCATCAGCATAATATTATTCAATGAAGAAATCCAACACTATAATGACTTGGGTTTGCAAGGAAACTTTATACATGATGGGTTTGCAAGGAAATTACTTTATACATGTACTTAATTCCTGATTAGATGTGTCATAGTGTTTACATACCTCGGTATGATAACCCGAGAAATTGATGAGCAGTGATAAATAGGGCCTACCATCATTTTCCTTGGCAAACGCGTATGCATTTTAGTGTTAGAGTGATTGCTTTTCTTCTATTTATACAGTTTGATACATCATACAATCACAATAGATATAGAAAGAAATTCGGAAAGGAAAATCAATGATATACGCATAGCAATTATGCCCTTTTTAACACAAATTGCTTTTGTTTTAGCTGTTGTAAATTGTAAACTGTTCATTCTGCTGAGTTTGGAATCAATTAAAAACTATCGAAATGATAAATATCCAGATATCTTTCTGATGGCTTTTGCCCTTTATGCGGTTTTCATGTGACATGTATATGCCTTCGAATGCATGCATTGGTTTGACACATTCTCTGATGATCAATGACGACTGTGACGGTTTATACAATAAAACCATTATTACACTGTAGAAGTGACAGTAAATATAGCGAATTATGACATTGGTACAGGCGAAGATATAGGGGGAGGGGGAAGTGTCACCCCTCTATATTTTCTTCCTTTTTTTTTCTTCCGCCCATCCTCAATTTTCAAAGCGTAATGAATTGGGTGTTTTTTCTGCTTTACATGGCATTTTGAAGATTTTGTGTCTTGGAACATGTCTATTATTCAGAAGTGTGATGGAAATAGATCATGTGACTTTGTTGATGGGGGGGGGGGAATCAACATTCACCCTTTCCACTTATAATTCATAACACAATACTTTATGACGCGTAGAATAAAGTACTGTGTTCATTGTTTATGAAAATCTGCACAGTTACTCATTGAAATCAACATTTTGATTGATCAAAAAGTGTCATTTTATTAACAGCATCATTGCCCGCAAAAGGTATAGCACGCAGTTTCCCAATCACCCGCCTGCTTGATAATTTATTATGAAAGATTTTAGTTCAACTGACATTTTTTTATTGTTTCATTTCCTTCGATTTATTAAAGAGTCCAATATTGATTACTTGTATAAAGGTTTGAATATCGTATAAAACTACAATGACGTTGGTCTATACTGCCTCTGAATGCATAATCACTCAATGATATTATTCTAATCACATATCCCCGAGATAAAGTTTCATTTGATAATGCTTTTTATAAAAGCACTTCATTCTTATAAAATTTTCATAATATTCTGCATATTGTGCAAAGTAGGTTAAAATCCCTGGTCAGTCTATTTCGATTGAGTGATACAGTGTAATCTGTGTACGTGCATGCCAAAATGTGGCATTTATGCTGTCGATATACCATGAAGAGAAAGTTTTTTTTCTTTCTTTCAAGAGGAAAAGTGAGAAACATTGCGAAGTCTTAAATAAAAGCTTGAAAAAGCTTCGAATGAACAAGTAACTCAAGCACAGAGAGCTATACATATTTCACGAAAAACAAAATTTTATCTTTTTGTCTACCAATTGACATTCATCTCGAGTTATTTGATCAACTATACTATTGCAAATATTGTTATATGCAGGGCTCGACACTAACGGTGGCCCGGTGGCCCGGGGCCACCAAAAACGCATGTCGGGCCACCAAAATTTCAGAAATGAAGAATGTGGTGGCCCGATGGGGCACCAAAAAGGTCGGATGTTTGCCTTTGGGCCACAATTTAATAATAAAAGTTAGTGCGGAACACTGTTATGAGTGTGATATTTGGGGTTTTGAAAACGTAATCCAATTTTGAAACATTTATACTTAAGGGCTTTTTACACTTGTAAATTTTTGCTTAGCCCCGGACCAACGGTGGGGCTAAGGGGGGGGGGGGGGGGGGCCTTAGCCCCACCGTTGGTACGGGACTATCCTTAGCCCACTTTCTGTTTACACTCGTTTTTGCCAAAGTGGGCTAGCCCCACCGATAGTACGGTACTATCTGGCCCTGCAAAATAGCAGGGATTAGCACCGCAATTGCGGTGCAAAGCAAGTGAGTGTAAACAGAACGAAAAAAATAATCCTGGGCTAAGCGACGGAGACGAAGTCCGACCCTCACTGACCAATCAGAAACGAGGTAATCAAGTGCTGCCGGTGCGTGCGTGTACGTGTACAGTACACAGCGTAATTATGAATATTCATGTGGTTTGGAAAGTCCGGGGCTAAGAAATACGAGTGTAAAAAGGTCAGTTTTCTCCTTAGCCCCGGACAAGAGATATAGTCCATGGGCCAGGCCAGATATTGGTACCATCTGAGGTGGCAATACCTTTTTGGAGTCATTTTGTTTGTCGGGCATAGATATGCTTATCAAGCTATGATAGCATTTCCAAATGAGTACGGTAGCTTAGTCATAGTAAATGAATTTTAAACCAATTTGGTTTCGTTGTTATATCCCTGTACTTCTGAATGGAGACCAACCGCTATACAAAGAAGAGCACTGTCTTCTGTATGTTCACAGGTGTTCTGTTGTAAACGCGGTGCGCTTAGTCTTTATTCAAGGTAACGAAGGGAATATCCAAGGGTTATGATGTCCACAGCACTTAGTCTAATATTCAAGACGGCGAAGGGAATATCCAAAGCTTATGATACAGTGTATATCCCTTTATCAAAAAACAACAACAACAAAAAAGCAATTTCTCGTGAATTTTAGCGTCTTTTTCAATTATTTATCATTTTCCGGTGAAAATGCTACGTTGAAAACGCTAATACCACGCCAATGTTGCTTTATTTCCATCCAACAATGAAAGATTATGCAAAAACAATGTACCGGTACACTACAATACATTATAATTAATAATGTTGTAAATGAACAGAGTGATTTTTGTTTAAAACTGATGTATTAGTTGAGAGGGTGGTATAAATACAGTATAGACAATCCCTTTTATTAGGAACTTTAGATATGATAACGGTACATTGTTCTAGAAAAAGACTAAGCGCACCGCGTGACAGTTGTGGACATCATAACCCTTTGGATATTCCCTTCGCTGCCTTGAATAAAGACTAAGCGCACCGCGTTTACAACAGAACACCTGTGGACATACAGAAGGCAGTGCTCGTATTTGTATAGCGGTTAGTTTCGATTCAGAAGTATAGGGATATAAAAACGAGACTAAATTGGTTAAAAATTCATTTATTATGACTAAGCTACTCATTTGGAAATGCTATCATAGCTTGATAAGCGTATCTATGTCCGACAAACAAAATGACACCAAAAAGGTTTTGCCACCTCGGGTGGTACCAACAACCCATTTTTCGGCTCTTGGCCCATGGACTAATAGTACGGGACTAATTGGCGAGTGTAAAAAGCTGAAAAAATTGGTACTGGACTAACGATAGTCCTGCGTCAGAGAAAGTCCGGGGTTAAGAAACACAAGTGTAAAAAGCCCTTAAGAAATATTGTCATTTTCCATTAGTTATCGTACTTTATACTTTTTTCTTTCAATCAATTTGTAAATTTATTTAGGTGGTTTGACTTACTACATCAGGCAGTGCTTGTATTATTCACATACAGTTATGTTAATGTAGACTCACATCTCTATGACTATTCACAATCTATTTTCATGCAAATATTAAGGTCATGTCCTTTATACATATTGTTATACATCAATATGTTTAGGCCTTATAGTTGGGTGTTGTTTTTTTTTGTTTTTTTTTTTGCAATTGTTCTATTTTGTATAATTTATGTTATCGGTAAAGTAAATTGTATTGGACTCCAATGCCCCATGAGCGTCGTTGAGTTAATGAAATTCATACTTCAAAACTTTGTACCCACGTTTTCGCAAAGGTCATTTTTGTCATCTTACCCCCATGCCCCCGCTGGTCCTGGGTCCCTGGGAAAGGTAGTTATAATTACCATGAAGCTCCTTGGTATTTTCATTGTACCAGGGATCTCACCGGACCTCCCTCTTGCCAAAAGCCACACCTAGCTCATCATACCGCACACGCGCGCACACGTACACTACACTGGTATTGACGATATTAAATGGTTCTTCCAGCTTCCGCCAGGGGATCTTCCGAACCATGACAAAGCTTCAGTGGTTTCAGACAGCGCGCCGTAAATCTGCAGTCTCGGATTGGTCCATCCTAGCGATACGTCATCGTTAATCAGCTGCCAGCGCGAACGAGCATTCTGCAAGACACGGCCACAGTGAGTGCTTTGCGACCCGCGGGAAAATCGTTGTTTTCGCGCTTAGACCAAACCGCAATAAACTACACAGCCGAGACAGTACGAGGACCCGGTTGGTCGGCGAGCGGTTTGTCAGGCAATTTCGTCAAGATTTCTTCAAGTCCACAGCTACACAGTAACTAGTTGCCCAGTCAAAATGCAGAGAACTTACGTCAAAAAACGAGGTAACCTGATTATATATGATTTTGCATTGTTCGAGAATGTTTTTAGCCGCCCGACAAATGCATCACCAAATTGCGAATGCAAAAGGCGTTCATCATGTTGTTCATATGACGTGAATGGTACAGCAGTGGGAAGATTTCTCCTCGCCCAAATTCCAAATAACCGAGATCATCTAACGTTACTGGTGTAAATTTACTATGCCACAATTGCTTAGTTGTGTACAATTACTATTGCCTTGAATTTCACGTCGCCCATAGTAGTAGGCAAAATGTAATACGAGTGTAAATAAGTAGTAGGCCTACAGTGTTTCGTCAGTAGAGTCTATTTTCAGTCAATAAACTGTTCCCAGTAGGCAGTAGTGTAGTGTGTATAACATAGTGTCTACTATGTATGAAGGCAAAAATTAAGATGTGGGTTAGTAGGGGTCGGGATTGTTACTATAGCATACAAATGCTATACCGGTATGTAACGTTAGAGGTCTCCTAAATTTAAACCTCAAACTACTGTGTTAGAACCCCAGTGTTGATTGTGGTACCGGTGAGTTGTAAGCCGGCCTGGCGGGTTGCATATCATGAAGCATTTTGTGTAACAAATTTGCTGTCACTAACGTTACTCAGCCAATCAGATGCAAGGTCCAGACTTCAGTAGCTTATAAAAGGATATACTGTAACGTTATACGCCGTTATTTTCGCGTACAGATATTTTCGCGAATGACAAGGTCATAGACATTTTCGCGAGGTGTTGTTTTCGCGAATTGACGCCGACGCTTACGTTAATGCTCTATCAACAAAGGGCATGGAGACAATTTCGTTGTTAAATTCGCGATCCAACTGAAATTCGTGAAAATTAAACCCTCGCGAAAATAACGGCGTATACAGTAGGACAAAACGCTTCATCAAATGCCCCCCCCCCTCCCCGTTCAACACGACATGTTTCATTAATTAGATAAGTAGCAGGCCTACAAATATGCATCACTTGTTTCTAGTAGGCCCTAGATCTTCTATGCATTGAGAGAAGAAGTGTACTGAATCATGAATGCTTTTTGATTTTGCTATTTTATTCAGATGGACGGACTGAGAATGTGATGTTTGACAAAATTACATCACGAATCCAGAAACTATGCTACAAACTGAACCCAGATTTCATCGACCCAGTGAGTATAGTCTATAGATTCTAGTCCGTACTGACAGTTAACACTTTGACGTCTGTTTTGAATCATTGTGAATAGAGCAGTCTAAATAAAATGTACATCTGTTGTAAAGTTCAGACATCAAGATTATAACTCTCTTTTCACACACTTGAAATATTCAGACTACTCACTCATGATAATAGGTAGAAATATGCAATATTTTTCATGGCACACTCCACCCCCCCCCCCCCCCCCCCCCGAAAAGATAATGTCGGTGTAACTTAGTGTGCTGTGATGAATCTTGTTGAATTCAAACAAAAAAGAATTCTCGACATCTTACTGAATGAACCATTGACAGGTAGGTACAGCAAAATACTGGGTGTGAATTGTTTTATTTTATTTGATATGCAATATGGGTCTGCCCCTTTATATTCTTGCAGTTGAACACTTATGCTGATGAAATAATGAAGGCAATAATGAAAATTAAGTAAGCATGAGATCTCTTCAATAGGTTCTGTTAAATCCTTCTCTTGGTTATTTGTTTCAATTTACAAAAGCCCATTTATGAAGAATTTATAAAGTGACAAAATGCTTCAATTGATATTCCAGTGGCGCGCTCCTGATCCTAGTTCGCTAGAAATACAAGCAAATGCAAACACACATAAACACGCACATTTGTATTAACAGTCTATGTCTAGTTTAGAAGCTCATTCATTCTGTGTACAGGAAATCAAGTTTTCTCACCAAACTGTAGACTTACACCTACGCATGTCAAACATTCATGTGCATTCTCAAAAATGAAAAAGACCACACTTGTTTTATGCAGCTCACATACCAGTATACATGTAGAGTGCAATACATGCTGATGAATAGCAATGTCAACACGATGCAGACTTTTTCCACTCCACCCCACTCCACTTGTATTCACACTCTATTATTCTTCTGTCAATGCACTTGTTCTGCATCAGTGATTACCTAAAATGGGTATTATGCTCATATGCTTATGCTAGAATATTTCCCTCTGCTAGCTGCTGTGATCGACCTACTATTACTAATATTTAGGAACTGAGCCGACTTCATGGGCACACAGTGCCAAGGTGTAAAATTATTTTGCACAGGCCATTTTGATTACAAATCTTTGCAGTTTTCTGAAACATGGCAAAATGCCCTCATTCATAGAGATGCCACAAGCTTTTCAATTTGTTATTATTATTTTGTAGATGTTGTGAAGTTCTATCTACCTCCCATCATGATATAGATAGGTCTATTGGCATGTAATACATGAAGATATTGATCAAGCATTGTGGTTCTTGTGAGCATAGACATGTACAGCTCAAGTTTTAGGTGACAGTAATTAATACGCAATATGATATTGCACTGTTCATAATTTTCAGTCCTTTGAGCTAGATATTTGCTGGTAGGGTAATGTTAACTCACTGTGTATGGTGTAATTGTGAGTGATTAAAATGATAGAGGCTGCAAGCATAAATACAATGTGGATAAAGTGAAGGTGTCATCATAACTCAACATTCCCCATTTAATTGGTTTACTTGTATGTAAACACAAAATAGATCAGAAAAATGTGCCATGTACATTTGTATTTGGTTGATAATAGAGCGACTTCGACCCCTTTGAACAGCCTTCATTGCTTACCCAGTAGTAGTTATAGCATGGCAATGATGTGAGGTGAAGGATACAACCTTAAAGGTTAGCATTTTGATTTAAATATTGCTTAAAAACAAAAAGAAAAGAAAGTGTGTTGCTGTTTACAGTGTGTCAGCCTGTTTGTCAGAAGATATCACAAGAAGTTTTGAAGTGGAGATCTTACATGTACTGCCGTCGTTTTGATTTTATAGTAACACGCAATTTGCTGATTTGATCTTTTTCAAGGGCTGCACCACCACAAGGCTTCCAAATCTTTTACAGAATTGCCTTTGTACATTAATAAGCTCAGATTTCAGGAAATTTCAGGACTTTTAGTTTCATTCTGCTGCTGCAGATATTTAATGTCCTCCTCGGTTCTGTCAAATATTATTTGCGAGTTTTCTTTCAGCGCAGTGTCATTGTAGTGGCATGGTGTGTGTTAAATTAATGCATGCCGTGGCTATTAGCATGGGATTTGTTGTAACGAACCAATTGTGAAGTACATGGAAAACCCGGTATAAAGAGATCTGGTATACGTAGTAGCTGATATCACATTTTTTCTTCCTTTGGTGACAATTGATTAAGTGCCAACTCCTTGTCTTCAGCACATGTTTGAGTATTTGGTGTTCATTTCAAGTACAAAATGCAGTACTCAACCTTACTGCCACCCTTCATCTTGTTACCACTTTAAAATTACAGATGGGACTTAGTCCCACACATACTGATTTGGTTCATGTGTGCAGCCATTTCAAGTCCATCCTACATAGAGATTGCACACTGATGACAATACATCAAGCTTTTGTTGTTCCAAACTTGTTGATATCATGCTTTTGACCACCTCTACGCTTCCAGGCTGTCATCACCATGAAGGTGATCAGCGGGGTCTACCCCGGCGTGACCACTGTCGAACTCGACACCCTGGCTGCGGAGACTGCCGCTACCATGACGACAAAGCACCCCGACTATGCTGTCCTTGCTGCTCGCATCGCAGTTTCCAACCTCCACAAGGAGACCAAGAAACTCTTCAGCGGTAAGATGGGAGGGGAGAAGAGAGCATCTGACTTGTAGTTTCCCTGCCTCTCAGTAATATAAGTTTTAACTTTGCTGAAGATAGTTCTGGTTTCCATGACATTACAGTGCCTGTTGACCCCAACCTGAGTTTACTCTGACTTATCCAAAACATGGGACTTTTGTCAAACATTTTCCCAATTTCATATGGAACGTAGATCTATGAAATTTGAGGTTGCCCCCCGAATGCAAAGCGTATTATGACCCATAGGTGTGTGACATGAGCATGACAACAAGTTACAGCGTTATAATTTGACATAGTATTGCTGACACATACAAACGCAGTTTTGAGCATTTAAAAAAAAAAAAACAACCTTCAGCTTTTTAAGTAATCTATGTAAAGCAAAGAAAGAGAAGCTTAATTTGCCAGGAAAAATGCTACTAAAAGGCATGCCCTGTCATCCAATTGGGGGGAAGACATTGCCTCAGAACTATTAATCTGCCTGATTGCTTTCTGTTTACGTTGGGGGCTCCATTTGTGAGGGTTTCTTTTTTTTTGGGGGGGGGGGTCTTGTTTTTTGTTTTTGTTTGTCTTTTTTTTTGCTGTCCAGTGTATGCATTTCATAAGCACAAATGCTGTAATTTCCAAGTAAATTTGGAGATTTAAGAGATTTAAGAATTAAGGAAAATTGAAGAGAAACAGAATGAAGAAAAAATATAATTCCTCATCACAAAACTACCAAGGGTACTATCTACATGAAGCATCTATTTTAACGTTGTAGAATGTTTGTTGGTCTTGAGTGAGACTGTTTTGACTTTTTTAGCTCACCTGAGCCGAAGGCTCAAGTGAGCTATTGCGATCGCTCTTCGTCCGGCGTCCGGCGTGCGTCGTCCGGCGTCCGTCGTGCGTAAACTTTTAAATTTTCATCTTCTTCTTGAGAACCCCTTGATCGATTTTCACCAAACTTGGCAGGTAGCATCCCTAGGGGGATAGGATCTCAATTTGTTCAAGTGGGCACCATTCCCTACCTGGGGGGCCCCCAGAGGGGCCCAAACCCCTCAGAATTAAGGAATCTTAAAAAATCTTCTTCTCTAGAACCAAAAGTGATAGAGCTAAGTTAATACTATGAATTAGTACATTGATGACTGTAGTTTCAAGTTTCTTCATGGCGGAATCAGGGGTGCCCCCCTTGGGACCCAGGGGAGGGGGGTGGGGAGGGGTCCTAATGAGGCCCAAATTGTACATTTTCATCTTTTTCTTGCAAATGCCATTATGAATTTCCACCAAAGTTGGCAGGTAGCATCCCTAGGGGGGAAGAATCTCATTCCCATCAAATGGGCACCATGCCCCACCTGGGGGCCCCAGGGGGCCTAAATTTGGACCGAAATTGTAAATTTTCATCTTTTTCTTGAAAACCCTATCACTAATTTTCACCAAACTTGGCAGGTAGCATCCCTAGGGGGATAGAATCTCAATTCCATCAATTGGGCACCATGCCCCACCTGAGGGGCCCCAGGGGTCCCCTCCTGTAAGGAATCTTTACAGATTTTCTCTAGAACTGGAAGTGATTGAGCTAAGTTAATACAATGAGTCAGTATATTGATGACTGTTGTTTCGAGTTTGTTCATGGGAGAATCAGCGGTGCCCTCTCTACCTCCCCCCCCCCCCCCCATCCCCTTGGGACCCAAGGAAGCGGGATGGGATGGGGGGGGGGGTCCAAATGCGGGCCTAAATTTTCATCTTTTTGCTGAAAACAACATAATGGATTTTCACCAAACTTGTCAAGTAGCATTCCCATCTAGGGATAAGATCTCAAAGTGTTTGAATGGGCACCATGCTTTCCTTGGGGGCCCCAGTCGGTCCAAACCTCCTAAATTAGTGAATATTAAATATTATTTTTCTCTAGTTCTAATCAAAAGTGATAGGGCTTTAAGTCTTTTTTCCCAAGCTGCATAATCCAACATTCTATAAAGTACAGTGTACTTGGCAGGTATTTTTACCAGTGTGATGGAATATGTAAATGGACACCATACCCCCATTCTCAAAGCTACCCCCACCATAAGTTTCCAATGTTCTCAGGTAAGAGTCTGCAAGAATGCATGGAAGGTGAACTTGCGATACTCAGATGAGCGCGTGACCCGCGGGTCTCTTGTTTATCATAAGACACTTAAGTACCTGCTATTCTTTATCAAGAGACTTATCAATCTCTATCCTGTCTTTCTCCATTGCAGCTGTCATGAAAGACTTGTACGAATATGTGAACCCCCGGAACGGACTCCACTCCCCTCTCATCAGCAGGGAAACCTTCGACATCATTATGGAAAATGCAGATGTGAGCTATCTAGTTCATTTTTGTTATCTCTCTACTTTTCCTTCTCATCAATTTGTACATCATCATCATCATAATAATAATAATAATAATAGCTGGTTTTTATATAGCGCATTTCACACTTGTAAAGTATCTCAATGCACTTTACAGACTATAATTACCCCGGTCACTGGATACATTATTTCCAACCAGCACTGACAGTGCTCACTCTCCACTCCCTGGGGAGCATTCCAGCCAGTCGCAGCCATTTACAGGCGTGCACATGCTGATCAACCAACATAAACGTGTTGGTACCCTACTTGGTACCCATTCATACTCCTGGGTGGAAAACAGCAATGTGAACAAAGTGCCTTGCTAAAGGGCAAACGTGTCGGGCTTGGCATGGGCTAGAACCCATGAACCATACTACGCTCATGTCGTTCAGACGAGCGCTCTTATCCACTCAGCCACGACACCTCCATCATATGGCAAATTATTCAAATTTATGCCTAGAAATCAGTGAAACTGTAACTGAATGCATAAAGTTTGAAGTGAGTATAATTTATTTAGCTGTGTAATTTTTGCTTATTAATAGTAATATGAAAAACAGTAATCTGTTGCAAATTTATCAGTTGGCTTGGTAAATTTGACAGCTTTGACGTTGTTTCAGCAATATTCTTGACATGAGTCAAGGCTTTCACAGAGCATCATATTCAGTTTGTCAATTTACATGTTATATATATTTTTATTTTCTTTGAAGTAAAAGGTGATTTACCAGATATTTCTATGTGTCTGTAACAGAGGCTGAACTCCGCTGTGCTATATGACCGGGACTTTGAATACAACTACTTTGGCTTCAAGGTGGGTAACCTTACTCAACTAACTCCTTTGATAATACATGCCCACTGATAGACTGATATCGCAGCTTGATAGAGTCCAAAGCAGCATCAACTATTTAGAGCTGTGTTCCAGAAAAAAATATATAGAATTTAATGCCAACATTTTTGTTTGTTTGTTTTTTTTCTTTGCAAATTCCTTCATTTGGGTTACAAGAATCATTATATGTTTTCAGAAGTTTCATTCAGACGGGATGTAAGCAAAGTGTTGACGTTATTTACTAGGAAGGGTAAAACTTTGCATGATATGTGGATAAAAGGCAAAGTTATCGTGTATTGTATTGAAAATTTGATAACATTGAAATGTTATTGAATTGATTAAAGTAATTTCATTACCTGTAGCAGGGAAGAGAAAATCATTGATGTTGACTAAATATGTGAATCTTGCAGCATGCAGCAATAACTGTGATGTATGCCAGTCCGCTCGGCTGGCCCTATGGTAGGGAAAATCAGACATGTTTCACATTTATGAAGTTAAAATGAAACAGTTATCATGAAAATCAGTCACTTGGTATGTCGGCCTTTGATGTGGCATTTTGTCCAATCTTTAGAAAACTAAACTTGCAACCAGAAATCATTTTCAGCAGTTTTCCCCCCACCCATGGCAGTGATTACATTTATTTTTTTTTTCTTTCACACAGACACTGGAAAGATCCTACCTACTGAAAATCAACGGCAAAGGTAAGTCCAAACAAAACATTTGTTTACAAAGTCTCTTGTCTTGGTGATCTATCAGGACTATTTTTAAAGACGGTATTGGGCCTTGTAACAGACAGAGAAAGTTGGAAATGATTTGGATATAAAAACAGTAATGATAATAATAATAAACTGTATTTGTATAGTGCATATCACAAAAAATAGATTAATGTCTCTATGCACATTGAAGGAAGGAACTAATAGAAATTGGGAATAAAGACATGAGAGAGAGAGAGAGAGAGAGAGAGAGAGAGGAGACAAAACAAGACGAAAAGTGACAGAGCTGCGACAAACATTGTACAGTGTTAAGCCAGAGCTTTATTGTTCTACACTCGTAGTAAATAATAATAGTAATAATAAATAATAATAATTGCATTTATATGGCGCTTCATACTGACGTTTCTAAGCGCACGAGTTCAGGATTCTGATTATTATGTCATTTGTTGCTCTCCCCAGTTGCTGAGCGCCCCCAGCACATGTTGATGAGGGTAGCTGTCGGTATACATGGTCGCGACATCGAGGCAGCGTTGGAGGTAAGGTCAAAGGTCATGCCCTGCTGACATTTCACTTCAGCAGTGGTTCAGTGGGCCGTACAGTACACTATAGTTTTGTCGTCTTGTCTACCTTGTTTAAGAAAAAAAACAAAAAAACTGAATATCCAGGAGCCACTACAAGCATAAACCAGTCACGTTCTTTGAAGAGTTTATGTATTGTGCTATCCATGCTATTTCATAATAAGCCGATAATCCTTCAAATTTTTGGCATTTTTCAGAGGTTGATAAATCATCTGTTTTAAAGCAGAAGGGTATTCACCATGCATATATTGTGCAGTGTACATGTAGTGCTACACCTTGTACAAATTGTAGTTCTCAATTGAACTGAACTGGGTTGTTATCCATTTGCAAACAGCCCTCTGTAAAGAAAGTCTTATAACTCGATAAGCATAGCTCAAACAGTACAGAGGGAGACAGCAACAAACTACAAAAATACAGTACTCTCCGCGTAATCAGGTATCGCTTAAACGGGTACTCTGTTTAATTGGGTAGTATTGTCAAAATCAGTTCCAATGCACATTAAATTTACCTGATAATCGGGTTGCCTCTCCGCATAAATGGGTAAATAATTTTCTTCTAATATAATTTCTACCCACATTTTATCGCAGATAAAACACTTTAAGAAATCATGAATGTCAAATTTTCCACGGGTAATCGTATTCTCTTTAATTTGCAAAGAAGACCAATCATTTGGGGAGTGATTAAACATGAGTTTTCCGAAGACATATTTGTCCGTAAAAAGAGTGAATTATTGCTCATTACTCAGCAAGTGTAAGGTATGTATAATGTGCCATGCAAGCATGCGTGTTCAAGCATACAGTGTAGGTATTTGGTGCAGTGTACAATGCATGTATAATGTACATACGCACATTGTATGTGTCAGCTGTGAATGAGACGTGTTCTTCTGTTAATCGGGTACTCCGCTTAATCGGGTAAGAAACGCTCTGCCCGAGGCTACCCGATTATGCGGAGAGCACTGTATTAATTTTTTATTTATGACACATACTGAAACGTGAATAGAATAACAGAAAATAATTGCTTTCACACTGCATGTATATGGAGTAGACGATGGAGTGTATGCTGTTGGCTCTGTGGTGATGTGAAACTAGGTGCCTCAGAAATATCTAGTTATGGGCATGCATTACCCTAGGTTTATGTGTCTCCCAAATAATAGGCCTACCTTATAATTACCAAATAATATATACACATATGAATTATGATACAATACCTCATAATTACATTTCTCGTTAGGGGCCACAGAGTGTTTAAACCACAGAGTTTGAAGTGCTGTTTTGATGAAGTTAACAGTCTCGATTTAGTCTCAGAATTAATAAACTTCCTGTTAAATAGCAATTAAAGGACAAGTTCACCTTCATAAACATAAGGATTGAGAGAATGTAGCAATATTAGTAGAACACATCATTGAAAGTTTGAGGAAAATCAGACAATCCGTTCAAAAGTTATGAATTTTTGAAGTTTTTGTGCAGTACCCGCTGGATGAGAAGACTACTGCAGTGTATGAATAACTTAGATGTCACATGCGTACAACAATATAAGGAAAATATAAAGAGAATTTCACAAAATTTCATCTTTTGAAAAAAGTACACATTCCCCTGACTCGTTACCGATAAATGTTATGGGAAATATTATTCCCCCTGCCTTTAGAAAGAGGCAAGTCAATTGCTCTTTTATTATGCGAAAAAAGTGAAAATATGTTGAATTTTCTTTTATATTTTCTTTATACTGTTGTACGCATATGACTCACAAGCTGTAGTAGTCTCCTCATCCAGCGGTTCCAACACAAAAATTTAAAAAATTCATAACTTTTGCATCGATTGTCCAATTTTCCTCAAACTTTCACTGATATGTTCTACTAATATTGTTGCATTTTCTCAATCCTTATGTTTATGAAGGTGAACTTGTCCTTTAAATCTCGTGAAAAATCTGGTGTTTCCACGTCTGTCAGCCATTATCCATATATAATGTCATGTTAACTGAATATTCAACAATCAACAATGCCCGAGTGTCAGCTGTTCCAAATTTCCAAGTATGTAGTTATTGAATGGTAACATGTTTCATTTTACCTCCTTCTTGCTCTGTACAGACATACAACCTTTTGTCAGACAGGTGGTTCACCCATGCCTCACCGACACTCTTCAACGCTGGAACAAACAGGCCTCAGTTGTCCAGGTGAGCTCATACCACTGTCGCCGTTTTGGTTACTGCAGAAGTGGTAATTTTCGCGCATTTCGCGTGACGTGAAGCTAGCACAAAAATAAAAGTGTGAATATCTTTGATTGTAATATGCAATAATTCATCTATTTGATCCTATGGAATTGAAAACATGCAAAATTTATTTTACCTGAGCTCGAAAAATTACTCGGGTGAAAATTTCTACTTATATTTTCAGTATTTGTATCCATATACAGGTATGTATATTTACGGTTTGTTCATTTGTTTGTTTGTTTGTTTGTTTGTTTGTTTTACTTGTTTGCCTTGTTTTTTGCATTCATGGAAGCTCTGCAGATTTGACATTGAAAAGACTGGCGAGCTGTCGGGTCTCTGATTTTGCAGGAGACTCACTGAAAACTAAAATGTCTCGTGCTCTGGCAAAGTCTTCTTGATTTTGTAATTGTTTTTGCCCCTCATTGAGAGTCATGTGACACGCAAGCATCTCCCCCTGATTTATCCTTGAAATCTCCCTACTTGCAATGTGTGAATGTCGGGGGCAGTAAAAGAGACGAAAAGTATTTTGCAGTGTCCATCATAAGTGATGTTGAGATTTGAGTGAATGCTGACATTGCTTACCATTGTTTGACCAAGATGTTTGTACCAGTCAAATACCACTCCCATTCTTGCCTCGATCCCATTGTGTGCTTGAGTACTGATCGGCACAGAAAACCTCATAACATTGTACACTCTGTCCAAAGTCCTTTGCTCAGAATGGGTAAAAGGAGTAAAAATCATTCAAACAAGATGGTTGAAGTTTTTCTTTTTTTCATTAATTCCATCATTGTATCTTCAGATTTCAAGAGTATTTGGCTGTGCATGGAAAGTGTGCTGAGGCTTGATCAAAGTCTAATTTTTAGATTTTGCACCATAAGTTGCAACTGCAAGACATTTTTCACAATCTACAGTATATCACCAAGTTTGACCTTCAATTAAATGGTGATTGACAAGTGTCGATGTAAAGCATGAAACAGTGAAACACACGAGCATGCTTAGCACAGTGTGATACATAGACAATCAAGACAACATATGAATCAAGTGCTATGTCTGTTTTCTTCCAATGTTGTTCTTTTTATGAGAGAGAGATTCTAAAGATCATTGTTTATAAATATTTTGTCCTGTCCAGTTGCTTCTTGCTGACGATGAAGGATGACAGTATTGACGGAATTTACGAAACCTTGAAAAACTGTGCTCTCATCTCCAAGACGGCCGGAGGAATCGGCCTGAACGTTCACTGCATCAGGGCATCGGGCAGCTACATTGCCGGGGTGAGCTCAGGCTGTATAATGGAATAAAATTGGAATTGAATTTAACCGAATTGATTTTTTTCATACTCCTGTGCAGAGTGATTAACCCGTTGAGGACGGTTTGATTTTGCTACAACACGCATTTCCCATAGACACCTGCGACTCGTCCTCAATGGGTTAAGAGAATGAAAGTCATAGTCTGAGCAAAGCCTGTAGAAAGATATTCATGATTTTGACAGGTAATGTAAAAGACCTAGAGGAATTCAGCAGATACAAAAAGAAAAGAAAAAAAAAGAAAAAGAAGAAAATGGGTGGGTCTCCAGAAAGCAGTCCCCATACAATCATGAAATGTATAATGTCATGATAACAAGTTTATTGAACAGATGTTGATAATACGGACTATTTCTCAATTGACCATATACAGACAGTGCATGATCGCCCACAGGTGTTTGCACATTAAGTGTTTTAAGAAATGGATATTTAATATTGTGTAAGTAGTAATTTCGTAGAGAGGGTAACTTCCAAGATTTGTTTCAAAACTCTAGACTTTAGTCCACTAAGGTATTCAGTTGCCAGGAACTGTCTCCCAAAACTCTTTCAGGAAAATCTTGTATGCAAAGTTTTTAGATACGAAGTAGAATATTGGGATCCACAAGCAATAGATCATATAATGGAGTGTGCTTTTATTGTTTCCTTTGTTCTCATTTTGTGGCATAATACATGGAGAGAAGATTGGCGTCACTGAAATCTCACAAATGTGATGCTTTTAGCGTGATTGGCAATATCAATGAGTTAAAATGCCTCACATTATGGCACACCTGTTTTATGACTGGCAAACTGTTTTTCCCCGCAGACTAATGGTAACTCCAATGGCCTGCTGCCCATGCTTCGTGTCTTCAACAACACGGCAAGATACGTCGACCAAGGGGGAAACAAGGTACGGTGCCATTGTAGTGTGATAGTTAAAGCTTTGCTACACAGAAACTTTTGCTCCAAAAGAGCAATTTTTTTGGTGATTTTTTATGCCTCCGCCACGAAGTGGTGCCGGAGGCATTATGTTTTCGGGTTGTCCGTCCGTCCGTCCGTCCTTCCGTCCGTCCGTAATGAATTTTGTGGACAGGGTAACTACCAAAACCTTTTGAGGTATCCTAATGAAACTTGGCATGTATGTGTATTAGGGGGTGAAGTTGTGCCTATCAACTTTTGGGTGCACATGCTCAAGGTCAAAGGTCAAAAGGTCAAGGTCAAATGATTAAAATTTCACTATTTCCCCCATATCTATGCAATGCCTAAAGATATTTTCTTGAAACTTAGTGTATACATGTATTACCCAATTAAGATTCTCTGGTGAAAGTTTGGGGTCATGAGGTCAAAAGGTCAAAGGTCAAAAGGTCAAGTAAAGTGTTAAAATTTTACTTTTTTCTCTGTATCTTGGAAATTGTTCAAGGTATCTTCATGAAACATAGTATATATGCATGTACTGACTGGCAGTGGTTATCTAGGGAATTCAGGGTTCATTGGGTCAAAGGTCAGGGGTCAAAGGTCAAGGCAATACTTCAAAATTTTACTATTTTCCTTATATTTATGCAATGCCAGCAGGATTATTTTGTTTAACTTGATGTATGCATGTATAACCCAATAGAAATTATTTGGGATTTTTTTTTTTGCCAAGAAGGTCAAAGGTCAAAAGGTCAAAGTGAAAGTGCTGAACTTACTTCTTTCTCCATATCTCGGAAGTGGCTCAAGTTATCTTGAAACTTAGTACATATTTATGTATGTTCTGCCTGACAGTGATTCTCTTATAAATCAAAGGCCAGATGAAAATGATAACAATTTACTGTTCAATACAGAAATTGCACTTTTTCTCCATACCTTGAAAATTACTCGGTGCATAAACTTATGAAAGGGTCAAAGTCAAGTTAAAGTTCTTAAATCCCCAAATACATGCTCTCCTCCAATTCATCCAATTAAACATACACGTGTAGGTCAAGGAAGGTAAACATTCAATACATTTGTGACAAACATGTCATTTTGATATTTTGCCAATTTTGTGAAAATGTAATCACACATTGTCCACATGTACCTGGTACTATAGACCCATTAGGAGAATCATGCATTATGGCGGAGGCATACCAGTCGCCATAGCGACATTTCTAGTTTATTTTTTTTTTTATTTCAGATAGTTACAAATGAACTTTCTTTTTCCACCATAACTAGGGGTGCTTGTCATTATTTCATGCTCTATAATGATGCGACATACACGGAACAGAGAATGATTCTGTTAGCCATGGCTCTGTTGTAAAAGCAACGTGGTCAAACTTCTTCGTAGCACCTCCCTGGTTTAGGTGAGATTATCAATGCAAAATTGTTTCATTCCATGGCAGTTTAAACTCACCCTATATGAGATATTCAACTATGAAACTTACACCAAGTGTAAAGCTTGCCGACTTAATCACAGCAGTTGACAGTCTCATTGTCAGAACAGTGATATTGTTTGTGTTATAAGTGCGATAGGTCTGGTATCAACACCATGACCACTAGCGAAGAGACTTCAACACTTCTGCTTCTGGCGGGATGTCCCTTCCCCCCACCCCACACCCCACACCCCCACCCCCACCCCACCCACTTGAAACCAACATGTGATTCAAGGTCAAGCATTTGTTCCTCATTATGCACTCTTTTCTTCTTCCCTTTCTCTCCCCTCCAGCGACCTGGCGCCTTTGCAATCTACCTCGAGCCGTGGCACGCTGACATCTTCGACTTCCTGGACTGCAAGAAGAACCACGGCAAGGAGGAGCAGCGCGCCCGCGATCTGTTCTACGCCATGTGGGTCCCCGACCTCTTCATGCGCAGGGTGGAGGAGAATGGCGAATGGACCCTCATGTGCCCCCACGAGTGTCCGGGACTCCCCGACGTGTGGGGAGAAGAGTTTGAGGCTCTCTACACCAAGTGAGTTCTACTAAAGTCTGCACAAGGATACCAGTTTTGAGGCAAAAAGCCTGAATTCAGGCCCCCGGCAGAATCAAATGTGACGCCCTTTCATTGACAAACCAGCTTCCTGTAAATGATTTTCAGATCATCTCTCTTAATCTAATTGGCATCCCTGTCTTGTGATGTTCACCTGTATCTCACAATGGACAGTTGTCCGCACGACGATGTAATTGTCAACTTTTTCATTTCTTGTTACTGTTCCATTTTCAGTGAAGAACTTTTTTGTTTTTCCTGGGGATCTGTGCTTCTGAAGAGGGTACTTGGCCCTTGTGAAAATCAAAACCCTGTTGAGCCGGTAGAATCATCGTCCGTGGCTTTTGCTAAATAGTAAATAATTCATACACACCATGGGTGTAAATCGTAACCGTGAAATGTCAAGCTCATTTCTTCCTTTAATTCTGAATCACTTCTGTCTCTTCCCTACCAGCTGCTATAAACAGAATTCTGTGATGTCAGAGTTACGTTTTTTTCGGTGAGAGTATGGTCGTTGAGAGTTTTGCTGGTTACTCTTTCCCACCAGATACGAGAAGGAAGGGCGTGGCCGAAAGACCATCAAGGCCCAGACTTTGTGGTATGCCATCATTGAGTCACAAACGGAGACCGGAACCCCGTACATGGTGTACAAGGACCACTGTAACAGGAAGAGCAACCAGCAGAACCTTGGCACCATCAAGTGCAGCAACCTCTGCACGGAGATCGTGGAGTACTCCAGCCCGGACGAGGTGAGGGATATTGATATCTAGATTTTATCAAGCTTTTAGATTTGTCGCAGTTCATTTCAGCAAGGCATGCTGTGAGCAGACATTGGTATGCAAAGAATAAAGAAGACAAAGGCAAGTCCTGATATGGTGATTAATGAGAAGAGAATTACTAGAGTCAACTTGTAGTCATGGACATTTAAATTTCTGTGGTATAAAATGATGTTTGCCAATGGTTGAGCACTGAAAGAGAAGGTCAATGCTTTTCTCACAGGCAGAAAGTCAAAAGTTTGAATTAAACCTGCACTTGTCGGATTTGGCCATGAATTTTCATGTTCTCATGGACTCCGCAGTTTTCACAAAAACATGATGAATACTATTTTGAAAGCATTTTGAGGGTTGAATAGCTCTCGGACATAAAACGCAAGATACAAGAACTTCCACTCTCGCTTTCTTCGAAATTATGTCACATGCATGCAGACATTTGGTTTCTACGTAATACCTGGACTGCCAACGTAGGTTTCATTGTAGATCTGGATGGTTGTTTTGATGCATATGCAGCATTGATTTGAGGATTTGAAAAATCATTCCCCACGATATAAGTGCAGTGACAGTGTTGAACGGCTACAGACATTTATTTCTTTCCCGTACAGGTTGCTGTTTGCAATCTGGCCTCCATCGCTCTGCCGAGGTTCGTCCTCCCGGACCAGAAGTTCGACTTCAAGAAGCTGGAAGAAGTTACTATGGTCATCACTCGCAATCTCAACAAGATCATTGACATCAACTACTACCCAATCCCAGAGGTGAGTAGGCCAATTGCCTTGGCATTGCCTAAAACAAGTGTTATAATCAAAAGATAAAAAGTGACATAAAATATTAACCAACATGCACACACACTGTAATTACCTTACATATTTGGGCTGTTTGTGTTTTGTATGATAACTGCTAAAGGGTATGCTGAAGGGTATCTTTGTGTCATTTCAGGTTTGATTCAGGATACAAATGAATTTATTCCGTATCCATGTAACTTGTGGCAATGCTTTGCAGAATCCTGAAATAACTTGGTTTCATCGTCAATGGATTCATATTTCTTTCTTCAAGCACATATTGATTTCTTTCCAGTGTGGTCTTTCTGATTCTCCAGGAGGCTCAGTAAAAGTTTAAATGACCTTTTCATATCTTGGCATGAGAATATGCAGGCCTGGAATATGACAGTCTTCCTGATTTGAGAACAAGTTTTTGGCCACTGAGAGGCAAATGGCACACAAAGTTATCCCCAAGTGCTCCCTGGAACCTCCTTGAGCTTGGGTGTGGGAATGTTGGAAGCAATCCTTTCTCCCTTCAGCTGGACAACCACTAGCTCTCCATCACTGTTCAAAAACCTGACATTTTATTTCAAAATCATTCACAGTCATGTGAAGAACCATCTGTGCATGCATGCCTGTTCATCTGCCACATTTGGTGTCACAAATTTGGACGGAAAATTCATGCGCTTTACTTAGTGTGACTGCCCCATATTTCTAAGAATAGTTGTTCAAAAGGGGACAACCTTGTTGCTGTCCTTGGGTTTTCTTTACAATATGGAAAAAGCTCAATCAAAAATCGCTGACTATTTCCCAGGCAGGTGAGGCAAAGAGCCAGCCCATGTTCATGTCTACAGTTGTATGTCAGCTCCAGTGAAGCCAACTGGCAAAGCCAGTGCTGTCTTGCTCAAAGGAGCTCTAAATTGGGGCAGCTTGAAGATGAAAGAAAGAAAGCCACTCTGCAATTTACCACTAGTAGCAGCAAAGCTGAGCAACCTGTTTTTCTTTGATATTATTCATGATTGCAGGCAAGGCGTAGCAACATGCGACACCGGCCCATCGGTATCGGAGTCCAGGGTCTTGCTGACGCCTTCATCCTGATGAGGTACCCCTTTGAGAGTCCTGAGGCTAAGAAGCTCAACATCCAGATCTTCGAGACCATCTACTATGCCGCTGTCAAGGCTAGCTGCGAGCTTGCAGCCAAGCATGGCCCCTACGAGACCTATCCAGGATGTCCAGCCAGCAAGGGGGTGAGTGATTTGCCAACCAGTGACCCATATACTGCCATAACAAACTGTAACATGAGATAACCCTTATAGTCTTTTGATGTCAATGGCAGTTCCATCATTCAAATGATTATGTGCTTAATTGAACTGATTTAGATTTTACTGTAAGGAAAATAGGGCAGTATTTGAGATCAGAAGTGGCAAGATGCTATCTTACAGTATACACTCTACAGGATAGAATGTGCCTACTCTTTATCCATTATAAGAAAAGATATTTATGAAATGCAAAATGCCAAAGATCTTGTCTACACAATATGCATTGACTGTTGGGGGCAACTCACGAAAATTTGATCCCGTTAATAAGGCTGTTGGCTCCCATTCACAAAAAAATTTCATGCCACGAAAATATCATGTTTTACAGTATATGACTTTGCCAGTTTTAACCCAATTATGATTTTTGCCTTCAAAAGTACAGTTATTCTTTTTCGGTCTGCAGAGCTTTGCAGTCATTGTGGTATATTCACTTAGTGCTTTAGTGCTTGTTTTCTGGCTCAGGATATAATCAGGTGTCTCAAATGCCCATTCAAAACTTTTTTGGTCTCTGTCCAAAACAAACATGCAGATCTTGCAGTACGACATGTGGGGAGTGACCCCCACCGACCTCCAGGACTGGGCCACGCTCAAGGCAGACATCGCAAAGCACGGCCTGCGCAACAGCCTTCTCCTGGCCCCCATGCCCACAGCTTCCACCGCCCAGATCCTCGGCAACAACGAGTCCATCGAGCCCTACACCAGCAACATCTACACCCGGCGCGTGCTTTCGGGCGAGTTCCAGATCGTCAATCACCATCTGCTACGAGACCTGACTGACCAGGGTCTCTGGACAGACGAGATGAAGAACTTGCTCATTGCCCACAACGGCTCCATCCAGGTAAAAAGGGGTGGCAGCTCACACTCTTATGCTCACTGCATCTTGTCCACCATGCCAAGACAGCACAATTTCCAGATAAGATTAGTTTAAAAAAGAAAGAAAGATATTTTGCAGTAAACTTTGGGACAGATCCAGCAGGGTGTTTGGTTTTGGGAAGGACAGCACTTAGTTCACATTCTATTTGTCTAGAGTTGGATGTCTGCAACTTAGATACGGAATGATGACATTTCTACCAAATTTGAGACCTGTTTCTTTCATCCAGCTAGTATAATAATCGAATACGACTGTACAGTAAATTTGTTGGAGTTGACAAAGTTTAAATGGATGTATAGAACTTTCTTAATATCTTAAGTTGAAGAATCTATGTGGATATTTGTAAGACCAGTGAAATTAATGAACCAGAGATGTACAGAAATCTGCACTGCTAACCATTCCCCCAATTAGTGTTGTGTTTCCACAAGTAAAACAAAATATTACACTATGAAATTTATACTGTTATGAAAAGGAAATAGAAACAAAAGTGCAAGTTATTTGGTAAAAAATATTGAAGATTGAATCTTCTTTACTTTCTTGCATACTTCATCTTGCTTGATTAACAAGAATAGCTTCCTTCATCAGAATGCTCTTATGGTCTTTTGCCTATTGAGTTCCAAGACATGTGACAGGAGGCACAGTACAACTTCTTTTTTTCTTTTTGAAACAAGTAAAGCATGTATCCTAATCGTGATACACAATGCCTCCTTATCTGCCACAGCAAATCCCGCAAATCTCTGACGACATCAAGGCCCTCTACAAGACAGTCTGGGAGATCTCGCAGAAGACCGTCATCCAGATGGCCGTTGACCGCGGCGCGTTCATCGACCAGAGCCAGTCCCTCAACATCCACATTGCGGAGCCAAACTATGGCAAGCTGACCAGCATGCACTTCTATGCCTGGAAGATGGTGAGTGAAGTAAGGCAATGCGAAAGAGATCGTTGTGAATAGAGTAATTGTTTGGATGGCAAAGTTTTGATATCAGTGTTGATGTCCACTTGCGTACGGTCCAAAACTGTTTGCGCAAGAGTTATACATGAAGTCGAAGCACTTTCGCTCGTCGCAAATACTTTGACTTTGAAGTTTACTGCTGTCGATTGGAGGTTGATTTCTGTCATGAGAGCTGACATTACAACCTTTTTCACTGTATTAAAAATATTCACGAATTGGCACTGGCATTCATGTGTATAGTGTAGACAATAGATTTTGCATGCATTTTAATTGCGCAAATCTTTGCTCTCGCAAATTTGTGATATTAGAATGCATGTGAACATTTCTGGTTCTACAGTAACCTTGTGAATTGCTGACAAATATATTTAATCTTTAATAAAGAAAATAAGATTTTATGGAATTTTATGCACAGGAAAAATGGAAAGGAAGCTCATGTACTGCATCACTGTGTTGCCAGTTTGTACTTGATTGATCACAACTTAACAAATTCATGTCTAATAATTACAACTTCAAAAAATTATAACTTTCTTGGTTTTGATCAAAATTGACTCAAACTTTCACTGTCCTGTTCCTCTCCCTTTTTTCACACAAGAAAATTTCAGGGTAGATCTCCCTTTTAAGAAGCCAATTTTGTGCCATGCTAACCTTTGTTCCACCATTCCTGCTTGTCTTTTTTTCCAGGGCATCAAGACTGGTATGTACTACCTCCGCACCCGACCGGCAGCTGACCCCATCAAATTCACCCTGGACAAGCTTAGCCTCAAGGACAAGGTGGGCAAGGCAGCCTCGGAGGCCAGCAAGAAGGCTGAGAATGAGGCCGCCATGTTGTGTTCCTTGGAGAACAAGGACGCCTGTTTATCATGCGGCTCTTAGAAAGGTCCCCCCCCCCCCCCAAGAAAAAAAGAAACAAAAACTTTGTTAGGAAACAAAGGAGGTCATTGACCTCATCAAACGGGTCTAGAATATGAGCACAATGTCCACATTCATGATATCAACTTGTTTGTTTTCTACTATTTTCATTGTTGATATTTGAAGTACATTGAAATCTATTTACCCAACTGAACGTGATTTCTCAGAAGAGATGTATTGAACCATTACTTTCACAAATGTTTTTTTTCTTGCTACCTTTGTTTGAATTCAAGGCACGTAGCTTGTAAGCATATTTATTACATGATACACTGTTATAAAAGCTACATTACTACTACATTTTAGTACTTTTGATCAAGTGAAGACCATTTACTTTTTTTTTAAGTGTGTTTGTGCATAGTCAAATCAAAGAAGCCTTTTTTTTCCGTTCAGTTTGAAACCAAAACGTGACAAATAACAATCACACTGAATTTCCTTATCTATGGACCAGAAATGTCCTCTAAGAATGAATACTGTTCTGAATAATTAATTTTTTTTTCCAGTGTCTGTTGCCCAAATACATCATTTCTACATTAGCACTATTGCAGAAGTCAATGAAATATAAAAAAACCAAATTTTGTATGATAGAATGTAGAAATTGGGTGTACTCATGTGGGTGTCATCCACTTAAAATGTTGTACAGGGTGTACTGTGTATTGATTTGATTTTTACTGTCCTTGTCCATCATGAGGCTGGTGTAAATTCCAGAAAACTAACATACATTGTTTTCTTTATTGCACTGCTACATCATTACAAGTAAAAAGTACTGTTCATGATATTTGTTTGACACCACAGTAAGACGTGGACGCATGAAGCCATGTCGTTTGAAAAGACGAGTCTGCTCTAGTTTTCGACCATTACCCCTGCCCATACATCTGTGCCTTTATTCCCCAATTTTTTCCTACCTGTATATGAATGTTGAATTGTATGTATTTCCTGTCCAACAGATTGTTTATCTTTCTCCCAAAAAACAGTCCAAAAAATTGTGTATATGTGTATAGTCTGTTTAATGTATACTTGTCATATAAAAACAAAACCAAAAAAAAAAAACAAATGAAAAACAAACTTAGAAAAACAAAAGTGGAGAAAGTATGCATGTACATGTGAGAGGCGTGAGCCCCAAGTTTTTTATTTTCAATTTTTGATACCAAACAGGATCAGGAGCTGATCATGAGGATATGTAGCTCTTGGCCAAAATGGGATCAGATTTGTGGAAAACGTACAAGAAAGAAATGTGCCATTAGAGAGCTTCCAACTGCGCTTTCTTTGAAGCCGCTCTGGAAATAAAGTGTGGTTTCTTTGACTATTTGATGTCTTTGAGATACGAGTTTGCCAAAACATGTATTATTTGCAAAGTAAATGAGCTCAAGGCATTCCATTGGATTAATTTATACCATACACAGACCTCCCAACCATTCTGAATTTTGAGGAAAGAATCTGAATTTTGTACTACAGTATTACAACCTCTTGTTTAAATGGGAGTTTTCTATTTGTCTTGATAGTTTCACTGCACACTCCTATGGGAACTGCTCTTTCTTTAGTACTTTTGAGTCAAATCCCTATTTTTCAGTGAGAAAGGTTGGAAGGTCTGCATGCGTGTATCCCAGTGTAAGAGGACAGTGCAACTTCATAAGTACATGTACAGTTTCTGCAGGCTCGAAGAAAAAAGTGAAAATTGTTTCTAAAGTGACGGGTGTGTCACACCCGAGTGGCTTCTGTGACCAAAGTTGGCAAAATAAACCAGCAGCATTTCCTCTATGTGGGACTAGCTAGCAGAATATGGGTTCTGCTGCACCCTGCTCCTATGTCTTTTGCCAAAAAAACATGAAGTGGCAATGAAATGAAAGGATTGCCACAGATGTTACTTAGATACAGGAACATACCATCAACATCCGACCAATCCAGGTGAAGATGGAAATGTGATGGATAGAGAGAGAGATGACATGGATTTGTCAGAAATGATGTTCTAGGGCTGTGCAGAGCTTTGCAATAAATCGGCTCACTGCCTCTTCAAACTGTTTTGTATGTGCGTCTCTTACTTCGTCACAACATTTCGTGAAAGAGTGAAAATTGAAGGGTGTGTGTGTGTGTCTGTGTCTGTGAATGGGTGTTTAGTGTTTGTGCTTTGATGTATGTTACACATGGCTTCAAACTGCAGCAGAAATGCACACTTGGGTGCAACAAAGAACACACATTAATGCCATTGCACTTCAGTGAATTGCATATCAAGTCGAATCGAGTGCAATTTGAAAATACATGTACATTGTACGTGTACTTTGTAAATACAGTAGATCATCGGTTTGACACATCTATGCTATACGGTCAGAATATACGTGTCTGAGGTGCTCTGCCACAAGTCACACGTTCTATACAATTTTATTGGCTGACGCATCAAAATTACTACTGTACTTTTACTTTCTTCTTTCTTTTTTTTTTTTTACTTCTCGATGTACTGTATATATGTACTGGAATACACTTTTGGCCCGAATTCACGAAGGTGGTACAATTGAAGCCATGGTTTAAACCATGGACAAAGACCGTAGTTTTGTATGGGGCACCAAGTGTCGCATGTCCTATTTTGTTACGAAATCAGTCTCTTCGTAACGAAATATTCCATAACGTAACGAAATATTCCATGCAACACTTGGCACCCCATACAAAACTACGGTCTTTGTCCATGGTTTAAACCATGGTTTCAATTGTACCACCTTCGTGAATTCGGGCCATCCTGTACCATGATTGTATTTCTGTGTTTGATTGTATGTATGTTTGGTCATCATGTCTGTTTTTCTATCTGTTCGTGTATTTGAGTGCAGGAGACACTACAGTAGACTCCCGTTATAACGAAGTCGTCGGGACCGGCAATTTTCTTTGGCTATGTCGAAATTTCGTTATAACCAAACGATAAACAATAAAAATACATAGAGTGGATAATGATGTGGCCTGAATTTTTACTTCGTTGTAACCGGAATTTCATTATAACCGTGTTCATCATAACGAGAGTGCACTGTACCACCGTTTGTGGGTGCTTACCTGACATAAGCTTGCAAGATGCAGACGGGTAAAGTTGACTTTTGGACAAGATCAAAGAAATCACACTGTAAAATGGCAGCTTCATTGAAATATACTATTGTTTGGTAAACAGTTTTGGAATGTTCATTTCACAAGTTTTACATGGTTTCATAAAAGAAATACACACAGTATAGGTAACGACATGCAAAAGACATACCAAAGACAAATCTTTATCCAATAAGAATTCCATCCGGGTCAGGGTAATATATACATTATTGTATTTGCTGTATAAGGCTATGTATTAGGCCGTCGTCTTATTACTGTTCGCACTCTCAAACTCCCAGATTGGTCGACAAGGAACATAAAAGCGCAGTAACTGAGAGAATTTATTGTGAAACATCTAATTGATTGCAACGTACTGTCAACAACATTAGAGCGCGCTCTTCTGATTTCACACGCCATATGATACTAAATTCATCATGAAAGTACATGTAGCTACCATTGGTATAACATACCTCGCAAAGATGAGTAAGTGCTTCTTGTATTATAGTTATAAGTTGTTTCCAACCGTTCATTTACACCATATCTTATTATTTTTTTAATGCTCATTTTGGCAGAAACGGTACTGAATCACTGAAGATTTGATGTGCGTTTTCTATGGTGTGTGTGAGCTTCTGGTATTAAAACTTGAAACAAGAATGACGTCTTGGAAAAATACACTTGTACTCCCTGATTACTATAATTTATGATATAGGTAGTTATTCTGTTCTTTACTAGAACAGCCATGAAGATTATGTCACGGAAACCAGCAAATAAGACTTTAACAATGTAGTAACTTAACAATGGAAGCATGCCAAATTCTGGCAGGGTTTATCTGCATTTCAATCAAAAAGAGTGCCTTACTCTTTCATACACTCACAGAAATTGTACACTGTATTTGTGGAAATAATAATAAAGTCTTTGTCTTGAGTTGCACATGACACATACTGATATGAAATTTATATTTCATACTTTTCATCTCTTATAGACCAACAGAAGAATAGATTAAGTTCTCCCACAACGATTTTATTTGGTATGCAATGATAATATATTCATCGCTTGCATACACAGACAAATATGAATGTGCAGTATTGTCAATAGGCCTATGAAATCTCAAGATATAAAGGAGACTCGGTTTCCCCTTTTCCTTCTTTTTGTACATTTATCGGTTCTTCTGAAGTCAGGAATGACCGGTTTTACTGCACTGACAACTTCACTTGCTTGCGCTTTTCATGGAAAGTCCCCATGTGAATTGATGAATACATCGTCCTCTAACCGTAGAACGCGAATAAAAACACGCCAACTCCAGCCAGGAGCACGCCGTTCCACGCCACGATCTTCTTGATCAGGGGCCTCTCTACTATCGACGTCATCTTCTTCTCCAACGCTCTCTTTTCCTCCTCGCTCAGGGGCTCGTCATCGGGCACAGTTGTGTCGATGCTGCAGAGGAAGTTCCACGTCTTTCCCAAGAAGCTCGTCCTCTTTGCCGCCTCTGTTCCCGCCAAAAGCAGTACAAAGTATAACAATAATCAATTTAAGGATGAATTGAATTGTCGCAGTAATTGTAAATGTTGCCGTACTTTCAGTTAAATATTTTGAGGTTTAAAAAGAAAGGATGACTCGCCATAGTAATTATGATGTTGAAATTACATTATTGGTTAAGGAATTCCTTATACTCGTGTTTCTACCCCGGTAGCTGAAATATCTACTTGATTATCATGTGAGGTAAACGGCAGATCAGAAATCGGGAACTGAGTGTATTATCAAACCCGTAGAGATTTACCGGTACTCTACATCGGAGGAGAGAGGTTAAATACTGGACTATATAGTAGCAAAAGGGTAATTCAAATCAATTCAATTTTCAATTTCAATTTTATTTGTTCAATTCCATCAAGCACAAAAGAGATTTCTTTTGCATGCAGCCTATCTACTTTGTACTCTACTTAAGTGTATATAATATATATATATATATATATATATATATTTTTTTTTTTTTTTTTGGTTCCAACCATAACTTTTTATAGTTATTCGTGTTCATACAATTAACATGCACTGGTTGCGTATAGGCATATCGTGACTATCGAGAAGTTCGGGTCTACCAGCGAAATCTTCCAAGCTGGCTGGCAACAAGTGTTGACGATCGAGTGTCTTTTCAAAGGTTATCAACAAGTTGGGTTTACATCAATGCGCTATGTACTTACGCTCAGCAATTTCCTTCATTTTTTCGATCTTGATTGCCTCGTTTTCCTTGTCCTTCAAAGCCTGTTTCTCTGACATCGGTTCCCGGGGAAGCGTGATGTGTTTGGACCACCACGTGAGACGGACAAGCTATATGGAAAATGTGAAGATGACACGCATGGTATTTAATCACTTTGGTTTGGTTTATTGGTTTTTTTTTTCCATTTTTTTAAATTCGAACAATATTATACATAACATATTACGTAGTATTAGCATGACATACAGTGGATAATTAACTAAGTACAAGATACATAAAATATGATATCATTTAACGAAATAATAAAACAATATTCTGATATTCCTGTCAAATTACAATGATGACAACGTTCATGTAATCATGTCATTAATCTCTTGGAAATGATATTTGAATCGCACAGGAGACCACCATCATAAGGAGTTATGCATGGGCTTTGAGTAAATAAGGGAAATATACAAACAAACATATGAATAACATGTATGTGTACAAGAAACTCTACACGATGATTGTAATCCTTTCATTGTCATTTATTCATGTAAATGCAGTGGTAACGAGAATCGGAAGTAACGTGACTGTGTTCTTAGCAGAGGCAGCGGGACAAATATACCCGAATGCAAAGAGGCGACGAAAGGATGGAACGGCTATTCACACTCGCTTCACATGATTGTAAACTTTGTCCTTTTTTTTACCCTCACAATTAACTACAGAACAGTCACTGATTACTGAAGTACTGTAATGTATACGATGTTTTTTCACAAAATTAATCTTCTTCCATTAGGTGAGAAAAAAAATAGTTTTGCAAGTTTGTTCTTTTTCTTTCTTTCCACCAAATGCCTACACATTACTAAAAGAAATAAAAAACAATTCATGCAAGTGGACAATGAAAAGTCACGGGGAATAGAATACTTCGACGCATACAAAATGTTCCATCTGTGTGTACACAATGATTATCATCTATATCTTTTATCTGTCTATTTGTCCATTTATCTATCTATCTATCTATCTATCTATCTATCTATTTATCTATCTCTTTATCTATCTATCTATCTATCTATCTATTTATCTATCTATTTATCTATCTATTTATCTATCTATGTATCTGTCTGTCTCTCTATCTATCTATGTTATGAAATGTAACTGTGTGTGTGTGTGTGTGTGTGTGTGCGCGCGTGTATGTGTGGCTGCAGTAGGCGGAGAAATTATAAAGGTATATAATAATTATGATATCACGGACGCAGAATCATACACAAAAGAGAACAATATCTTGATGATGATATACCTAAAACAAAATATATCTTATTTTATAGAACTCGAAAGCTCTTGCCTTAATGGACGGGATTGGTTTGGACAGCAGACTGATGACCACAATACAGACGAGAGTGGCACCATACAGGAAACAGGCGAAGTGAAGATAGTGGAAATTCTTCACCAATCCGGGTCGCACGTCCTCCTCGCCACAGGGAGGGACCCCGTACACGATGTCGAGCATCGCCCGCGTCACGCCGATCAGGAATCCGCAGATGATTCCGTAGAAAGCCCCCTATACACAGATGGAAGAGTAAAGAGAAATCTTTTCAGTCAGGCATTTTGTTTGTTTAGTTTTTTCTTGTGTGTGTGTGTGTGTGTGTGTGTGTGTGTGTGTGTGTGTGTGTGTGTGAGGGGGTGACAAAATCATTTCCAATTAAGGACTCTGTAATAAGAAGGAGGCAGGTTAATGATAGATGATAGATTGGGGGGTATTTATATCTTTGCTCTATTAATACGACTATTGGGATAGAGATGTTTTCTTTCAATGAAAAAGGGTCCGTTTCGGGGTTCGAATCTTATGAATGTTAAATCATCTCTCATTAATTTTACCTGAAGATGATTACTAGAATTATGTGTCCACAAAGTTAGACGGCCGGCACTAGTGACGTGCAGTATTGATTTTGATTGATTTTATTTCATTTCTGAATTTCTTTTTCATACATAGATGAAATACAAAGTGAATTGAACGACCTGGGTATAATTGAGCATAGTATGATTTGAATCTGACAGTTAAAACAAATAAATTATTGATTCAATTATCCAACTTTTTCTAACACAATGTGAAATGAACACAAACAAGCAGTATTTTATGGATATGTTTATGCAAAAATATGACGTGACCCACCGTTTCGTTGATTCGTTCTGACAAGATGGCGGCCGTGTATAGAGCGAACATGGTTGGTGAGAAATAGGACGAGATGGATTGAATGTAGACGAAGAGCTCGCCGGACCCAAAGGCCTCGATGACCGGAAGCCACAGGATACTGACCACCACTAGGACTAGAGTACATAACCTTAAGGGGGAAAAAAGTTACGAAACGAAATGCTACGAAGTCGGGGATTGGTTGGGGCTCTGTGGTATGAAAGGAAAGTTCTTGACTATCAACGAAGGTCACAAGTTCGAATCTTAAAAAGAAAATAACACCTTCCAACAAGATGTTGGAACCCAAACGATGTCCCTTTTTTAGCTGGATGTATGTGCGATAATGCCATCGGGTGATAGTTATAGTAACGGGGTCATGGCTGGGGAGTGCTACTACTAAAGAGGATCAACCGTGGGGAAATACGACCATATCGATACTGCTATCATTGTTTTTAGAAGTAGAAACAGTGGCTTTCAAATCCTTGACATTATTATCATCACCATCATTATCGATATTGTCATTGTTGCGATCACTGCGGTCAAAATTCAATATCATATATTTCTGATAGACTGATAGAAACCTCCGTGGCTAGTAAGCTTCCATCATCCTAGTGTACATATGACACATATAGGCATACATATACATATGAACTGATTTAAACAAATAATCTGAATCTGAGTTTGAGCAGGGTTTGAAAAAGAAGACTTTTTTTTAGCGAAATCAAGCGAAACATTTGTTTTTTCTCACGATATTCCAATGATGATAATAATGACACTTTAATGAATCTTAAGTTATCATGATTTGAATTGTGGGTTGCAGAATGGAATTGCCATGGTGTTCTGTTCACTATAGAAACAACCTCAAACAAATCTGAAAATGTTTGAGACAGTTTACTACACGGAGCTACGAATCCGCCTTACTTTCCCGCCACCACAAGTTCCAGTTCCGTGGACGTCGGTCGGACCTTGAGCCAAACGTCGATCACGAACATGGAACTAGCGCTGTTGAATATGGACGTTAGGGAACTCATGAGCGCAGCAAGCATGGCTGCCAACATGAGACCTTTTAAACCTGCAGAAGAAAGGAGAGGGAATAAGCGAGATATTTAGAGTGATAATCACAGATTACCTTGTAGAATTTGATGTCATAATGCTTTTCCTGTTATTGGATCTTAGTGTTTATTGTGACCTTGATAGTGTCCTCGGAGGTTAATCCCCTCATGTCGTATACAGGTAAACGACATTCACTGTATAATCTCTTATATCCAACGCTCAAAGGTGAATCACGCACAAGGTGTACCTTGGTACTAATAAGCTTGATCTTGTCATACAAGCGATTGAAAAGATACTGATAACCTTTATGTTCAGATGTTATTGTTGATGTGTTTGCTTTTGTGTTTCAAAGTCTCTATAATGTGGTTTTCCCAAGCAAGTACCAATAATGGACGTCGATTCAATGCTGGTAAATGGCATGTTGTCTTTTTCTATTTCAAAAAAGATGAACTGCTGTTGTGCGTGATACACAAAAATGAATGTTGGACTGGACGCCATTAGATTATCTGATAAACGATCGATTTCACACAAAAATGAATCGTCAGCACTGCATTATATATATTAAAAAAAAACTTACATTGATGTTATCAAGGATACAGATGTAACGATGTCACAAAGTCCTTGTGAAACGTGTATTATATTATTACGTGGGAGAGGGACTGTAAGAATTCATACACACATACACACACATATACACACGCACACACACACACGCACGCACTCACACCAAAAACAAAACAAACAAACAAACAAACAAACAAACAAACAAACAAACAAACAAACAAACAAACGCAGATACAACTTTCTATCGCTATCCAACTTATCCTGCATCACTCACCTGGAGGCATGAGATATATCAACATCCTCGGGTATGCAATGTTGGAACATCCGTATTGGTTGCTGCAAACGTTTTCACATATGCCTGGCTCGACGCACGCCACTTCATCTGAAACACAGATATGCAAATTAATTTCACATTGAGGGCGTGTACCGAACTATATAATAAAAATAGTGATCCAAATTAGAGAATAATTTCATGTGTTCAACTGCACAGTAGACAGGACAAGCATCAATATTATCATCATAGTTTTAGGTCTTTTCTTTTATCGTTTCGGCAGTTAACTATAAAGACGGATTAGACTCTCATAAATAATATTTTATTTCAGGGGACATTACAAAATATCGCCCTCACCAGGATCACATTCTCTAATGTCACACTTTGGGATATTCCATCTGATTGATTAACAATATATGTAGCAATCCTGTCATGGTTACAAAACTTTCCCTTGATACTGTACACTATAGCTATAGCTTTCAGGAATTGAAAGAGAAAGTCCCTGGCTTGTATCATGATTGGAAGGAACGGTGCTTCACCTAAGACATGTGAAAACTTTAGAGCAGGAAGTTATGCACTCGATCTATGTGTTATGAACATTGCTTATATAATAAACGAATATAAATTCAGACAAAGTATACAACAGTAATCGGAAAAACAATATTGTTATTTTCAGATTTTTCACATGAAACAGTGAATATTGGCCGAAATCGCTATTATGAAAATAAAACCTGAAACGCGGTGGCATCGCCTCAAAACGTTTCCGTTTGTCCAAACATGAAATTTAATCCGAAACTTGCTGTAAGTAGTAAACCACACCCGAAATTATATAACTTACGATAGGAGACATAGTTATTAATATGTTTCTCTCATTAATTCCCTTCTTTAAAGTAACTTCAATGAGGCTTTGTTTACCAGGCCACAGCGATCTACTAATCATCCCAGGGATGATCATAAGGAAGAAGGGTAGGATTTTACAGTATCCCGCCAAAATGGTACCAGCCTTGGCTTCAGACACGTCTGCCGCCGCCAACGTTCGCTGGACAATCACCTGCACAAGCAAACGTCACCGGAAACATTACATTATTATATGTTATACATTATATATTATACATTGTATATTATATATTATATATTATATATTATATTTTATATGTTATATGTTATATATTATATATTATATGCTATATATCATATATTATATATCATAATATCATATAGCATATATTACAAATTATATATCATATATAATATATTATGAATTATATATTATATATTATATATTACATATTACATATGAAATTTCACGAGTGATCATCATATTTTGCTCTATTACAAATCCCTTGGCAAGCAACGACTGGCGCTGGTGTCTTCTTGTTTCTTATAACCAATAGTTGTGTTCTCAATTTAACAATCCCTCTCTTTCTCCCGTAACCTCGTTCATTCTTTTCTTTTGTCCCTGTATCCCATCTGACAATCGCTCTATTTTAGCATTAAGTATGCAAAAGTCGTTGCTTTGGAACATTACGTTTGATGTTTAACACAGCCCCTCTGATGAAACGGCAAAATCCATGATTTCAATTTTCTATTTCATAAAAAACTCTTTTAGGATCATATCGACTGCAAAGCAAATGACATCAGTGAGAACCAATTGATCTGAAATCACAATTGCATATGAATTGTATAAGTTGTTTCAGCCGTCTGTGTTTTATTAACTGCAATGGCTGTGCGTTTTCTATGTATTTCTCTTTATTGCATATCGTATGTATCGTATATCGTATAATGTCTGAGACACTGTGAATACAAGTTGGTTGACGCCGTCATGCCTGTATGTAAAATTACGTTTGCAGGGAAGGCTATATGTCTCATTGTAACTTTGTGGTGCATGCAATGTTGTTTGTTATAAATATTGATGGTGATGATGATTTACTCCAAATGAGGGGACGTTCTTAAAGTTGCTATAGGATCTCTTATTCACCTGATTGGTACAGAAATACCAGGCGGAGAGCAGGAAAATCCCCATGACCACTCCAGGCCAGGGTAGAGCGTTCGGGTTTGTGGCGCGTGCGTCGCGAAAAATGTGGAAAGCGTCGGGGGTCGGTATGCCGCAAGAGGTGTTGCCGTAGATGGCGGTAGTGTTGGGTATGGCTGTCATGTACTTGATGTACAGTTGGTCCAAGCCTCCGATTTCGTTCAATCCTAGCATACGAAAACTTGACTTGCATATTAAATTTTTTGAGGTAAACATCAGCAGTGAAGACGACTCACTCATAGAATGTCAACATTAGTGAATATCAAAAACCACGTTTATCTTTTTACTTAAAGAAGATCTCCCATTTCTTGCAGACGAGAGAGAGATAATGGAACACAGAAATATTCAAACAAGCGTGACGCCAGTCCTATTAAGAAATAGGTATTCCACGCTGATGAAGAGGTACTATTGATAAGAACATTACTGCATTAACTACTAACAAACATTAAATGATGCGTCAAGTAATTTTGGAAGTTGTGTGCCGTGGCATCGTCCGGTAGACATAAGAAAGACTCTTCGATTTGATTTGCAAACTACAATCTCGTCACCACCTAATAACAATCACTTTATCTATAATGGATGCAGTTGATGTAGGAGAAGAGGTGCCCGGGGATAGTAACTCAATGGTAACCACGCTTTCATCATCTTTATGTGTTGCAAAGTATGCATAGTAAACATGCAAAGAAACCCCGGCTCGGTTCTCCGATCCCGCCGTCACACCCCTATCCCAAATAATAATAATAATAATAATAATAATAATAATAATAATTGCATTTATATGGCGCTTCATACTGACGTTTCTAAGCGCACTTTGCTACTCATACAAATAGATTAGAAAACACAATAACATTAACAAAATCAACGTTAACAAATCACGACTCATCCATAATTCTTCGTGCCAATCCCATTCCTCCGTCACGCCCCCATTCCACAACTCTTTCCCTCTTCCCTCAGATCCCAACTTTCAAAGAAGATAAGAGCAAACGTCACAATGAATGGAAGAATAAATTGTTCTTTTGGTCTGACAAGTATTACATGGACACTAACACTAACCGATGCCCATTAAGATGAATGCTCCTGTGATCATAACCACTGTCTGCAGTGCGTCCGTGTAGATGACGGCTTTCAGCCCACCGGCCACCGTGTAGATGGTCGTTAGAGCCAGCAGGAGGATGGTCGAGAGGTAGATGTTCCATCCAAGGGCCTCTCGGATGATGATTGAGCCAGCGTACATCTCAGCCTATGGGACCAAGGAGAGAGAAAGTCAGTATAAAGAAAAAAGAACACACACACACACACACAAGGAATTGTCATAGACGCACAAAATTATGCAATCATACTGGAAGAAGTAAAAGGGCACAGTACAAATTCACGGTCCCGAAGAAACATAGTCATTTCGGAAACCCAGACCATGGAGAGAGAAAATCAGTAAAAAGAAAACAAAACAGATTACTAGCATTGTAATAGACGCTCAAAGTGCCATGTGCCCTGCGGGTGCTGTTCGTTATTCCGAAGGTTCGCTATTCCGAAGGTTCGTTATTCCGAAGGGTCGTTAATCCGAAACACGCAAATTCCCTATACCTAGAGGTTCGTTAATCCGAAAATTTGTGGCGATATTCCGAAGGTTCGTTATTCCGAAGATTGGTTAATCCGAAAATGAAATTCGGAACAATGAACCTTCGGAATAACAAATCCTAGGAATAAAGAGCCTTCGGAATAACGAACCTTCGGAATAACGAGCTGTAACCGTGCCCTGCTCCTCAAAGTGTTTTGGTGAGATATGGTGAATGATGCAAACAGACCGGAAGAAGAAAAGGAGAACAGCAAAAGTTTACGGTCCTGCAGGAACACAGTCATATCGGAAATATAAACAGTCTGGCATTATCAGTACTTCAAAGTGAAGCACCTCAAAGTAAATTAAAAAGTTTGAATGTCCTTTACCATAGTGTGATGGTACCTAGTATCCAGCGTGGTTCTCGTGCTTTCATTATTTTGCGCTCGTGAATGAATGGGAAGGGAACAGGATGTTTACTGATTACTTTACCTGAAAGTAAATACGATTCTAAACATCTTACTATCAATAAGAATGCGACTGAAACAAGCACGAATCGCTCAACCATTGATACTTAAACTTGAAAGTTAAACCATGTTTCATCTGCTTTAAACTTACCGACAATGAGGCTAGGACGAGCAGGAATAGGTTGATTACGGATATGCCCACTTGGAGGCGCTCTCCACCAAAACGCAGCTTCAGATACTCCGGGACAGTTGTGATCTGAAAAAAAAAAATACACCGCATTATTCATTTAGAATTCTAAGCACTGAAGACCACTATCAACATGAACACTTCGTGTATAGACTTTAAATTGAAATGTTGGTTGCATTTTGTCCTTTTTGTCGAGTAGGAGAATTGAATAGACCATGTCAGGGGAGGAACATTGAAGATAGCGAGATCATTTACGATACTTGGAGGATCACAAGAAATGTTGCCATATACCTTTTGATTAATTGAAATGCCAAATTGCAGTTAACGATCATCATGGAACTGATTCATGAACGAATGAATGAATGGATTATATGGATTGGGGGAGTCTGACACACCCCTTGTACGGAATGAAACTCAAGTACTCTCGTAAATCTAAAAAACAATGAAATAGCGTTGAGCGGACACTCGCTGCAACAGTGTGAATTATTTGACAGTTCATCCAACATCATATACCGCTGTATATCTTTCATGAACTAGCCTCGAGATACGTACCCCAGAAGCAAAGTATACAGGGACGAATATGAACCCAAGCAGAAGAAGGCAGAATATTCCCTGGAAATTTGGTGGAAACAAAAACACAGCATGTTACATTACAAGGCTTCAAATTCATCTAAGCATTAAAAAAAAAGGAAATTGTACAAAGATTTCACAACCCCCATCAAGAAAATGAATACATTAGTACTGACGATGCAGATGATAATAACAATGATAATGATTATAGTGATACAGTAATTATAAAAATGAAAGGATTATCATCATCACCTACTCAAAGATAACAATGTAATGGTAATGATAATGATATAAAGAACAACATCAACAATAACAATACTAACTAATGACGATAGAGTATGAGTCAAATATGAACGACACGACGGTCACTGCCTATGTGACAGCACAAAGCAGAGAACGTAATTTCTATCTGGAAGATGTTAATGCTGCAATAGTGGTTGCTTAATCTCTATCAATAATGATACCCGAGAAATACAACTTCATATTCACTTTGGCCAAGTATATTGGTACTTTGATACTACAATATCACCACCCAACCTTATACTATAGAAACGAAGAGCTTACTCTCTAAAAAAAATCGAGTGAAAATTTTCACTCTGAAAAGAGTGAATACAAAAAAGAGTGAATTTCGAGTGAAATTGGAGTGAATTTTGAGTGAAAATGCTCATTTTCACTCATTTTGGAGTGACGTCAGGGATCACTCCAAAATCTTCGAGTGATCCCTGACGTCACTCCAAAATGAGTGAAAATGAGCATTTTCACTCAAAATTCAATCCAATTTCACTCGAAATTCACTCTTTTTTGTATTCACTCTTTTTAGAGTGAAAATTTTCACTCGATTTTTTTTCGAGAGAGAGTAAGTGTGATGTCCAAGGAAGTTTTCATATCACTACAGCTTATAACTCTCACCAGGTGTTGACAAAATTTATTGACTTGTCAAGCAACATCACGTACTAACCTGGAATTCATAGGCGATGACTGCATATCCGGAAGCTGCGGCTGACCCGGCCAGACCAATGAATGAACTACTTCCGATGTTACTCACATACAACGATAGACCGACCTGAAAATATGTTTTTGCGTAATGGTAAATAAGTACAAATGCTTTTTAAAAAGCTTGTTGGTAAAAGGCAAATCGCTATTAAAGAAGGACGTAAGTGACTCGTGATTGTGCAATACAATGTATCTCTTATTCACTGTATACGTCACTAATATCCCTAGCTTGAAATATCAAATCTGTAAGCCCCTAATCTTAAAAGTTAATTATGTTTTTTTATGAAAAAGTAATCAGATTCTCAAGGACAACATTGCTTAGTTCTCTTCTTTCCACACGGGCACAGATCTCTATTACTTACCACCGAAAAGAAGATTTTAAAAAAGTTTCTAGGTGTTTATCATCATGATAATGTCAAGGACTCAATGCAATCTGTGACTGCGTTGTCATCAACACGTAAAAATCCTGTACGAACAGATTTTTTTTATTAAAAAAAAATCAGCATTCTGAACGTGATGCTCATGCATCCATAAACCTGTTTACAATTATCGACTTGTGCCTTTTCCATTTACAAAGAGATTTTTTTAAAAATGTTGCGTTTTAGGCGGAGAAAATACAAACTCACCAGCCACCACGACATATCTCGTCCTGCGAGAAAGTATCCACTTGTTGTGTTTTTGTCCGAACCCCGCCATGATGCCTGTGTAACGTATAAGGAGAAAATGCTGAATGAAAACCATGGGAAAAGTTAAATTCATAAAGAGATTATCTTTGCGTTCAGCGGCAGTGTAAGAGCAACCACAATCGTTTGAAAAGACGATATAGATTACAGAGTTGAGGTCTGAGTTGCACACACTGATAATTATATTAAAGAAAATAAATATATCACTTTTCCAGGATGATTTGTGTTATTTTGTGATAAACACTTTATTCGGATAGAGATTTTCGGATTCCCAAAAGACATAAAAAATAAATGGGAAAAACCAAAACAGAGCATAAGGTACATGATTCTGAGATATTTATGTTTTGATCAATGATAAGACATCTAATCCAATTCAGAAATGAAAATATTGACATTTTAGCACCTCTCCGTGCAGACTAAATGGATTTTACAACAACTTTAAATAAAGAAACGGTGACGAGAAATGCTAAAAAAAAGATACTTAGATGAATCCAGGGTTTAAATAGTTAATATTATACGAAAATAAGACAGAAAATATACCACATTAAAAAAAAAAAACTTGGATGACAACGCTTGAATGCCATTTAAAGGCGAGATAAGGAAATCTGTACGCTGTTCTCATTTGCTGTCTTGTCGAAAAAAGAAAAAAAAAAGAAAACCAAAATACAAGAGAATTCAAGACACAAGGACCTAATTAACCAAAACGGATCGCTCGGCTGAATAAATATTTGCTCTTTGCGAAGACAGTGAAGCCAAAGTGGTAGAGTATAGACCATGCTCAAAATAAAACAAAACAAAAGAATACTGGTCTGTAAACTAGCACAAAGGAAGCCCCTGGTTTTTTAAAATGGCATAGCTATTAAATGTTTAATGCCTCATCAGTCGTCTTTTCGCGACACCTTCGCTATCTTATTGGCAATGCAAGGGCTGAACTGAAGGTCTCATGTCTGCGTCCTTGGCATTCTATGTGACCTTTTTTTTTGAGGGGGGGGGGGGGGCTTGACATGATAGTATGCGGTTGTGGATGCCTGATGAATAGTCACTATATTTTGTTCATGTTGAAAACCTTTTTTTTACGTGCACTTCCGACTATTCTCTGCAATCATCAATATCACAATATAGCTGTTATTATCATAATTTTCAGAGTATTTTATTTGTTGTTGATACGATTATCATTCTTTCTTTCAGAATATAAGTACCATCTGTGTCACATTATTGTATTAATTTTGTTATCAATAAATCGTTATAACTGAAATATTATTCGTATCACCATCATTACTCTCAGAATATCATAATTTTAATTGGTACATTGAATGTGATTATCGTTGTTATGGCATGGCTACTATTATCAAAATGTTGTGATACTTGTTCATCATTGCTGTTTTCTCTATTAACCAATGATTTTATCAAATGAAATAGATAGAAAGAGAGATAGGTGATAGATAAATAGATAGATAGATGATAGATAAATAGATAGATAGCTGATAGATAAATAGATAGATAGATAGATAGATATATATATATATATATAGATAGATAGATAGATGATAAATAAATAGATAGATAGATGATAGATGACTAGATAGATATATGATAGATGAATAAATAAATAAATAGATAGATAGATAGATAGATATATAGATAGATAGATAGATGGATGGATGGATGGATGGATTAAAGGGAGAGAGGGCAACAAAGACGGGGACTTATTGTGTGATTGTGAGCTAACTTCTCTTAGTATACTTATGTCGTGGACCTATATATTCGGTCACCTCTGATTACTTTTTAGTCTTTTCGAAACGAGTGCCCTATGTTTTAAGCTCTGAAAGATGTGTCAATAAAGTCACCGTTGCCTCGACAGGATGGTGGATATAGGTGAGGAATTACTGATGAAGATGGTGAAGAAATCAACTTGAATATCACGGTCATTTTTTTTATGGAAATGCGAGCCCTGGTATTAATGGTATAACGTCACTCATAAACTTGAAATCAGTGTGTCTAATTCCCATTCGAGCTACAGATATAGCTGCCTTTATTCTCTACATTTTGTTTTCTTGAGTAAGGATATCAGCGTTCGTTTCTGGGATTCGTCCGAGATATAAACTTTGATCGCAACCTGTTTACACCCTGGATCTTAATGATAATGCATTGCAGCTATGGGCTACTGTACGCACTGAAATATCTTAATTAGCTTAATTCAGTAATGCAATCGCGATTCGCACGATGTGTAGTGCTAAAAGAATTTAAGGGAGGCGTGTGTATGACAGGTATGAACTCTGCTCTGAGGAGAATGGACGAATAGTAATTATACTATGTTAAAGAGTTGATGCTATTATCAACGTAATGTTATTGTTACACACTGCAACATGAGAGTGCTGGGGGAAGGGTTGCTGGGGCTACATGCTTCGACTCCAAACAACCTTTGGCTATAACTGCATCAATAACAATAATGACAAAAATATCAATAACAATGATAGTAAAAACAACAACATGTTTCGAGGCCCCTAGAGTGGAATGTAAAAACTTTTTCATTGTAACAACAACAACAACAACAACAACAACAAAATCCCAAATTTGATCTTTTAATTGATTTTTACGCCCTATTGACAATGATTGGAGAAATAGAGAAAACAAGCTAGAAATCTTCACCTGCCATGGCTATATATTGCTCTATCTCTCATTCTCTCTCTCTCCATCTCTCCCTCTCTCTCTCTCTCTCTCTCTCTCTCTCTCTCGCATGATATGTTTGCACTCTTATATTCTTTGTTGAAAATGAAAATATACAAATGAAATAAACAAATGAAATAGAAAAAACACTACATTTTGGTGGGTGTTGACTGAAGTTAAACTGTGAGCAGGCCCTGATGAATTCCCCATTCTCTAATTCCCTCTGAACAATGCTATAATACTGCTGATCGAGGCCGATTTTCATGCGACATGAAGACTAGTATACCCTATCCTGATTCTTATATTGAAAATGTTATTTCATCACATACCCGATTATTGAGGCATCACAGTTTTTTTATCTCTCTTGTCCAATTAAAGATCAAAGAGTTACAAAAAATGACAAATAATGTCGACACCATCAATATTTAGACAAACGAATGCTCAATGAAACGATGCCTCCATTCTTGCTGGAAGTTACTACCAGTCGATAGGGCTTACTCAATCAAGACTATACAGCAAGATCACAGCAAGAGAATCAGATAGAAAACTTCTCTTTTGGAGCATTTCATTGCCATGGCAACATTATATTTTGAATGAAAATCATACAGAAATATTGTAGATTCAGCTAATTCATTCAGTTTCTGAGCAGCTCTCTATGTATGATAATGTTGATGCCCCGAAACCAGAGCAAAATAGAAAAATAAACACTGTGTGCAATAAAAAAACTATCCAATATGAAGATTCCAAACACTTACCCAGATTCCGAGACTGAAGACGATAAGGAAGTGGAGAACGATGATGACGATGTCGACGGCAACCAATGCCGATGGCTCTTCATCCGCCATTGCAAAAATAGCGAGAAAACTCCAAAAATAATTATTATACAGTTATATTTGAATCAGTGGTCGTACGCAGCAGGCGACCAAGCCGTACCCTAGCCAAAGATAATACTCATGACAGTACAAACGAGAAAATGGTCCGATCCTGTGGTCCCAACAAGTGCAAAATACAGTGATTACCCAATCTGTGCGATTTCATACGTTGCTTATTTATCTTATCACGTTTCAAGAGTCAATATAAGATATATAACACACACGCTGTATAGTCAATCGAGTGGGTTGATAGTCAAGGTAAAATATCTCAACAATTATCTCTCGGTGATGAAGAAGCTCGGTGATAAGCGTCATCCAAACCCAACGTTTTTTCAAAATGTTTGATTAGGAAGGATCAAGGTACCTCCCTGTCCTTAAATCGCTAAAGGTGACGCGCAAGCACCAATCATCTATATAGACGACTGGAGGTTAGTGCACGCACAAGAGTTTGTGACTTGTATATGTAGTGCATGGAGGCCTATCAATATTCTGTAAATATAATTATGCTTTGTTATTTCATATATAATATTCATGGAGCAAATGCAGAAATATCCATTACAGTCTTCAAACAGAGGCTTCAAATGTGAAACATTCTTCCTGCCCTGCACATGCACATACTAGTTACAAAACGTTGGTGGAGTACAGTTAATTCTGAGTATACCGACGGAACCGGAACAGAAACAGAAATAACATCACACTGAAATAAAGTGAAACTTAAAGTGGACATTTGCGTAAAGTATACTTGCAATAGGTATCATAGGCCTACAGACGCATACAGAAAGAAAATGGGGGGGGGGATCGAGGGAGAGAAAAGTGCGTCTTGTGGAATGAATATCAAATCTGTTTAGAGACAATTCCATTCCGCAGAGATGAACATTTCCACTCCTTCCTGTCTATCTATTTGCCTCTTCAAAAATCCTTCCAGAGTCGAATGAGATAATGCTTGTCTTGGGTATAAAACAACAAATTGTCGGCATTTATGGCCATATACTAAAGGTAAGGACAGAGGAAGGTCTATTCTTATTGTTTTGTTTTTTCTTGTTCTTGACACATTAGGCCCTATAGAAAAAAAAAATGAGGACTAAATAGGTCCTAACCAACTTCTTGAAAAGTTCCTGATTCGTGGCAGATGGTTTTATGGATAACTATTCTCCTTGCCTATGCGTAGGCCTACATTAAGTTCTACCTCCCCCCTCAACTCCCCCTCCGTGATTCCCCTCCCCTTCCCCGTTAGCGTTCCCCTCCCCTCTCCCTCCTCCCCTCCCCGCCTCCCCCCCCCTCCTCCCCTCCCCCCCCTCCCCTCCCCGTGCGTCCCCTCCCATCCCGCTCCCATCCCACTCCCTCAACTCCCATCCCCCCCCCCCCCCCCCCCCCCCCCCCCCCCCCCCCCCCCCCCCCCCCCCCCCACTGATCCCGCCTCCGTCAATATTCATTAGCACATAAAAATGAGTTGGTGACGAAAGCTTAGCTAGCTAGCTAGCTGCTGTACTGCGCATTTATACACAGTGAAGTGGCCGGTTGCTTTCGTGCGACCACGGCAAGTTAGTACACGTCATATTCGGTGGCGAGGTAACGTCCCTGTGTTTTCCTGTATAAAAAATGTTTGTTTAACAGAAGCAATGTTTTTGTAACTAGGACCTACTGAATATTCGTCTTTCAAAACATATGTTAGCAATTAACTCATTAACACAAACTTGTATTCATTCATTGACGAGGCGATGTTCCTTTCAGTCCCATACGTATAGAATTACGTTTGGTGATTTAAAGCGGAGTAGATCTAACGTTAGATAAATTTATAGACCTAGACCCTCATCATAGTCGGATCTCTATGTTGGCTAGATCTATGTCGGTAAGTAGATCCTGTAGACCTAAAATGTATGCCTAGTACATATGCGTGCCTGTTGTAGTGTTTGAATAGTGTATACCGGTACCTCTAGTTGGGGCTTGAGTTGGGGTGATCTTCACTTTACGACTATACGAGGTTATAACTCGTGTTAAATCCGACCAGTTAGGGAGTTTGTCTCTGATCTCCTGTTGTTAGCCTTGCCTTTAAATTTACAGTAAAATTTACTGTGTTCTGAAACAAAGCGCTGAATAGGGTGAAGATTTTTGGTCACTTATCAAGCAAACATAACAATTTAAATTTAGATTACAATAACATTAGTCATTAGATCTAGACTAGTCTAGGTCTATAATTTTACAGATAGAAGTAGTTTTAATTAGAGCTGAATAAATTTAAGAATTAATGAAGTCATAATCATAAAACCCAGTTGAATGGATTGATATTATGATGTCAGTACCGTAATATTCACAAACAGATAATTTTTCTGCTTCAAATACAGCTACTGATTGCAACCTGATCATGGCAGCCTCAGCGCGACCAAATCGTGGTCGCGGACGTGGTAGAGGACGAGGCGGCGGTGCCCAAGAAATGGACAAAGAGAACGTTTTTGGTCAGCGAAGACAGAGGAATTCTCTGGAGAAGACGAATGTTTGGTCAGAGCCAAAAACAGAACGCAATGGTCCTCAACAAGGTGTGTGGTACAGTGATGAAATGCATGAGATTTTGTTTTCTTTTGACGGTCTTTCATCCCTTCCCATTGAACTTTGTTTCCAGGTTTTTCCTTCTCTCTTCTTACTTACACAGCCTTCATATTTTCTCCTCACTTAGCCTCTTTAAACTGTTTACTCTTACTTCAATCTATTTTCCATGCTATCTTTGCCAAATCCTCTCTCTGGAACGTCTTTTGGCCACACCTGAAAAACTGAGTGATGAACTGAAGCAGTTAATATCCAGCATTCAATAAGTGCATTTTGGTAGTAATTGCAAATGCATACTAAGATATCCTTGTGTACCAATCCTTGGCAACATTGATGTTACAAAGAAAATGGTTTTGCTTTTCCAGCAGAAAATGTGTTATTTTGTATGTGTTAAAGTTATTAAATATGAATTGTACCACAATTAAAACTCTGATCTAATTTGCTCACTGAAAATGATCGAGAGCATTTGTTTTTCATTTGTGTGTGCATAGAAATAAAAGGATAAACTTTGTGAGACTCTCTCCATGTGTATTTATGGTGAGAAATTAAGTTTCCCTTGTCTTTGGGCCCAGTATTCTAGAGAGTTAAAGTTGTAGGTGACTGTAAACTTGTTGTTAGTGGTGACCCAATCAGTCTCTTTGTCATAAAACTTTCATATGTGCCTTGGATGTCAAAGTGCCCACATGTGCAAAAAATGTCATTGTCTTGAGGTATTAAGACGTATGAATCATAATTAATGTACTGCAAGTCAGTTTCATGGTTTTATTCACTTTCATTTGTCCTGTCCTTTGTCATTTTCACCCTAACAGCAGCTAAGCACGGTATACCAAAAGAACCAGCCTCGCAAATGAATGACAAGAAGCGGGAACTGGTCATGGATGAGGACTCTTCATCTGATGAAGAGATAGATGAGAACATTGTCAATAAGATGCTTCAGGCATATGGAGGCAAGCTTGGTAAGTTTATCTGTATTACTTGTTATGAATAAGAATTATTAGTGTTTGGTTTTGGTATGGCGGGGTGGGAGGGGGGAGGATGGAATGTGTCCCCACTGGGATTTCTCTGAGAGATTGTTTCCTCTCCCCCCCCCCCCCTTGATTTTAAAGACATTATCCAGGACAAGTTTGTGTGCATATCTTAATCTCAAATTATTAGCTATGTTACATGTGTTTGAGTTTGTTAAAGACAAGTCAGATGAACAAAGTCACATGATTTGAAAAAAAAAAATTCTGGAAAAATAAGAAAGACCATTACAAAACAAAAGGGTAATGATAGTTTTAATGCAAATTAAAAACATTTAATCAAATCTCTTCAGAGTACCTGGCAACTGTCTTGAGTTGAGGCTGAGGAGAGTTTTTGTAACAAATTTAATGTTTGTGTTCTCAAATTACTTTGACTTAATCTTAACAAGTATGTAAAATGATTGTTGTTGTGGAGAATATTCAAAATATGCTAACTTTTGATTTGATTTGTTGTTGCAGTTTCAGGGAATCTTATGACCCTCTTGACTTCATCTCTAGACCAACAGCTTCCCTTTGCACCACTTGAAACCCTTCACATGAAATATTCTGTATGTTCCCTTCCCCGCCAGTTATTATTTACACAATTTAAGGCATGGTCTGTTTTACCTGTTCAGGTGATCAGGGGGATGGTGTCCTGACGGAGAGCAGGCAGAACCTTCAGGAGGCCTGCCAATCTGGTGCTAACGACTGCTCTGTCTGTCTAGGGAAGATCCGGCGCACTGATGCTGTGAGTTCCCAGTGTCTTTCTCTTTAGTTGGTGGCAAGTTTTTCTTTGTTGATGCATAATTTCTGTCAGTATTGGTCTGACAATCCCCTGCAGGCTTGTATTAATTTTCTATGTTTGAAGGCTCTAGTATTGTATAAATGTAACGAAGCTCAATTTAGAGCAGAACAATGGATAAACCAAAAAGATTTAGACTATTAATCATCGGTCATATTCTTGGTTTTATTTTTTCCTCTATCAGGACACCTTTTCCTTGTACAAATGTTGACATTGCAATAATTGAACCATCAACCTATGGATACCAAACGATTTATTATTGTTTGTCCTCTATGTGTGCACACATAATGTCCCTTTTTTGTCATACAACTTCCAGCATGATAAAAGTTATCAACCTTTTGGGAATATTGACCTTTTGGGAATATCTTTTGTTTGTTTGTTTGTTTGTTTGTCTGTTTGTTTGTCTGTTACTGAATATATGCATGGCTGTGCTTCTTGTCTTTTTTGTTACTTGTCAGATTTGGACTTGTGACTCGTGCTTCATTAGCCTACACCTTCAGTGCATACAGAAGTGGGCTCAAGAAGGCATCCTACAGGCAAGCCTGCAGAATGAAGATGGAGACTCACAATCAGCAGCCAGTGTATGGTCTTGGTAAGGAGAAAATGACAATCAAAGCTACTCCTTTGCATCATCCGATTATTCATTAACACGAGGAGCACAAGCTATGATTTTAATGAGCCATTTAGCACTGATTTTGATGACATGATTTCAGTTGCTAGATATTTTAAATCACGACAAAATACACATCTTTTCATTTAAATGTTCATTATCATCAAGCACATCAGAAGCTTTTGCAGCACAGAAGAATATATGTCTATAGGTTTTGCGCTTCATAAATTGATATATTGTTTTATACATTTACCAGCACATATAAAGGGCAAAAAGATATGTTAAAAGCAAATTACAGCACTGTTCATACCATGTCATATCTAATAGTTATCTAGAAAGAAGATATGAGTAATCATAATCATTTGTGACCAAAAATCTAACAATCGATTGCTTGGAATGAAATGACTTGTTCTCTACACCAGAGATTCTTCTGCAACACAATGTATACAAGAAACAGAGGCAAACTGCTTTGTCTAGTAGTAGAAAAGAAAAAAGAAAGAAAGAGAAGAGAGAGTTGGAAAAAAGAAAAGGAGCTTAATGATTTTGATCGACAAGGTTTAAATTGATATATCTTTCTCCTTCATTATCATATGTGTTCCCTGTTCTCTGGACAATCAGCCCAAACTGCAGGTCAGAGAAACCTATGTCCCAGTGCCCCAGGAGGTACATGTGCTTCTGCCAGAAGGTGGTGTCACCCCCACCACACCCCTGGCTAGCCCCCCACAGCTGCGGGGACACCTGTGGACGGGCCCTGCGGCCGGACTGTGGTCACCGTTGCCTGCTGCTCTGCCACCCGGGTGAGTATTAAGCTTGGCCATCATTGGTTTGCTCAGAGCAGGTGCAGCCGGTGAGATCTGGTCTTTGACACCAGTTCACCAAGTTCGGAAAAAAATTTCTGCTGGTGTGCCCTGCTCACCAGTGGGCATAGATGTTTTACGGATAGGTGCAAGTGAACAGAGGTCTTGTAATCATTTTAATCTCTTTTGCACGCACAATGACCGTTGTTCAGAAATGATGCCTTTATTACACCAGGAGTGACTAACAGACATGCATTTTCACTCATTCGTAGATAAATATGAATTCAGAATGCTTGTCTAAGGCAAAGAGAAATGTATGCCCTTTATCCTACATGGGCACTGGATGAATCAAAGTCAATTTATGTTTACCTGTAGGCTTGTGTGAATACTTTTGCCCCTGTAATTCTACATGCTTAGCATCTTGTATTTGCCTGCATGGTATTTTGCTTGTATGCTTTGCAGAAATGATACCATTTACTAGTTTCAATTCTCAGAATTGCCTACCCAACAATGCAATCGTACATATAGCACAAGCTTAGTATTCTCTATCAATTGGTCAGCCAGTCAATCACAAAAACGAAATTGTGTGTCTGTATGTATGTCAACAATTGTATACTCATTTGAATATATGTATGCGCATGATAAATAGACGAGTACTGTAATGGGTACTGTAAAACTAGAAACATTTGTGAATTGGAGCTGACAGCCTTTTGTGTGCATTTTACTTTCACAAATCTTGCCTGGCAAAATTTTTGAAAGTTTCACGCAGACAATAATTTCTACTTTTACAGTAGATCTATAGATCTAGAGAGATTCTGGTAGTTTTCTTCCAAAGGAATGTAAACTTACAATTAGTCCATTTCCAATTATGTTTGCCCCAAGGTGCATGTCCTCCATGCCCCCAGACTGTGAAGGCCAAGTGTCACTGCGGAGGGGCGCAGGCCAAGCTGAGACGTTGCAGTTCCAGGACCTGGTCCTGTGGAAAGACCTGTTCCAAGCTGCTCCTGTGTGGCCAGCACCGATGCACACAGATATGTCATGCGGGTGAGAGAAAGGGGGCTATGTTCCAAATAAATGTATCATGACCTAAAGTAGAAGAGGAATCCAAGCTGCTGTGGTGGTATAGAGATCATCTTTGTATGGAATAGATCATATGCTGTATTCATTCAAACATCTAAGGTGACTACCACCAGGTACTGTGTAAGCTGTTATTTTTGCGAGGATTTAATCTAACAAATATCGCAAACCACTGTTGGACCGCGAATTTAACAACACACGAAAATGTTGCCATATTCAAGGGTAATACAGGGGAAACTCAATATAACGAGATGGTCGGGACCAAGTCATTTTCATCGTTATAGCCGATATCTCGTTATATCAGTAAGCATAAAAAGCATAGCATTATGACATTAATTTGCACATGTGGGACTACCCATCATCTTTCAATCAATACTGATAACTTGGTAATGTGTGTGAGGGAATTACTCACCTTTATGGGTCAGAAGATGTTTTTGGCCAATGAAATCCAATATCAAGAATGTGTTGCTTATTAATAGATGTTCAAATTTGTAGATTTATAGCTTGCAATTATGTATGTATGTGGTTATGGCAAGCGTGTGTTGTGTGTCGAAAGCTGGAATATGTTCTGCACAATGCTGTGTGTGTATGTGACTCATTCTGTGTTTATGTACATTTTGCCTGCGTGTGTGAAGATGGGGAATTCCCTAAGTAGAAAGCCAATCGCAGCTGCATCAGATTGCCTCACACCTGCTATACACCATGATGATGTTATCACTCCCACCCCTCCCCTCTTCCCTCAGGTGACTGCTTGCCCTGCCCCCACACCAGCCAGCAGCCCTGCCTGTGCAAGAAGAGGACCACCCTCCGAGAGTGTGCCTCCCCCAGGTGGTCGTGCGGGGAGGTGTGCGGGAAGCCCCTACCCTGTGGCCACCACCGGTGTGAGAGGGTGTGTCATGAGGGCGAATGTGGGGATTGCCCCCGCTCTGGTACCAGATACTGCCCCTGTGGGAAAACAGGTATGTCTCTATGATCAAAGGAGCTGATCGACTGGTAGCTTCAACTTGTCTCAGTGCTTGTTGCATTGTTAAAGACCACATGCTCATTGTGCTTAACAGCAGTAAAACCCTGTATTGATTACGATAAGGCGTCCCACAAAATTCAGTACAGTCCATAATTAGTAGTCTAACATAATAAACCTTAATGCTTCATCACAGGTTAATAGACTGTGAAATTCATATTCTTCTGCTTCTTAAACCACCAACAAACAAAAAGAATAAATGTGATACCCATTTAGATTGATGGCAGATTACTGTAAAAGCAGAAATGTTCATGTGCATTTTAATTCTGCAAATTTTGCGAAAGCCAAGATTCATGATATTAAATGCACGCAAAAGTTATTGTCTGCACTATATGCATTGAATGCCAGAGGCAATTTGCTAAAATTTCACGCTGCCAAAAATATCTTGCTGTACAGTAAACAGATAGTGGATCATAATTTTTAGTGCCCAGTGATAAAAAGTGATTACCATCTAACTCTCCCGTTCTTCAGCTCTCCAGCTCCAGTGTACAGAAGACGTCCCTCCCTGCGGAGACACGTGTGACAAACCGCTTCCTTGCGGTGTCCACCGATGCACTCGCCGCTGCCACACGGGGAAATGTGAAAGTGTAAGTGTGGGGAAAGCTGAGTGAGCTTGATGCCAGGACCGTGACATGCCCACCACTCATGGAATAAAAAAAATTGATATGTATGTGAATGTCTTGTCCACATAGAGCATGACTATTAAAGTGAATTGTTTCTTTGAGTTCATGGCCTGTTTGAGGTTCTTTGAAGCTGTAAGAATCTCTAGATGCTGTCAGTTGTCATCTCAGTCTTCTTTTTGATAAATTTGGCCACTGTGAGTGAGCTGTAATCCAAGGGCACAAATCAGTAGCCCTCGACGGAAGAATTTCATGAATTTGAATAATTACGCAGTACCCGCTGCATGCTAAGGATTAGAACCAACACTTGCTGTGGGAGAAAGGTCGGTGGTCTAGTGGAGATGACGCCTGTCCGGTGATCAGGAGGTCGTGGGTTCGGATCCCGCTCGAGTATATACGCCCATGATTTTTTATCATGGCTACTACTAAAACACTGATCAATTCAGTGCTTAATTATGTCGATGCAGGGCAATTTGTCAATCTGTTGAAATCAGTAGCCATATCGTAGTAGGTATGTGGACACATTCAAGGGCACACTTTCATATTTTCAGCATGTCAATTTTTGGCATGGTGCTAGGAATGTTGCATATTTTCCAGAATGTTTCCGGGATCAAACCCCATTGAAGTAGGTGATGTATGCTGAAATAGAGATGCTTAGTGACTTTCAGCACCTTCCTTCCCATTGAATCTCACAGTGCCTTCAGATGTCGAGAAAGAAATGCCGATGTGGGGCGCGAGAGAAGACGCTTCCCTGCCAAGAGGAATACAAGTGTGACCACAAGTGCACCAAGATGAGAAACTGCAACAAACACCAATGCAAGCGAAGGGTATAAAATCACATTCTCTTATTGTCCAGATAGTTTGCAGTCATTCAAATTAATAAGAGATTCACAACTGTTGTATGCTATGAAGCAGGGTATTGATATTCCCTCATAAATTGCTGATTTTTATAGTGAGTTCCTGTCCCAGGCACTCCATTTCTTTATTTCATTCTTATTCTCAAATCTATCTCAGTGATCTGAGATAAGCCTGTATGCTTTCTTTGGCAAAAGCAATGTGAAACCAATGAAAACAAACCAGTTTATGTCTGGATGTTTTGGTATTTACCACTGCTGGATTGTAATGATCAAACTATTTTACATGATATTATGCCAGTGTCTTTTATCCATTTGTGTACACACCATAGCTACACTCCCAAAATGCTGTTTTCCATAGAAGGGCAATTCTTATTGCTACTGATTGACAAGAATTTTGACAATTTTTTCTTCTTATGCTTGTAGATATTTTTCTTCATTCGTGCCCAAGTAAGCTGCCATGTTTGTTATTTCATGCTTTTCTCTATTTTGTCTTTTTTATCCTTATCTAACTGATACAATAAAAGCTTATCTTGAAAAAAAAAAATCCATACGAACAACTCACCATAAAGTATTGGCATTTGTAAGGTACTTCGGCTCTTTGACAATTCAAAGGTCTGCACTCTCCAGTGGTGATGATAGTGACTGATTATCATTGTGAATAGCGCACTGAGAAACGTGTTGGCTATTTCAGTCAGACGAATTATTCTCATTTGTAGCAGGTTGCTGCAGAACAGACATATTGAATCTAACCCAACAAATAAATCTGCATTTAGAAGCAGCAAGGCTGTGTTCTGTCAATTAAAGGACAAGTCCACCTTCATAAACATGAGGATTGAGAGAATGCAACAATATTAGTAGAACACATCAGTGAAAGTTTGAGGAAAATTGGACAATCGATGCAAAAGTTATGAATTTTTAAAATGTTTGTGTTGGAACCGCTGGATGAGGAGACTACTACAGCTTGTGAGTCATATGCGTACAACAGTATAAAGAAAATGTACAGAAAATTCAACATATTTTCACTTTTTACGCATAATAAAAGAGCACTTGACTTGCCTCTTTCTAAAGGCAGGGGGAATAATATTACCCATAACATTTGTCGGTAACGAGTCGGGGGAATGTGTACTTTTTTTCAAAAGATGAAATCTTGTGAAATTCTCTTTATATTTTCCTTATATTGTTGTACGCATGTGACATCTAAGTTATTCACACACTGCAGTAGTCTTCTCATCCAGCGGTTACTGCACAAAAACTTCAAAAATTTATAACTTTTGAACAGATTGTCCGATTTTCCTCAAACTTTCAATGATGTGTTCTACTAATATTGCTACATTCTCTCAATCCTTATGTTTATGAAGGTGAACTTGTCCTTTAACCCGTTGAGGACGGTTTGATTTTGCTACAACACGCATTTCCCATAGACACTTGCTCGAGTATACTCGGGACTCGTCCTCAACGGTTTAAATGAGCAAGCTTTTGTCCAGCCGATAGATCCTACAAAGTAGACACCAGTTTCTATATTATCCTCCCACAGTGCTGTAGCGGTGACTGTCCACCGTGCGAACAAAAATGCAACAAATACCTCCCTTGTGGCAACCACAAGTGTCCATCACTCTGTCATCCAGGTAAGCCAAGACTGGCCTCTGATCTTTTGCTTGCTCCTTCCTCTCATTCCACTGTGGAAACCACTTCGAAACCATAGCAGTCTTCACTGAAAACATTATCAAAGAGATCCTTGCCATTTGGGCATAATGTGCTGATATTTTCATTAATCTTTGCTATGCTTTTTTCACTGATTAGTGGGTCTTTACATTGCCAATTGGCACGGATGCCTGAAACCTAATTGTCAATGAACAGAGATTACCTAACTCCGTAATTCATATTGTGTCACCATGGCCTTCCTGTTGGACTGAGGCACATGGCTACTTCCAAGTGGGTTGGCTAACATACAATTAAGTCAAGTTTGGAGTAATTATCTCAATGCTACTGAAAAGTCACCATATGAATATTTGTATTATTGATAGATAGGGAAATGGAGTGTCATTGATTTGTCTAGAAATAACTTGTTCCAAGTCAAGGCCAAGTTCTTAGATTTCAAATGCATGCACATATCTTCGTGAAGCAGAATCTTGAACCCAGGCCAGTTATTCTTTAGTGTGTTAACACACAGTCATAAATTGTCCCAAACCAAGGCCAAGTTCTTAGATTTCAAAGGTGGATGGAAGCATGCACTGATCTTCATGAAGCAGAATCTTTAAACACAGCCAGTTTAATATTCTGATGATGGGACAGTGAGAGTCAGTTGTTATTGTTTTTTATTGTTTGTGCACCTTTTGATAACCAGACTGTCAATCTCGAGCTGAAAGTTTTTTTTTGTTGTTGTTGGTTTTATTTTCATGGCTTTGTGCCATGTAACTGTATGTTGTCTGAATACTCAGTGTGTCACTGTCTGTGAAATACAATTCTCTGTCTCTGTAGGTAGATGCTACCCATGTCCACTTATGGTAGAACTCAAGTGCCGCTGTGGAAGTGCCAAGATGTCCGTCCGTTGCGGCAGAGAGAAGACGATCAAACCTCCAAAATGCAAGAAACCTTGCCTGTAAGTGAAGCATCATGAATTTTTATGGAATATAACCCCAATAAACCACTTACTATTTACAGAATAATGTCATCAGACTGCAAGCAAAGTCAGGGAAATGATATGAATTTTGTGAAATCATCAAATGTGATGTTCTGTCGGAAACTTGGACCTTTGATCCAGATCATGACAATGCTTTCTGCCTATTTTGCGCCTGAAATGTGATGAAAATCATCATCAATGTCATTGTTCAGCCCAAAGATAAATCAAGGATTTTATGTTAATGAATTTTCACCAAGACAGATGTAGTCTAGTTTTGTTGTGTAGATCTAGCAAAACAATTTGGAATATTTTTTATTTCCACAACAAAGTCTTTCGTTATGTGCCCATAATAGCTGTCACTGTTGCCAAATTCCCTTCCTGGCTATTTGATGTTCCAGCACAGACCTTAGTACCAGTATTTCAATCCTTGCAGAACAAGGTTCATTAGCTCCCAGTTATTTCCTATTATAAAATGATGAAGCTGATCCCAATCAAATGATTGGTTGAGAATGTACATGCCATCAGGCATTTATCTTGCCTATCACATAATTTTGCATATGACTGGTCATTACTACTTTCACATCACAATAATGACTGCACAAGATTTCATCATTTTATTAAGTCACGATGAAGACGATTTATCAAACAAGATTGATCTGCTTTATCACATTGTAAAACAAATAATACACATCGTTTAGTTCAGGCATTAGTATAATTACCCACACTCAGTACCTGATGCTATGCATACTATTAATTTGTGTACTGTGTGCTAGGATACCACCAGACTGCCATCACAAGGTGAGAGATCCACACACCTGCCACTTCAACAAGTGTCCGCCATGCAAGCAGGTCTGTGGGAAGGTGTTTCCCTGTGGTCACACTTGTCCAAAGAAATGCCATTCCGCAGTCATCCACAAGAACATAGAGAATAAGGTAAAAGTCAGCAGCAGCACTGATCATCAGTGGTGTGGTGTGTTCCTTTGTTCTTGTTTATGTCGGTATTAACTGATAAAAGAATGCTCACAATAATTTGAATGTGCTTTTACTGAACAAGATGCAATGTATAACGTGTATGTCATTTCTTACTCAGCAGTACAATGTCATATTTTAATCACAGTCCAGAATCTAATTTAAATATACTCACACAAACATTCTTTTACATTTAATCTGTGATTGAAGTGCCCACATAGCACACTCCTGAATGGAACTACAGTCAGGTAGTTTGGGTGATACAGTATTCATATGTCATTGAAAGACCTTCGTGTTGATAGCTTTCTTTGCTTTGTAATGGCCCTTGAATGAATTGGTATTTACTCTCTAAGGCATATCAGATCTTTACAACAGAACCCTTTCAACTCATTTTTTAATGTTATGTGTAAACTTTCACAATTTTACGGCACAGCTCAGTCCTGTTGATAGCAGATTCCATTCCGTAATAAAAGCTAAATGCTATGCATGCCGTTGATTTTTTTCTTCATCTGAAGGGACCAAGAACACCTTGGCAACCAGCACCCAAGATGGTAATCAGCACCGTAAATGAGCCTTGCCCACCATGTGAACACCCCGTGCCTGTCCAGTGCCTTGGTAAACACGAGGTGAGATGGTCTTCTCACGTCGAGGAATAAGACAGTACAGTAGTATTTTAATACTGTCAGGCCCATATGAACAGGTCTTTGCTGGAGTTGGAGTTGGAAGGTGGTCGTGAATGTAGATAACAACACAAAGCTGTTTCTCATTAGATGAAAAATGAACGGTACAGGAAGATATTTTCGCGGCATGAAATTTTCGTGAATTGAAGCCAGCAGGCCTGTTTTGCAGCTTGAAATGTTTGTGAATTACCATTGGCATTCAATGTGTAGTATAGACAAGAACTTTGGCTCGCATTTTAGTTTTGCAAATCTTGGCTCTTCCGAAATTTGCAAAATTAAAATGCATGAAAACATTTCTGGTTTTACAGTACTGTGAGCCAATTGCAAAGTCATGCACACAAGTTGATTGTGATTATTTCTCTGATCAAGAGAGAAGGCTGTCTGTGAATTTGAATTGAACAAGGCTTATTATTGCATGCCATGTAGGAAATATTTCAAAATGATGACAAATATCACCACTTTTTCTGGTAGGAGAGCTGTTCATATTGATGTTGATAAAGATGTTTAATGGTATCCAATCGCTAAATGGTATCTACCTGAACCCATACAGTGTTTTGTATGCTGTTGATGAGCCATGAAATGATAAGACTCAAAACACACTTCTATGATAGAGCAGAATGTAAGAAGAAAAAAAAAATATGTAAGAAAAGAAAGATTACTAAGAAAGGATGTTGTCATGGTTTTGGAAAGTATGATATAACTTGGTTCTCCTTTCCTCCACTCTCAACCCCCCCCCCCCCATGACCCCTCCTACCAGACAAGTGATCTCCCTTGCTCCCGTGCCAGGCCATTCTCCTGTAGGAGAGCTTGTGGGCGTGTCCTGGCCTGCACCAATCACACCTGTAAATGGGAGTGCCACGAGGTCACGGGGTCACCTGACGACACCAAGGTGAGATGTCAAGACAGCATTACATCAGCCAGCTCAAGGACACTTAAAGTGCCAATGACTTTGGACAGTGTGTACAACACTATGGGGTTTTTCTCTGCCAATCAGCACTCAAAGCACCGAAGGGGTTATTGTAGGCCTGTTGTACAGGGTGTGCAAAATGGTTATTATGAGGTTTTCTAAGTCTGAGTGCAGTTTGATTTTGAAACATGTCTACTGAGCTTCAAAAACAAACAAGAATGAAAGGTAGATGTGATTCTATAATGCATGCTCTATGAGTATCAAACCAATTCACAGTCTTTGTAATGTTTCCAGTTGACATTTTTTGAATGCTTTATATGGTGTAAATGGCAAACATATTAACAATTTATGGCCAATAGGATTGCCTTGATTTTATTGTGATAACAATTTATTGTGTGTCTCTGTTTTGTTTTTTGTTTTGTTTTTTGTTTTTCATTTCAATGTGTTATTTGCTGAAAGATTGTCAAGAACCTGCATGATTAATACATTACGTCAGGTGAGAATGATAAGGGCGTTATGTTGCCACTAAAGACATAGTGTTTGAGGCACCTTAATGCCCTTCTCATTCTCAGTCGATGATTATTCTGATATTATTGTCTCTGTTTTGAACATGTAATAAACCGATTTGTGTACCTTAATAACCGTAGGCTGGAAACAATTGCCAGGAGTGTGAGGAAGGGTGCAGTAAGGAGCGGCCTGAGGGGTGCAGACACCACTGTCGGCTACCCTGCCATGAGGGACACTGCCCCCCGTGCAAGAAGACCAACAAGACTCGCTGCCACTGCAAGGCCATGGCCCTGTATCTGGAGTGCAAGTGAGTCATCGTTGTAGGTTCTTGGTGTCGTAGGTCACTGTGCCTTCCTGTTTGTTATTTATCACACGTCCTATTGTTAATATACAAATAATATGCAGGTGAAAGCGCATTAGTGAAAATGCAGCGCATATGAGGGTATTTACAATGACACTCTTATGCAAATTTGATCTTCAGCTTATTCTTGAAATTTGGTGATGCATGTGGCCTAAAGCTTGCTTCAATTTGTTGATCCACCTTGCTTCCATTCGCTTTAGTTGAAATTAATTTCACATGACATGAAGAAATATACACCCGACATAAAATTATAAGCATGCATTTCCAAGAAAGGCACAAGCCTGTGTTTACTGTGCAGCAGCATCCAGTTTAGAGCCATTCCTTTTAGGTTACCAGCAAAATGGCCCAGAAAAACTTGACATCTCTATGGCTGTCCTCACCAAATTATGACACAGTGCTTGGCTATTAGCCACTGAGACGGAGAGGGAGGAGATACAGTCCTGTAAGGGCCCCTGCCCCAGGGAGCTGGCCTGTGGTCACCCCTGCTCCAAGACGTGCCACTCGGGGCCCTGCTCCGATCCACAGTCCTGCACCTTCAAGGTGGCCAGACGGTGCCAGTGTAAACGGAGAAAAAAGGTGAGTTCCCATGGGAGTGGATTGTTGTTGTCTTGCCTGAAATGTGACTGACAACATTTTGTGTTCATGTTCATACAGCATTTTTATCTATTTCTTGTTGGGGAGTTATGACTGCCTTAGTTGACTTTGATATGTAGGATTCATTTATACTATCAATACTGGGTAATACCTTTCCCAAAGTTAAAGCTAACATATCTTTTAATTCATGTTATAAAACCATCCAAAGATGTGTGTGGGGGTGATGTTTTGATCCAATAAAGATGTAAGTATGTGGTTTCAATAGCATCATAATACTTCAGGTTGTATGCATGAAGTTTTGCCAAGAACTTTAAAAAAAATGAAAAACTTACAGAATTGTGCTGTGGAAAGTAAATGTGTCCATTACAGTCATCCACCCTTTTAGCGAGTGTCAGGAAGCGATTCATTGGAATTTAAATCCTTTCTCTTTTTTCTTTACCCCTCACTCAGGAGTTTTACTGCCATGAGATGCGTGCGGGAAACGCCAGCGTTGAGTGTGATGACACCTGCAAACAGCAGAAAGCGGCAAGACAGCAGAAAGAGGAGGAGAAGGCTCGAAAAGAGGCGGAGGTGGAGAACTTGAAACAACAGGTAAAAAAACAAAGTGTCCCCCTGCTGTGTCTTTTTCCTAAAGAAACCCATTGCGGTATGGTGTTCTTTGCAATGCTGAGCTCTGTGTGAAGACTGTACGTTGATTGCTCTATGTGTGAACAGTTATTCGGTTTGGACTCATCAATTATTTGCAATTACTCTAAAGCAAGGAATGTTCACATGCATTTTAATTTGCATATTTCGCGAAATTAAAATTCATGCAAAAGTTTTTGTTGTCAGGCAAGAATGAGAAGGGCGTTAAGGTGCCTTGAATACTATGGCTTTAGCGGCAACTTAACGCCTTTCTCATTCTCACCTGACGTTGTCTACACTGTATACATTGAATGCCAGTGACAATTCATGAAAATGTCATGCCCCGTAAAAAGCCATTGTCTCCAATTCCCAGAAATTTCATAATGCGAAAATGCATGTATCTTGCTTTACTGTATGCTCTCGCTTCTTAGAATTTGTTGTGTGGGTTTTGTTTTTCATTTTGTTTATTGTCATAGTGGTCTTTCATTTGAAAATTATTAATTTCCCTCTGAGTGATTTTGTGTTGTTTTTGTTGTTGTTGCTGTCCTCTCTGTAGAAGGATCTTGATGAGTACAACCGCCTGATGAACAAGAAGAAGAAAACGCGCAAGAGGAGAGAGATCGTTGAGGAGGAAACCTTCATAGAGAAGTATGGGAAGAAGATGCTGGTCGTAGCAGGAGGAGCAGCCATCTTGTGTTTCGCAGCTTATCTACTTCTGCTCCAGTGAGGACTGGGATGTGCAGAGTGTTCTCGTTCAGACCCAGGAATTTAGAAGTTCAGACATTTCCAGGGATATTTTAGGGCCTTTTCACACGTACCGAGTTGCTTAATTACAAACTTGTTTGCAATTAAATTTCAAATCACCGTCTGTTCACACGCAGGAAGAAGCTTCGCGGATTCTGCGGTTTTGAAAATCAGAGCGAGGAGGGGAGGTGTGGCTTCTTTCCCAGCTCCCCTCAGTCGCTCTTGTAGCCTGTGTAGTGTGTAGTAGCGCGGGTTTTCTCCGGAAGTGGTTGAAGGGTCACGTAAGCTCCGCCCTCCAATACTTGATTGGAGGTCAGTCATGTTCACACGCTAGTTTCGCTGCTTAATTCTGGTGAAACGTGATTTAAAAATACCTCCGGAGGGTGATTTGAAACTTAATTGTAATTAAGTTTCAAATCACCCTCTGCGATTCCAGTTTCCATTCACACGGCAAATTTGCTTAATTACAAACTTGATTTTAGTTTTATCACATTCCACTTGTTTTGTGGGTATGATGTTCCAGACGGGCATTGTGTAAATGTATTGACTGTATTATATGTCACTGTTAAAAGAGATATGTGTCATTCATTTACCTGATCAATTGTGCTTGTGATATGACAACCTAATTTGCTTTATAATAAAGCATCACTTGGCGTTTTTTCAGATTCAATCTTGAATTATATGATTGCATAGATATATATATATATATATATATATATATATATATATATATATATATATATATATATATGCATTACAACTCTACTTCTTCATCTTTTCTATACTGGTACCAACACGCGGACTACAAGTATCATTATATATATACAGATATATTTTTTTCTCATATATTTCTTTCAATAAAACAGAGCATTAAAACTCAGCATTAAAACAGAGTTTGGGTAAATATGAGGGATTTTGTAGGTAAGGAGGAACAACGAAAGTGAGCCACTGGAATTAAAAACGTCGTGCCAAAGAGTTATGTTATCGCTGGAATGTGAGCTTCCTGTATCAGAGTATGTTTGTTAAACTGGAGCGCACACAGTGTTTAGATTTGATTTTAAAAGAAATACACTGCTGCAGCCTTTACCAAAATTATTTTGTAGATCCAAGTACATGGAAATATTGCAGGGTTTGATGCATAAAAAAAAAACACACAATGGTTGTGCATGTACTAACTGCAAATAAACATAGTAGTATGACATCATTTTGATATGTATATGGGATGCATTCCCAAAACATGCACAAAATATGTGCAAAGATATTCTTGGATTCAAGAAGTATGGATGCATGCAGCATTTGTTCTTTTCTGTGGCACCCTTTTGCTTGAATCTTTACATTGTGAAGTAAACTTTCAAAATCTTTGCACCATGTTGAATTGATGTAGAAACAGGTCGTATTTGTTGTGTGCTGATGACTCCCTGGATCGTGTTAAGGTTATTATGTATACATGTGTATTTCAGAGGCCTTGAAAGACATTTCCTAGTCTTGTTCAGACTGTTTGACAAAGAATTTGAAGAATTTGAATGGTCCTTCTCCTTGTGATATAGAGCAAGAATTTTTTTCAAATTAATGAATTCTGCCATCAAGCTGTATATTTATCTTATTTTTTTGCAGCTGATTGATAAATTGCCCTTCATCAACTTGATTAAGCACCGATTCATTCAGTGTTTTAGTTGTAGCAATGATATAAAATCATGGGCATACATATTTGGGTTTTTTTATCATGGCTGCAAGTGAAACACCGAATAATCAGTGCATATTTATGTCAATTAATGCCATTTTGTCAATCAGAGCAAGGAATCATTGTATATTCTGGTTGAGCATTCACTTTGTTGCTTTTTTCTGAATTATTAATGGACTTCTTATGTAATGGTGATGGGTTCCAAGCATTTTGCAGATTATTTCTTTTATTGCCGTCTTTTCTGAAGGCATGGCATGATAATATTTAACCCTTCAGCATGCAGCACTCGTGCAATCATGGAAGTTATGAATTGTCTTGTTGAGGATACTTTAAAGTGAACCTGGCCTTGGAGGGTAAGTATCTTGGTGCTAGCTTTGCATCCAGCTCTCTTGGAGTACAGTTAGAGTTATACTTCATATCATACAGAATATCATTCGTCCTGGTGTTCTCTTGATGTTGTTTTGTTTTCCTGACTTTCAAGACCTACCAGTCTGTGTTTAACCGCTGGATGCAATCTTCAGACCTGAGAAAATCTAGTGAATAGTAGAGTTGAAGTGTGTGCAAAGTCAAGAGTACAAGTGATTGTACATGCCCACTCATTTCTAACTACAGCAGGGATAAAAGGGAAGGTTGATACAATATTCAGTAACTGAGGATATCAGAGCAAAGTTCCTCCAAGGGGACTTGAACCCCCCCCCCCCCCAAAAAAAAATAGTCATAGGAGATCAGGGCCCTGCTGCATTGAAATTGAGATCAAACAGAAGTCAAAAAGTCAAACAGAAGTCTGTAAATACTCAATTCTGATTTGCCAATACAGTGCACTCCTGTTATAACGAACACAGTTTAAAAGGAATTCCGGTTCCAACGAAATAAAAATTTGTGTCGCAACATTATCGTATATATGTATTTTCATTGTTTATTTGTTCACTCATAACGAAATATCGATATAACAAAAGAAAACTGCCAGTCCCAAAGACTTTGTTATAACGGGAGTCCACTGTACCCAACTTGTGTTTGATTTTCTACCTTGCGTTTGATGCATCATTTTATGCAACATTGCCCAGGATACATTCGTGAAAGTTGTAGACATCATTGACACGTACAGTCAATACCTCTGTCCTTCCATTTCTATCTCCTTCATACTGCTGCACCCATCAACCATACAGCATTAATGTGGCTTGACTCGGAAGTTGTCTAACTCTGCCTACTGAGCTGGACAGTGATGCTCTAAATGAATGGAAAATGGGCAGGTTTTGAAAATTGCACAAACTAAAACATACTACACAGCAGAAGCTTCTGGGGCCTAGTCTGCACCTGCAGACCCCACCGTGGAAAACTAAATAATTGTTGGTATTCTTTAAAAACAGTATGTCGTGAAGCATGGCTGTGCAATTCTGTGTTCGTGGATTGGGAGTAGTTGTATCGTTGTCAGGGTCAGTTTCCCGTTCAGACTGGTGTGATGAAAATGTTTTCGTGCCTGCACAGGACATTGTCTGCAGCTACTTCCCTTTGTGCAATGCAAACTTTACATGTTGTGATCTCATCAGAATTTTCAATGTTCTCTTTGTATTGTTGATATTTTGCATGTGCTGTTGTAAATCCGTGCCAAATGCAAAAAGGGACTGGATTCCCTTTTATTGCAAGGTCATTGATTCACTTCTTTTGTTGCATTAAAAGCTTGGCTTAAAGGATATCATGATGAGAGTAATGATATTGAATTTGGCCATACCATTAATCAGTATCACATTGTACCAGCACATTTCATCTTGTGTGGTGTTGTTAGAAGTGTTGGGACATCTGCAAGTGATGGTGAAAAATACATGTATATCGAAAATTGACTCTGATTTTGCTGATTACATTACATTGCACTGGAGGTCATTCTTGTATAGTTGTAGTGGAGTCATGTGTGATGCATGATGATGTAGAGAATTTGTCTGGGGACGAACTTTAAATCACATGGAGCTGATTACATAACATAGATACGGTCAGAATTGTTCTCGTGCTTTCCCCAACTCAGATAGCCTGAATTAAGGAATATTGTTTGCATTATGGTATGAGAAATGTGCCATTGTTTTTATTTCCATGCAACATATGTGTTCAAATACATTTATCATTATTTGCAGGAAAACAAGTGCTAATCAGCTGTTATATGGAAGTTCTTGACCTTAAAATGTCAGTGCATGGAAATAATCATAAAATCGTATTGTTATTTTTTCACAAGATTTCTTGTCATATTGTGATTGTTATTTGATATCATAATCTCATTAGTGGGAACCCACCCACATTTGAAGAAATATTCATGTCAAAAAATATATATCGTCACTGGGGCGATAAGACCTCGTATGTACAAAATGTCAAATGTTCAGGAGAGCCAAAAAACATGGCGGCCAAAGCACTGTGGCGAATGGGATAGCCTTTCCTTCGGCATGCCGTGGTGGCTTCATTTTTGGAGTAAGACAGTTGGGATTTGGACAGGACATCACTTAACCCATTATTTGACCATTAATCCAAAAAACTCATTTTCACCAAAATTGCAGATACAGGGTCTTATCACCCCAGCGACGTTATATTTGTTTCCCATAAATGCATCCACCTACATATGATTACGGATCTGACCCCCCCCCCCCCAAAAAAAAAAAAAAAAAAAAAAAAAAATCAAACATACCATGAGTAGTGGTCTATTTGGTAACAATTCCATTTCCACACTTGTCAATTGTGATACAAGCCTCCCTCCAGCATTTGAATGCAGCGATGAATGGACAAAAGCAATACAATAAATTACACAGCATTGATATACACACAATTGCTGTGCATTCTCTGCGATATCGGAAGAATGTATCAAAAACCAGACACAACCTCCCAAGACACCCTGTGAACGCACAGACCACACCAACACAGTCATACAAGGGCACGTTTGGAAGGCTCAAAAATTTTTGGTTGCTTTTAAGCTGAATCAAACAATTATGATTTATTTATCTTAAGACAACAGTAAATGAGAAATGAACATGGTTTACTTACACTTTACCTCTAAGCTACAATTTGACTTGTAACAATAACAGTCAAATAATTACAGTTCTTACAAGTATGTTGGGAGCATGCGACACCTTCACCATATGCTCCCGCTTAAGATACATCTGACACCTCCGTCACATTCATTTCACAACCTTACCTCAACAAATCGGGAGCTCTCAGAAAAATTGCTTTGCAACCCAATTCACTGGCCTTCATATTTTCAGCAACGGGAATTACACACACTTTTCTACTGAAAGCCTTTGCACGATTCATATTTCCCCCAGGGGTGATTTCATCAAAGAGGCATGACATTATTAGGGAAGCAGTAGTCCCACAGTATTATCAGATTACCAAACATACAAAGCTTTATGTTCACTGATGTACAAGAAACTGGTGAGCTTACACAGGGTCCTCAGACTCTTGAGTAAGGCAAGACGGCTGTCAGAACCCCAAAGCTATCTCTAAATTTTCCATCAATCCATGCTTAGGGTTGTCTGAAATTGGCAACTTTCCAAGCAGCCCAGCTTGGTTTTGGTTTGCAATGGTGATATTTGCCGTTTATATTCCACATACCGGTACTAAGAATGTTGCTATAGGATTGGTCAAGAGCTGATCACGTGATAAAGCGTAGTTTTGCCCATCACATCAACTGAGAAGAAAAGTTTGTTACACTCTATGTTGATAGTCCCTTTTGTTTCGCTGATATCCACACAGTCCACACAGTCCTAACGCAAGATGGGTACGCGCGAAATAAAAGTGCGTTGCACTGTGGACTATCATGTGACCTAGGTCACTTGATAGTACACAGTGCAACGCACTTTCACTTCGGTGCCTCGCGGTGCGCGCAGCAAATTCATTGTTTTGTCATTTACGTGCACACGTAGCCTAAGCCCTAAGGATACCTAAAGACAGCTAAAACGGTTGAAGATGTGGAATAAAATGGGAATTTCTAGGACCCTAGATGTGGAATATAAAGCAAATAATCAACTTTTAGTTTCAGGCAATGAGACACACTATCACTTCCTCGGCGATCTGAATGTGTACGCTATCTTTCCTCAGCTGCGCTTCTGAAAGATAGCTACATCCAGATCGCCTTGGAAGTGATAGTTTGTCCCATCACCTTCACCAACGTTGATTATTTGCTTAATACAGAGTCAGTTACTCCCTTGACTTGTACCTCTGATGTACACCCTGCACACTTCTGTGCCTATTTCATAACTGTCAACTTTGCAATAATTTTCTTTAGTCAAAGAAGCTTGTCAAAGAATTATGTTCCCTTCTACACAGTGGAAGCAGTATTTTTGTTTTGAAGTTCTACAAACAATCCGTCGGGATGGAAATTACATGTATTACGAATGAGACTGCCATTGAAACGTACATGAAGGCATTCCTTTGAAAACAAACCATCTTAAAACGATTCCCTAAAAACATCACAAACAATTCTATGAAATGAGAAAATTACTTCAGCTGATATATAGATATTTCTGTGAGTGGTAGTTGCCAGTAGAACATGCGAATGCACAATATGAGAAGATTTGATGAGACACAGAGTCTGCCTACACAGATCACCTAACGGTTAGTTTTGAAGAAACAAGATTGCAGCTTGAAGTCTACTGTAAAATCAGGTCATACTTAATTCCTTCATACCAGCTGCAACCATTTACACACTCCTGTAAACACTGCTGGAAGAACCACACACAGCGACAAACAAGAAACCAATCATCCACAAATTCACGTCTATATGAGAACAGCATTCTGGGTCTCTCTCTCTCACCAGCCAGCCACAAACTTCGCCAATTCTTTTAAAACTATTCTCCCAACACTTTGATCAAGCAATCAGCCAGCTCAGCAGGATTGAGCGTTGGTACCAATGTTGTCCATGTTGACAGATGTTGCAGGGTGCATCTTGCCAGTCTCAATACCATGTGGGTCAATGTTGAATATTTTTACCTCTCGCATTACATGTGTTCACACATCTCAAGCTGCTTTTCTTCTTTCTTTCTAAATTCCACATGATTGATAGATATAACTTTCTTAATGTACAGACATGTATGTGAACTTCACAGAGTAGACACGATGACCTTCACTCGCAATAGTAATCAATTAACATCCCTACAGAGGCAAAGACGGGGTACACGAGTCACATGACTCTTCCTGATGTTCTGTACATCCCATTTTCGGAGCCATCTCTGGTCAGAGAAAAATTCTTCCTGTCAGAGAAAACAGATTTGTTTTCTGTCCCTCTATTTCCAGCTGTTCGCGCTTACCACATGTAATAATAACATTTGGCTGCTGTGTGTGCTGTGTCACCGCGTTAAGTTTCATTTATATTCTGTCACGCATAGACAGTTCGGCTGAATCTTAGCTACATACAAGGAATGCACAGCATTTTGACTTCTTCTTTCTTTGTTTGACTGATTATCTAACCGAGAGCAGAGCACTAAACAATGAACGGTCACTCAAACGCACCTTTCGGAGAGCACACTTCTCTCTAAATAGTGGCCATTCAATGTCACAATATTTTCATAAACACATCTGCTCCAACCTTTTTCCTCTTCACACCTGTATATATGTATGCCACTAATGTCGTAAAATCCTTGGCGAGACATCACACGAGGAAGCGTTCCAGACATATGTCTACTCTTTGGTAACCCGACCATTTTCCGACTGCTCATATACTTCTCTATGCATAAATGCCAAAAATCCATCATTCAAACTATTCCCGATGTCTTTCCTTTCCTTGCCGTTGTTGACAGCACTCAGGCATTGTTGCATTTCATTCAACAAACATGATATTCATTTGAAAGTTCTATCCTATGACAGACTTTTGTAGAAATATGCTACTTGCCACAATCAAGGGATATATCTGGTGATCAAATAGGAAGGAAATACTCTTTCTTTGAAGAAGCATGCTAGTCATCCAAATATGCAAAGAAAGAACGAAAAATAAGCGGGAAATCTACACTTTACTTTATCACTGGGGTGACAAGACCCTGTATCTCACCTTTTGGTAAAAATGTCTTTTTGGTCAGATAACCTGTTAATGTTCAGATAATCATTGAAGTGATGTCCAGTCCAAATCCTAGCTGTCTTTCTCCAAAAATGAATCCACCACAGCATGCCAGAGGAAAAGTTATCCCATTTGATATAGTGCTTTGGCTGCCATGTTTGTTGTTGTTATTAATGGGGGGTTTTTTTTGCTCTCCTGAACATTTGACATTTTGTAGATATGAGATCTTGTCGCCCCAGTGACGTTTTATACATAGATGTGGATTCTGTGAAGTAACATCATCACATGGTTACTGAAAAATCTAGCTTTTTTTCATCCCGTGATCAATGAATATGGGGTCAAAACGACCATCTACATGTATGTGGCATGTATACCATGTATAGCTCACTGAAGAAGCCAGAAACATGCATGGTTGTTAAGTCCCATTCACATACCTTTGGAACATACAGGTCGTCTTGAGGCATTGTGATCTATAGAGTCTTACTGTCAGTGTTATATGTATAAACTGGTGTGACGAGTTCCTGCCCAACATATAATATACAACATATCATGCAGCAGTCTGGGAACAGCTCATGCCATCAGCAGGCCTGAGGGTTTGCAGAAATTTGTCATATGATTTTTCCCATCACATGAAGTGTGAATTTGATGCCATTTTGTCCACCTTGACCATTAACTAGATATTAGCAAAATTATTCTCTCCCCTCCCCCCCCCCCCCCCCCAATAAAAAGAACACACAAACCCAACAAAAAGAAGGAGAACAAAGTGTAACATAAGAAAGACAATGACAGGACCGGACACTTTGCACAATGGAAGGAACATGATGCATATCCAATCACAGTTCACTCTCCTAACATGGGCAAAGAGATTTGTCAGTGGCAGAGCAAGTTGATTACAACAGGTCCATACCCGCTTTGAATAGAGAAAGCAAATCAATTGATACAGACTCATGCACTTGCCTTTTTAATGCACCGAGTTATCATGAGGTGCCTTCTCTATGCTCAGTGTTGATCTTTTACTTTGCTCAAAGAAGAAGTGGACACGTCAAGTACCCCAGTATCGTAGTTACATACAATATAAATGGAAGAAACATGCATCATAACATGAAGAGAAAGGTAAAGACAGAATTATAACTGTTGAAAGGAAAATTTTTTCGCACACTACAGATTGTATACGCTATGCTCATTTCCCATATTACTTATCAAACGCACCCAATCACTTTCTCTCTACAAAACCAACAACGCATCTTGGACTGGTCACACATTCTTAAACATACCCACGTATGTCACTGTGAGTATATGCTCTGAAAAATAGCTGACTTTATATCCCGACAACCATCTTCTGCTTGCCAGCAGTGGTTTGAATATTCGGTCTTCTATTTATTTTTTTTCACCTTTCCTTCCTCCTCTGCAGTAATATTCATCTATATCTGACTTCACCTTTTTGCAAGGGGTCAATAAGCCTCATCAAATGAAATTGTGCTCGCCTGTTGATACATATCATTCTAACACTCAGACAAACATGCTTTATCCTTTCATCTTCTTCATGGAACCTTACTGGTGATATTTCTCAAATAATATGAACAAGAGAATTCCCCTCGCAAAGCATCTTCAAAAGTACCCATGAATCCAGTTTGGTGCTGCAACAGATTTCAGTAAATAATGTGGAGTAAAACACTTTCTAGTATAAATGTATGCAATACAGTGGTCAATGACTTCAATGGAATCCCAAATCTGGACACGTTTAAGTTCAGAGAGATCAACAAGTGAGGATCTATACAGTCTTACAGTACTTTAAAAATTAATCAAAATATTGCATAAGGTAAATCTTGAGAAGATGCATGCTGTTTGGCTATATCACAATCAGAACCATATCAAAACCATATCTTCCTACATGTATTTGTCTTCAAACAGGCTGATACGACAATGATGAATTTTTCAAATCCTTTCTCAGCTAAAAAAAAAGCAGAGAGAAATTTATGGACAAATGTGTGCACATGCATACTTCTTGTTGCGATGTTGCAATGCTGTGCGTTTCGTAGATGACGAAAGCATGGAGTATATAGTGTGTACAGAAGCTATAGCATGCCGAATCCCTTGGCGTGTGTGATGGCCTTGAGTAGCCTTTCCTCCAGTTTGGCCTTGGAGGAGTACTCGGGAAGGAGGAGGACGTTGAAACAGGTGTGTGACGTGGGTAACCTGTGGGTGAGATGGAAGTCAGGTCGGATGAGAGAGAGGGGATGCACGCACACATCTTGCATCTTGAATACAGATGCATTTCTCAGACATACAGTGATGAAATAGACCAACCCAAAAGACGAGTCTAGCTCTTAGTTCATAAATAAGTCCAAAGAATGCATATTATTCATGCAGAGACATTGAACACTGCCATGAATAAAGTAGAATAATGTAGACAGCCGTAAACATCCATCATAAAAATCATTACAATGCAAAAAAGTCTTATGTATAATGATATGGAATCAGAGTAAAACCAGAAACATTTGCGGCATAAAATTTTTGTAGATTGGAGCCAACAGTCCTTTTTGAGGCATGAAACTTTCACAAATTGCCACTGGCATTCAATGCATTGTGTAGACAAAAACTTTCATGTGCATTTTACTTTTGCAAATCTTGGCTCCATGCGCAATTTGCCAAAGAAAGTTTTAGGCACATGAAAATTTATAGTTTTAAAGTATACATCAAACCAAGACTAGAAGGTCACTAGAAGAAGACACCGTAGACACGCATTTCACACTGATTTGTTTCCCTTTCCCAAATCCCCCTCATAACATGAGAGACCCACCTCCTACACTCAAGAGTAGAATGAGGTATATGCTAAATTTTCTATCACTTGCAGCACTCACATCAACATACCTGAGTCTACAGCACATGCTTTAGTTTGGCATCAGAAGTGCTCACACCACACCGGGCAACATGCTTACCTGTCTGAGTCTGGTCCGTTCTTGGCAATGATAAGGCGGAGTTTGGAAAGGCCTCCGACCGGCACTCGATCACTTCCCGTGGTGAACATCAGCAGCTTCTTCTTCTGATCATCGTCCATGTTGTGCACAATCTCCCAGAAATATCTGGTTGTACGAAGAGAAAATCATAATTCGAGTAATATGCTAATAATCACGCACATGAAAATAACACCCTTTTTGTTGATGATCTTATTCAGTGAACTGGATTTCTTACTGTGTCAAATACACCCTGCCATACTCTGTTGTTGATGATTTCAATAAATGCTTCCACATATTGGAGTCATCAAATAACCAGAGTGAAAGGACACATGTCTTATTCAATGTCAAGTCTCAAAATCTGATCAAGCAATTTTGTCCTTTATTGGCTACTGCTTGACAACACTTATCTTTGTGAAATAAAGCAAGACAGCATATATACAACACAATATACAACCAATGAAATGATTATGAACGGCCACACGATGTAAGACTCTTCAGCATATCTTTTCATACATTACATTTTTTTCTCTAAATCTAAGGATTGTTTCTCAGAAAGATGCTGTTAGTAGCAGCTACGTATTAATCCTATCAAAGGAACACAACCCTCGCAAACGCAAGAGTGATAAGGATGATCTGACGTCTACGTACTTGATGATTGGAGACGAGCTTGTGTAGCCCCCGTCATACTCCGTTGCCTTCTCCAGCTCATCAAAATCAAAGTTCTGCAAAGTTAGGAACAAACACACATGAGTTGGAAAACATTTTTCTTAAAGCAACAGTCACTTGTGTCATATCAACATTTTGAAAATACAGGCAAACGCTGTTGCGACAAGCTCGCTTACAAGGTACCACTTTTAACAAGGTGAATTCCCCGGTCCCGATTTTCCATTCCTGTGTTCAGCCGGTGTCTCTTTGGCACGTTTATGAGAAGGTAACGATTAAAAAGAGAGGAAAAGAAACAGCTGTCCCAGCGACCATGTTGTAACTGGGAATTCCCCAGTCCCGATTTTCCATTCCTGTATTCAGCTGGTGTCTCTTTTGGCACGTTTAAGGTAACGATTAAAAAGAGAGGAAAAGAAACAGCTGTCCCAGCGACCATGTTGTAACTGGGTTTCCTTTTACATGCTGTAACAACAAATATCTACATCATGGTTTTGCGAGGAGCCGAGTACCACCTGCTTACAGAAATGATAAAAACTTACAAATCAAAATACAGGAGTATTAAAAATACTTCCCAATCTCACATTTGTCACATCTTTGAAAAAGATATTTCTTCCACTTGCCAGGATGGCATTTGGGTGAGGCAAGGGCCCCATGCTCTCAACAGGCAAATGTCCACCCATACTGTTTGACCTACAGCAGGTCCATAGCATTCTGCTCATCATATATTTCAAGTAATATGGTCTATGGTCTACTTCTATATCCAGCGTTGTCTCTTCAGTATTAGCAGCATTCTACTGGAGTGCCATGTCATCATTAATACCCTATCATTGCACCATATATACACCAGGGTTGAGACAGACATGGCGGGTAAATAAAAATCTTGTACAAACACGTAAGCGTTGGACTGGATTCGAACTTGGGTCCTCTGATTGAAAGTCTGATCTACTGTGCCACAGTGCTCCCAAAATAGTCCTCACTAGAAATGATAGATAGATAGACGCCTAGTACTCAAAAACACACATCATAGCTGGTCAGACAAGTATCTACCAGATGTGACTGATAACAAGCCACGGAGCCACACCCTACCTTGCTTCCGCACACGAGCAGCTCCACTTCATCAGGCCGGAACCAAGTCTTGAGGGGTGACTCGTCTGTCACCATGTCGAAGCCCCTCCGGAAGGCCCTGAACTGCCTCTCGATGGACTTGTTGAGGATGAAGTTGGCATACAGATCAACAAATTCCTGTATGCAAGGGTGACAGTTTGAAAACATAGAGTACACATCCTTTACTTTCAGTTCAATCAGTATAACTGTAGATAAAAGTTCACATGTGACGGACACTTCATGTACACATAAGGGCAGTATAAAACATGACAGATGCTAAGGTTTACTTTCTGAAGGTCATATCTACAATGTACATACAACAGCATAACAAATGAAACTGTACCTTTTGACATTCACACACACTTGTCTCCTCATCTTAAGGCTATTTACATCATGACATATGTTTGGTTTAATACAATGTATTACATCATATTACTTCATTTTTTTTATAATTCATTGATCTACATACAAAGACTGACCAGCAACACAGGGTGAAAGGGTTAGTTCACAATAGAATAAAGCATTTTTCATTCACATATAGATGGTTACACAAATATGAGATGTACGCATGTTGGTACATACAGGTAGAGAATCAACTATAAAGAAGCCAGAAATAGGGAGAACATTTATAGCAAAGTAGCAAGAAGACAACACAGAAATGAGGGAGAAAGATAGAAAGATAGAAAAAAAAAAAAGAGAGAGAAGAGAAGCAAGAGATACTCTCACACACACAACATCATTTCATACATACATTACGTAACATCAAATTGCATCACAGTGTATCTCACTGCATCTCACATGATAACAAAATATATGCAAGGAGATAACCAGAATGTACTGTATGCTGTACATGTTAGAGGGACTGTACAGTTCTGGTTGAGGTGAGGATTTAGCTTTTAACGTTTTGCGAGATATTCAGAAACCACTCTATGAGATGTCAAAGAGAATGTAATTCTAAGGGGTATCAAAAGTTTATTTGATGAAAATCCGTTTTGAAATGGCTGATATCCAAAAACAAGGTGAAAAAAAAGAGATCCTCATAAAAAGGCGTGGCCTGACACCTTTTATTATTATCACTTTTTTGGATATCTCAGCCATTTGAAAACCAGTTTTCATCAAATAAACGTTGAATCCTTCTTAAAATTACATACTCTTTCATGTTTCATAAGAGGTTTCTCCTCATCTCACTTAGGAATGTTATAAACCTGAATCCCCACCTCAACCAGTACTGTACAGTCCCTTTAATGATTACTTTTTTTTCCCTCCTGTTTTTGCTCCTTCCTTAAACCCTTTGGACAGTGTGTACAATGCTATAGGTTTTCTGTGCTAATTGGTACTAATGGCGCACAAAGGATATAAGTTGTATAGAGAGAGTGCATCTCCTTCCGCACTGACCTGTCTGTTCTCTGTCGTGACGGGGATGTCGGCTCCATTCTCCTTCAGGTCGTGAGTGATCGTGTTGCCGAAGACGTCTGTGTAGCTGATCAGGAAGTTCATCATGAAAGCTTCCTCAATGTTCCCTTCATGGTCAAGGAGAGCCTTAAGGCTGCTGTAAAGCACCTAGTAGTACCGGAGGAAAACAAAAAGTACCGGTAATTACAAATCAAACTCAGAAAGCAACCAACACAAAGTGTAATTCTCCCTTGCTTCAGTACCACAATTTTACCAATTTGCATAAATGTGCACGACTTTCATACCAAGCTAAAAGGTTTTCTGTGTGTGATGCACTTTTCACTACATGTTACACAAGGAATATTATCCAGTACTCTTTCCAGCCATCAACCAATCAATACAAGCTTGAGGGTAAACTTGTACCTCACTGGGCGCAAAATCACAATAACAATTCCAGATTGTTCTTGTTGTTTTTTCAACTTGCTTGGGTCTACAACAGAAGTTAAGCAAGGCCAGTTTACATTAGATGTGTCAGTGCTTTTGCAAGTCAAGTGATATTTGTAAAATTAACGACTCTTGAAAATATTGCCTGCCCTCCTGTAAAAGATATGCAGTGAATCGCTGTCTCTACAGTGGGAAATCACTAACATTTCTCTTGAAGAGGGACAACACTTATTCCTATTTCTCATTCCATCCCTGCCACTCTGGATCATGAATTTAACCACTTGCAAAGTTGCCTAAAAAGTCCCAATTCATGCAAATATCATGCCCTGGAAATATATGGGGTATATATTATGCTAGCCTGCTAGGGAAAGATACAATTTGTAGACAATTTGGTGCTAATGATAAACAGAATGTGGTCGCATTGAAATATTGCACAGGGTTAACAGTGATGAGACCTCTGACGCAAGACTCACGGGCTGAGCATCGTGTAGATCAGCAAGGACACCGCGTCGTCCCATCAACTTCCGGTATACAACCATGGGGAAATGGACATCGAGGATGATGTTGTTGTAGATGGCAAGACCCAGCACGATGCCAATTAGGGTGTACTGACGGTCCGTCTCAAACGACATCGGGTTGAACCAGTACGTCTGCAGTTCTGTGTTCATTGTGAACATACCTGGCAGAGGTTGAAGAAACGAGGGGAATATATTATTAGAACAGCTTCTTGTTCTCTCCTTACTACAGAATCTAGTGAGGACACTTTAATATCATTGAAACACTCCTAAATTTCTCAAAAGCTTGATTGGTTTTACTCAGAACTTCATAAAAAGATACTTGGACAACAACACAACGCCATGAAAAAAATACCTGAAACCTACATTTGAGCCATTGTTAAAGGCAATTATATCATACACACGTGTCACAGATGTGCTCTGTACTTTCAATAAAATAGTCCCTGTTGTTGCCACTACAAGGATCACAGAACAACCAATTGAACTGATGATACATTTCTGGCGCTGTCTACCAGCATGTGAAGGTGTACCTATATCAGGATTGAAGATTTCCTCAATGACCAGCTGGAAGAACTCTTTGGAGACACCGCCCTCATCCACTCCTTGCTCCCCTTCAAACTCCACGTACAGCTGCTTCTTCAGGTCCAGTGGGTTGTCCATTGCAATCATCTCTAGCTGCTCAGGGTTAAAGGTTCAATAAGGTAGATCAAAGAGTCAGTAAACAAAGGAACACATCATACGAAAAGTAGAACAGCAGAAGACATGCATCTGCACCTCCTAAACAATGACATGAATACGAAAGAGACTATGCTACTTTTTTTCACTTAGACATATTCCTAACAGTCATATAAGTATCCAGTATATGGAAAATACAGCATTCCAACATGTGATGTGGCGTGCAAGAGGCTACCATGACTCACCCTGACTAATGCATCATCCACCACATGGTCTCTGCGCACCTTCAGCTTCAGGTAGGGATTTAGCTCCTCCCCTTGCACGAGACTGTTCAGCAGTGTTAGTCTTCGCTCGTGGAACATGCGAACCCGGTTGTCATAGTAGAGGCCCATGTTCTTTGTTGCCGGGGTGAGGATGAACGGGTAGTTGAGGAAGGAGAAGCGTCCGTCGCTCTCCTTCTTGTAGCAGGTGAAGTCGTGGTCCACCTCCAGTTGGTCATTGAGGGGCTCGTTGTAAAACTCGTTGAAAGGGATGAGGGGTTTACGACAGTCCATCACACTGACCCCCAGCTCCTTGCTGAAGGGGTCTTCCTTGGGCGGCTTCCTCTCCTTGTTCTCGTGGCCAATGGCTCCAAGGAATTCCTGGAGACTCAGTTCCTCCTCCTCTCGGGAGAGTCTACTCCCGACCTCTACCTCTCCTCCCATGATGGAGGCATAGTACAGCATCTTCATGCAGTCTGTGGCCGAGGTTATTGCATCGTCTTCGTTGACTGTTATCCTCCGCGGACCGGCATTGAAGTGCCCGCTAAGCACCTTGAAAGTAATCAACTGCTGCAGGGCCTGCAATTTCCGCATCAAGTTGTCCGCGGGAAATTTCGCCCACGTCTTCGTTAAATTGGAGCAGGCAGGCAAGGGGAGATGACTCAGCGCTCGGCAAAACGTGGGAAAGGCAACTTCTAGGTACTCTGGGCTCGACATCATAGGGTTTTCCATCGTTATTAGGACAAAGTTCAGATGGTGGATGCTGTCCCGAAAGTGAGCGTTGTAGCGGACCTCCACATCGGCGTTTTGGGCTAGACTGGTCACTGCATTGAGCATAGCATTATTAACATTCTCTTGGTCTAATTTAAAAATTGCATCATAAACACGCTGTACCGCCCCAATGTCTACTTCCTTCTTACGAATTGTCTCTGAAGAGCACTCTCCCAGGTCGTGATCCGCGAGATGAGTACTGATACCTTGGAGCCCTTCCTCCGTCTCATCTGCCTCCTTTTCACCTTCAAATTCTTGCCTCCTTTCCTTCTCCGAAAGTCCCTCGGTCTCAATCCTCAGGAAGCTATTGTTCAGTGATTGCCAGCAGGAAAACACCTGCCCGATTACGCGAACTAGTGGCGAATAGTTCTCCGACTCCTTGCAAATCTGTATGAGTTCCGAGACCTTGACTTCTGATAAGGAAGACAGGTCTTTTATACCTACATGAGTAAAAAGATAACCAAAAATCAGTTGGTTAACAAGTGATCTACTTAACAGAAACATGATGCAAAATAATATTTCACCTTTAGACTGGTTCTTTATCATCATAAATATTTTGTAACAACTGCTATGTAATTACTAATCATTTGTATAGAGCCATGCACAATGACAAATCATGGTCGAAGGAAAGTCTTTCATACCACTGAGAATGTGCAGTCTCATTAAATCTACTCTTATCACACAGGATCTTTACTTTGTTCCCCTCTCTTATTAATGAAGAATCAACCATTGGAAACGATTTGCATTATTCTCATTACAACTGAACTATTTTGACCAAAGTGTTGCCACACCTCCATAAAATGATCAAAGAGTTTGGTTTCAAAAAAGTGTATGTTATTATTATTATTATTTTCAAAAAGAAAAAGGTATACACAAATGTTTGGTGTTCTGAGAACTGGGTGATGCAGTACAGCACAAAGTGAGCCAAGAGCGCTCCTTACTTTCTGAAATGCTATTATTCCTATGTGATTTAGAAGAGGTGCTGGTGGTCATGCTGCTAGGGGAACTCGTAGATGGTGTGGGAACGCTACTTGATTTGCTCGTTGAAGGCTCAACCCCTTGCATCTCCATTCCATCATCTTCATCTTTCCCCGTTTTCTGCTGCTTGGGCGGGGCAGAGTCGCACAGGGTCGCCTTCCGTTTGAAGAGGTCCAGTGCCATGGCTGCTGCTTCGTTGCTGCTCAGGTTCTGGCGACGACCACTGGAAGCACAGAACTCATTGCAGCAGCTGGCATTACCGCAGCCGTTCACGAGCTGATAGAAGTAGCGTTCGATAAGCCCTCGTGCAACAGAGCGCTTCCTGCACAGGTATAACAAATATGGCAAGCAAGCAACTGTCATGGCATGTTCATCTTAGGCGTAGTCTATCGACATCTATTATCTGCAAGAATTATTCACCTTTTTAAAACTGGTCTCAAGTACTCTCAGGATGGTAAACATATGGGGAGATCTACACCATCTTTTTTTTTCTGCGTGATTTATTACCAATATGATTAGAATCGATGTGTAGGCATCCATTTTTTGTACAATGTTAGTCAGAATCCTTTGTATCAAATTCAACTCTTTGCAAAAGAATTTGCTGGGCACTGCATCTGATGGCCTTTCTGATGTCCAAAGTTGCCTAGACATACGAACACCTGACTGGATCTTGTGAGAAACTGGTGGACCACAGATTACTGAATCAGATTGGATGGTCTTTAGTAACCTGCAAGTGAGACGTGGTCACAAGTTTGTTCTACTCCCACACCTGTACAATCCGTTTGCTGGAATATTATAGACTGATTTTAACAGCTCCTGTTCCCAACAAAACAGGCCACAAATGGAAACAACTCACTGACATCCCACTGACATTCAGTGCAAAAGCTGTGCAATTTCCAAGGACAGGTGGAAAAAGAGTTCATCATCTTCATAATTTTTGTATTTAATCAGGGGTCACACTTAACTTTTTTTTAACTAGCCAGGCGGACTACTTAGAATCAATTTTGACACTGAAGCAATATTTTGGCTAGCCAGACGGACTAGATACTTCAGAATTTTATGATTTTTAGCTAGTCCGACATGATTTTGGGTGGCCAATGGCCAGCGGACCATCGCCAATTTCGAACCCTGATTTTCCTAACACACATGTCTCAGAAGTAATGGGAAGACATTCTTCAGTGCCACAAATTTTCGGCATCATTAATTCTTGGCACCAGGGCAGATAATTTTTTATGGATCTGCTCACTTCAATAACTACACTGTCAAAAAGAAAAAAAAAAAAGACAGAACATCCTGACTTGAGGATAAAAAAGGCTTGTGTAGTATTTGCAAGTTTAACACACACTACTGTTCAATCTGCTCAAGAAACTGACTTACAATGATAAACTTTGGGCATTGCCATTGGGAGAGTGCATCAGATAAGCACATGTAAAGTGACTGCATATAATCCATCTTGATACTTAAGTTGCATCCCATATTCTGATAGGCATACTTACATTTCATCTGAACTGTCACCGTCTTCCCCTGAATTGCTGCAAATAAATACAAGAATTATTTTCACGATTACAAAAAAAAAAAATTATCCAAATTCCAAGTTATCTAGACTTTTTTTTTCAAACAAATTGAGTACATTTCATTCTATATACTGAACAGATATGTAACTGTTAATGCCTTTAATACTGGAGTGTTATGTGGCCCCAGCAACTAAAACATCTAACATGTTACCAGTACATATTACAAGTGTGTTTACGAAGATCTATTTTGGTACAGTTATTAGTTGATCAGCTCCATCTGAAACATCACTCAATAGAAAGCCACACACAGCTCCATCTGAAACATCACTCAATGCGACCAGAGAAAGCCAAAGTTTTTATTCACCTCCGAATTTAATGTCAGAAGAAATATGGGAAGTGTGTGCACTTTGAATCATTTGAGGTTCTTAATGTTTTGTGGTGGCAATCCTGGGTTTTAGGGGCTAAATTATTTTAGGCTTCTAACTTCAACCATACCTATGGACCTGGGAAAGCCAGATAAAAATTATTAATAATAATAATAATAATTGATAGTAAAAAAAGATGATATGTTCCTATCAAAGTCTAATATGATTAAATATAGACTAGTCTAACAGTTAGGTGGCTTCAAGCTTCAGAGTTTAATAGGGTTGGACTTGCGAGTTTAGGGTTAGGATTGGGTTAGGGCATGGCTGTGCTGAAGCCAGAGAACGAGAAGCCAAAGTTAGACTCTATTAAAGGGAAGGTCCTGTTTTGGTTGATGGTGGCACGTCGGGATGAAATTTTTTGGCAAGATAATGAGAAACTACTTATGAAATATGAAAGAGCATTGAAATTTATGGGGAATTCAAAGTTTGTTTGACAAAAATTGGTCTAGAAATGGCTGAGAAATGCAAAAATACGTCGTCCGATAAAAGTGTGGGACCCACACTTTCCCCCGTGATACGACCTTACCTCCCTCTACCGTTTGAATTTGACTACATTGGGCTTGGGGCTTTTTCAACCGTTATCTTCCGCACACGCGAGCGATTTGTACCGCACGGCTTGGTCTGGGAGGTTGACCTTTTCACCTCCGTGAATTTGGGAGAGAGACGGCGCGGCGAGGGAATATTGCGTAATCATGGGGGTTCATGGCACATTATTTTGCAGACCTGTATGCACGTCGTGTGTGCGTGGAGTTCTGTGATCGCACTGCGCTATCAGCCGTCGCGTCGTTCCGTTTGTTTACTTGAGGGCACATAGTCTCTTTTCCTCGGTGTGATGCTGCGTATAGAGCTCTACGGATTCCGACTCGAGAGCAACTAAAACAGTTAGGTTTTGCGAGACGAGGTGTACATACGTCTCCGACCCAGAAATCTCGCAAAAGAATATAGATTCTTTCGAAATGAGGCGTAGGGGACAACGAAGGGATCGCGATTATTGAAACTGGACAAGATGCCTTCATCCCGTAGAAATGAACCGACGCGACACCTGGATCTACCGACCCCAGCTCGCGATGTCCTGAGTGAAAAAGTGAGTGTACAGGCATTTAGTGTAGAAGTTATAGTCAGTCCGACCCATCTTTATCCGTAAGTGCATGATGTGAGAGCTTGAAGTTTATCTCGTGAAGAATATCCTGTGCCTGCTAGAAAAGATGTATGTAGGATGACCCACAAAAGACTTAATTACTTTATTTTTTCACCTTGATTTTCAAGGTTTTATGCGTGTAAAAAGTTCAGAAAAATAGATTTCTGAATAATGAAATTCGCAAGGGGTAATCGGCCAAACGAGAATGAAGTAGGGTCCCTTAGTGCCGAGTGTTCGTTGATCTGAAAATGAAATAAATTTCCTTATTCTGAAGCGTCCATAGTATTCTCAAGATTATGTGTATCGATCCGAAAACGAAATAAGGCTCGTTATTCCAAAAAGGAGATTCGTTAGTCAAAAATGAAGGAATATTCGTTATTAATTCTAAAAGTGAATAATATGTGCCCGAAGAGAATGGGGGAAGGGGTGATCATAATTTCTGTCGAGTATAGTTTACATGAGATTTGGAAGGGGATGATCTACACTGTATACTACTAGGTAGTATCAGAAACAGGGGAACACAATGGCGCGGCAGCATTGCACCCTCGTCGTGTCATTTTCTTTTCCCTACCTTTGAGTAGCCCCTATTTATAATAACCGTTTCTTCATCATATTACATAGCTCATCCTTATGATGTAATTAATCTGTCATATCATAATCATAAAAATGAAGTATACAATACCTGCAACATAACGACTAACGCTGGCCGTTTGGCGGAGGTTCAGTGGTCCGATGCATCATGATAATGTGCGTGTGTTTACGTATCATTTTCATTCAATTTTCTCTGCGTAGTATCCTATATACTTTTTTAATTAAAGTCTTATATGTATTTTGATTTGTATTTTGATTTGTTTGCTTTTGTTTTCAAAGCTCTTCATTTACTGTTTGTTATTATTAAATTGACTGAGACTCTACATGTATATGCCGTAGAAGACTGTAGGTTGTTCATTCACTGTGTCAGTTTTGTCCATCTATGTAGATCGTACATGTTGTACATAGATCCATCATGATGAATTGCTGTTTGCTTTGATGTGCCCTTTTCTTTGAAGTACTGAATGAATATGAAAGTTATGATAAATGGAAATATGAAATAGATTTTGTAATTTGACAAGCTATAAGATGATTTGCAGGTTGCATAATTCCATTTCCATTTCATAATTTGTTATCACAGTCAGTGAGAACAGCTTGATGTCAGGTTCTAAAACTTTTTAGGATGCTATGATTATGTTCCCCGGATGAATCCCTTCTGAGAAAAACAAAAATCTTCAGATGTATTTTTTTTTTCTCAAAAGGGATTCATCCTGGGAACAATGCGTGTATAATTTTTCATAGATTGTCGGTTATGAATGCAACCAATGTCTTTTCCTTTTACACTTTCAGTAGGCTATGGATACTCTACATCTCAAGTGGCACTTTAGTGGTTTCTCGGGACCTCTGAAAATGAAATCAGACCACCTAACTTCTAAACAGTTTATATTTTGACGGTTCCATCGGAGAACTGTGTCGAAAAAAATGTTTCTTTTCATTGGTAGGCCACGATACATTTCTTTTTTCGGGTCATCAAAATTCGAATTGAACGTTTTTGTAAGCGATCCGAACAGGACACCAAAAATAAATGAATAAATAAAACTCAAGTTTGTCTCGGAATTAACTTGTGAAAACTCAATTGATTCCATTAACAGGGAACGCGGGATATTACGATGAATCATGGTAGTCAATGAGATACGTTGTATGACCCGACGTTACTCTTTCAATATACGTTTACGCGTGAAAAAAGAATGAATCTCTAATTCCACTGTATCAATTTTTTTTATAGATCTCAGGAGCAAATCGAGAAAAGACAGGAATGCGCATTGGAAGCCAGTCAACAAAGGTAATGTTATTCTAATAAATATATCAACAAACGTGACCTGTTCTTTTTCGCATTGGGTGTGTGTGTGTGTGTGCATGTGTATTTGTGTTTTTGTTTTATTTTGTTTTGTGTTTTTTTTGTAGAATGTGAAAACACGTAAGGCCTATATCGGCCTATATGACGCTTATTTTTATTCCGCGAATTTCTTATTAGTCAGAATGGAAGGCATTGTGTGAATATCATTTTACTCTGGTACATAAACTACAGGATGTGCAATTGAATCGTATATTAGTTGAAGAAAATGTCTACTCATGGAACCATGGTAATGATAAAATTATATATGAAAATGTTTCTGTTTTGTTCTTTATTACACAGGCAGATGTGTTCAACAGAATAACAAAACCAAAACCAAAAGCACTAAAAAAATTGGAGAGGTTCGGACATGCCGATTTTCTATTCCCGGCCACGAAGTATCGCCAGAGACAAGTCGCTTTATCCATCTGTCTTTCTCCTGAAAAGTTTCTTCCTCCACCTCTCCGAAGTTCGGCTGAGCCCCTTCACAGCCTGAACGTTCCTGGCGAAAACCATGCCCAGCCCGAGGCCTGTCATTCCATCTGGCCCGCTGCTACCACTGCCCACCTGTCTAAAGAGTTGAACATTGGGGAACGACGTTGATGGCATCACAGCGAGTATCCACGGTGGTTGTTCAAACTGTATGAACAGTTCCTTTGGTAATCTACTCTGCTGTGGAATCGGCAGTAGACTATATCATGGTGTACTATTAGGCCGTAATTTGTTTGTTTGGTTTTTTTTAAAAATACAGTGTACTGTACATTGTTCTAAGTTTTGCACACAACTATATCCCCACAAACACAAGAGCCACTATTAGGGTTCGCGCGTATGCCAAAAAGCGGGATACAAATCTCGAGATTTACATGACCATCGTAATCTCGAGATTTTTGCAAATGTGCACACAAAATCCCACTAATTTGCGCGATCAGCATCGCGACGGTACCCCCAACAAATCTTGCACTTGATTTCTGAAATAGTGCGCTGATTTGCTCCCGGTGACCGCGTAAACGGCTGACCGAAAATACTTTACTCATCTCCAGATTTTATATTCCATCATTCAAGCGAGCATCACAATAATGGGTAAATGACAACATCACACTACTGTGTGGCAGCTGCGTAAATATTGTCGGTACATGCAAACGCGTGAAGAGGGGGAAAAATCTCGAGATTTGGAGTTCAATCGTCATCCTGGGTCGTCATCCCGCTATGTTGTTATACGTGTGGCTCCGGCTAATTGCGCGTAGATATTCTACATACTGGAAAGATAGTAAACACAATATCAAGACATGCATGATCATGAATGCGAACGATCCGGGTTGTTTCATGGTACTGATAGGGTATTATGAAGGAAATTGTACGTATAAGGTCCACGAGTGTAGTAGCCGCGTTTGTACGTACCATATAGCGGGTTACCAAGCTCCCCGAAACTCGAGTTTTTATTTTGTTTTGTTTTATTTGTTTTCTTTGTTTTTGTTGAAACCGTTAATCGACACTCTCCAAATTAATTGGTTAGTAGAGTATACTATGCGCTCGGAAACTAGAGTTTGTTGGGCTTTTTGTCTGTTTCTTTATTTGTCTGTTTTTATTTTTGCAGCCTTTCTCCCTCACAGAAATACTAGTAACTCGCTAATTGCCTATCGATAAATCGATAAAACTACAAGCATTGTTCTTGAACCTCACATACATTGTCGAGTGCACGCCGTTGTGGCGTGCGCTATGAATGATGGGATATGAAAAATTCGAGTTTTTGTGGTCGACCGTTCACACGTGTGTAGTGTATTTGCGGGACAAAGATTAGCGCGCTAATAACAGCAAGATTTCTTGGGTTTAGCATTGCGCTGCTGACCGCGCTTTGTTGGGTTTTTGTCAACTCGTGCAAAGAACTCAGTTTACTAGCGGGTTACAAATTTCTCGTTTTGTTACCCAGTAATTTTTATACGTGTGAATCCCCCTATAGGCGTGTATAGATGAGTAATGAATGCCAGCGCGTTTTCACTTATTTTTCATGTTTATATAGGCTGTATGTTTGTTTATTATTGCCCTTGTCATATTCAACAAAACAACAAATTACGATACAAAATAATAATATTATACTCAGTATACATTACGCAACAGTCACTCCAAAGATATTACCCTGAATGCCCATCCCCCGTCACATGGACGTAGGGCCTAATTTACACTGTACAGTGACGTTCAAACAGTAAAAACATTGACTCAACGATCAATCATTAGTTCACACATTGTATACACACATGTTTACATGTATGCTGGTTAATTTCTTTGGTAGTGCAATACGCTGTACAGGCCTGCTGGTAAATTCCCACAAGATGTTCGTAATCTGTCCTTTTTAGTACCTCGGATAAGCTTGATTTTCAGACATTTCCTTTTTTATGTCGAAGGTATATTTTTTCTCTTCCTTTTCTCATATTATCCCTGTGAATTATCCCTGTATGAATTTTCTTTGCAAATATGTGGCTTGACCGTAAGTTTCTTATAGATAATCTATTACATCGGTAAGTATGTAAATTTTGCTATTAACAAACAGGCAATGTTCGCACCTCTTTAAAATAATGGCAGAGAGAAGTTTAAATTTGCGCTTTCAAGCACAGCGATATGCTTGACGTGGAATTATTATAGGTGATATATATTGAATATGACTGGGAAGAACACTGTCAAACCGAAGATAATGATAATTCACATGTTACTGCTCAGTATTATCAGTGTAATTCATTTTTGTATAATATTCACATTATTAGTATTATGTCTCGCCATCGTTGTTGTTCCTGTTACTGGTCATTGGTCATTGGTGTTTTTTGTTTTTGTATGTGTGCTATATGCCTATATCTCGCGAATCGTGAAGAGGCTAATGGCTGGGAGCCAAATGATATCAGATAATTATTGTCGATAGCATTAGCACTAACTGGAACGGATTCCACGTACTCTGGCGTTATGAGCATCGTCAAAATAATCTTGACAAAACATATTTTCTCCTCAATCAAAACAGAGGTTCTCGGGAGGTTTGTAATGACAACTTATATAGAGAATGAAATCATTTGTGATGATGATAATAGTACAGTATTCATGATAATCATTACAATGGTATAAAAAACGGTAACAACAAAGGCAACAATTTCAAGCGGCAATACCAATTCCAGGAGTTAGCTGTTTTGTTTAGCAATAACCTCGAATTTTTTTTTAATACCACGAACTGCGTGTTTGTGATTGATGAAAAAAAAAAGTTAAGTGCATTAATTACTTCACGCAACCACATTGGCCTCATTAGCTGTTATACGAGTTGATAAGAATAATCACAGAAATATTCATTTTCAAAAGTGATCGACACTTCGTCTTGTAATTGTACTTACATTTCCCTTGAAATGTTGGTATGTACGGTCCGATATCACCATCTCCGGTTCTGTCCGAGGTCATAATGTGCAGTAATCGTGGATACTGGTTAGCTCGGTTAGCTTCAAGAGGGATAATTTTAAAGCGAAATGCCGATCCAGAGCACTTGCAAGATAAACTTTATACACTGACGAGAAACTAACTGTAAACAATCGAGGGAACTTGATTAACCACAACTGAAATGCTCTTCCAGGGAATATAAAGCATATGAAAATATGTATGTATAGGGTTCACCTTCAAGATCAACTCTTCTTGTTTTGTTCTAATTTATTTATATTGTAATTCAATTATTTTTAGTGTCTTTTTATTGCACTTCATTGTACTTGAATGATGGTGAATAAAACTAGACTGAACTAAACTAGAACCGAGTTTGTAATCCTTGACAAGATCAACCTTGTTTCGTTCGTCAAGTTCACAGCTTTGTCGACCTCATGTTTCAGCAAGGAACTGTGAACGGAAAGATATCTCCTCCCTCTCTCTCCCTCCCTCTCTCTCTCTCCTTCTCTCTCTCTCTCTCTCTCTCTCTCTTTCTGACCTTAGTTTCAGGCTTACCGTGTTGTTTTGTTTCAGTTTTTACATCAGAATTGTCGGAAAAGATTTGAATGTAATCCATGGTCGGGGAGGTGTGCTGCCGCACAGTTTCATCCCTCGTCTTGGTGCATCCGATTGAAAAATTGCCTTTTATACATCGACGTTTATAAGCATTAGAAATCTGATCAGTGTTTTTGAAGTATCTTTGACAAAATAAATCATGGATGTACATAATCGAAAAGAATTCAAACCTACGACCTCCTGATCTCCGGATTTTCAGGAATATATTGACATCTTATTTTCCTACACAAAATTTTGGTACACTGTCTTTTACATCTATGTATCTGTATATGCCCGAAATGAGTTGGATGTGATGTATACAATTTCTATAAAATGATGCATGTATCTATAGTTCACACCAATGTCTCATCTGTATTATGGTTTGCGAATTGTCTCCATGTTGATACTTTATAGTTTTCCCCTCCAAAATAGCCCAAAAGAGTCTTGCTATTTAATTTAAAGAGAATTGCTGCAGTCTGTAGGCCTATCGTTGTATTTTTATACTATGTGAAAATTATTTACCATAATACACGCATTTTTTTAAATATTCCAATGTTAAGATCAACAGATTTATCATTATTTATTATAAGGCTTGTTTCTTATGCTACTTACCTTTTCACATCAAACAAGATACTGTACATTGTTTAGCACTGTCAGAATTGTGATTGAAAAAAAAAATATGTGGTGTGGTTTACATAGGTACATGTATACAAGTATTTGTTATATATACAGATATATATATATGTGACCCTGCACCTCAAAACAAACAAAAAGTCGCCAGACATGAATTTTTAGTTAAGACCATATTCCGAAAGAGCAGACTTTAAGCTTTAAAAGGATGTATAACTCAAATCAAATGGACTCTCCTAACCTATCTAAATATTGGAAAGAAAGCACAAACTCAGGAAAAGTGTGAACTGAGAAAAGAGGCTCTGAAGTACAGTGTCTATTCAAGCGCTTAATGTTTACCAAACCGTGCTGGCTGTGCGATGAATGGGACAAAAACAGGAAGTAAACCACCAGAGTAACACAATGAAGGGATTATCAGATTAAACTGAAATTATACATGCCTCATTAACAGATTCTGTTCAAAGTTAATGCCAACTTTGAAAGCAGTAGCTCCATCCTTTCAAAAGTTATTAGAGTTGAAAGTGAAGAGTGTGGACAAGCTTTTTCAGAAATGAAAAAGGGATTCTAAAGACACACCTAATCACGCTATTCTACCGAAAATGTTCGAGATAAACTGCTAAAAAAACACACTTTCCTGCCCGTTTTATGATACCAAATTTTAGCATAATGTAAAAGAAGACCCGCTCTTTCAGAAAATATGAAAAAGTCAAGTTCGGCTAGGTTGACCCATTTCACTTATTTTCAGTCCTCACGCAAAATCAGTGTGTGCGACTTTATGTTCGTTTTGAGGTGCACGGTCACATATATATATATATATATATATAAAGTAAAAGAATTAGAAGAAGAACGCCGTAAAAAAATAAATCATAGATCTTGAAGATCTTAAAAACGGAGCATAGCTCTCAAATACTGAAAGGCAAGGTCACACTCTTCATCAGTTCAAGAGTGTGACCTTGCCTTTCAGTATTTGAGAGCTATGCTCCGTTTTTAAGATCTTCAGGATCTATGATTTTTTTTTTAACGGCGTTCTTGTTCTACTAATTCTTGTACTTATTATCATCAAGATGCCGAGCAAACCAATTTTCTTATTACAATTCTGTATATATATATATATATATATATATATATATATATATATATATATTGGCCTCTTATTACTATTTCTATTTCTGTTCAAATGCATGCAAATTGGTTGCTATTTTGCTTTTATGTTTATGTCTCATCAAGCCCTTGAAAAAGGCTGGTGAAACAGCCGAAAGCTTGGGGAATAAAGGCAAGACTGAACATCACTGCAACGTCTATACTGCAAGTTTTCCTTCCGTCACACACACACACACACACATATATATATATATATATATATATATATATACGTAAAACTGTCTCGAAATTACTCAAATTTCCAATTCTATTCTGAAGAATGGGAAAAGACACGCGAATACAAGCGGTGTTCAAAATTTACACTAAATACACATGTACACACATCTCTGTATGAACACTGTCAAACACTGTTTGTGATATGATGGTCACTGCATGTTATAGATTTTGCTTGTGGAGATAGATTGACAAGAGTTTTTGCTTGACGGCATCGTCTTCCATACGGTTACAGCTCGTTATTCCGAAGGGTCGTTATTCCGAAGGCTCGTTATTCCGAAGGCTCTTCAGTCCGAAGTTTCGTTATTCCGAAGGTTCGTTATTCCGAATTTCATTTTCGGATTAACAAAATCTTCGATAGCGAACCTTCTGAATAACGCTACAAAAATGTTCGGATTAACGAACCCTTTTTCATTTTCAGATTAACCAACATCTAGATATAGGGAACTTGTGTGTTTGGCATTAAGGAACCTTCGGAATAACGAACCTTCGGAATTGAAGAACCTTCGGAATAACGAACAGCACCCTTCCATGTACAGCCAAGATTTCAACCTGCAGATGAGCCAAGACACCTTGTTTCATACGTGAGTATATAGGTATAAAAAGCTGTCATTGATTTGAAATTGTAACACGACATTTCCATATAGAATAATGTAAACCTAAATATAGAATCATATAAAATGTCTTTCAGGGTGTCTTACTAAAAATTTTTGATTAAAACATTGTTGATTTCTCCGTACCGAAACTTTTATGGATCATCACATCGCCTACAATGTATACGTTGTTTATAACAAACGCTCAGTAAGATTTGTGTAATATGAACCATGACTCCATTCTGTCAATATATTTCGAGTTTCGCAGTCGAATTTCACTGTGGGGTGTTTGAGAGATGTACATCATGATAACTGCTAGGGAGTTGAATGTTCCAGCATGATCCTGTCGAATTCACTTGCATTATAGGTATACATCGGAACTCTATTGTAGCTCGATCCACTAAACATGGGCAAGTCAGTTTGCATGCTATGCACAGTGAAATCAGTGAAATTTCGGCCACTATAATTATACTGAACAAAACATACGATCCCATCGCTGACAAAAACCTGACAATTGATATTATATATAGCATTCTAACTAGAAGTTTCCATGAAGTATAATACAACATAGATATGTAATCAAGTCACTGCCAGGGGGTCTTACCAAAAACAATTCTGAGTAAAATATTTTTGATTCAATGATTCATCACATCGCGTTCGGTACGTGTTTACTTATTTTGTTTACACGCGCTAAGCAGAATAAAGCAGAATGAACCATTTGTCAAGCAGGTAAGTCATATTATTCATGACGTGATTGACAATACAGACTTTGCCACAATAGTTCCGTAACGGTAAATTAACACAAAATCTATGATCATCGTTTGATGATAAGAAACCAAGTGTTGTCTTTATTATATTCCATGAATACTTCACGTATAAAACGTTGTGATACTATATACGTACGATACCTGCCCGTAATATGGATCATTCACGTAAACAAATCCCCGCTCTTATTTTTTTTTTCGGCAGTTGTAACGGGGAAGTGACTGTAGGTGTATCAAACACAGCTATTAACAAGGAAAAGTAGAAATTACGCGGTGCGTAACATATGTCCCCGCCGGAAGTAGCATTTTGTAACAAAATGTGCAATATAGGTAAAAAATCAAGGTCAAAGGTCAAAATTCTGTGTAGAAGTTTTGAAGCCCTCACCTAGTGCCATCACATAAAGCAAATGGAATCGAAATTGGGTAAGAAATGGCGAAGGAGTAGCATTTTGTAGCCAATGTACAATATAGGTCAAAAATCAAGGTCAAAGGTCAAAGAAGACAAAGGTCAAAATTCTGTGCGGAAGTTTTGAAGCCCTCACCTAGTGCTATCACATAAAGCAAACGGAATCGAAATCGGGTTAGAAATGGCGAAGGAGTAGCATTCTGTAGCAAAATGCACAATATAGGTCGAAAATCAAGGTCAAAGGTCAAAGAGGTCAAAGGTCAAAATTCTGTGTAGAAGTTTTGAAGCCCTCAACTAGTGCCATCATATAAAGCAAACGGAATCGAAATCGGGTTAGAAATGGCGAAGGAGTAGCATTTCGTAGCAAAATGTACAATATGGGTCAAAAATCAAGGTCAAAGGTCAAAGAAGTCAAAGGTCAAAATTCTGTGTAGAAGTTTTGAAGCCCTCACATAGTGCCATCACATAAAGCAAACGGAATCGAAATCGGGTTAGAAATGGCGAAGGAGTAGCATTTCGTAGCAAAATGTACAATATAGGTCAAAAAATCAAGGTCAAAGGTCAAAGAAGTCAAAGGTCAAAATTCTGTGTAGAAGTTTTGAAGCCCTCACCTAGTGCCATCACATAAAGCAAACGGAATCGAAATCGGGTTAGAAATGGCGAAGGAGTAGCATTTTGTAGCAAAATGTACAATATAGGTCAAAGGTCAAGGTCAAAGGTCACGACTGAAATTCTGTGTAGAAGTTTCAAAGCTCCCATGTAGTGCTATCATATAAAGCAAACAGAATCAAAATTGGCTCATAAATGACAGAGAAGTAGCAAATTGAAGATTTTGATCACACACGGACGCACACACGGACACACGGACGGACGGACGGACGGACGGACGGACGGACACACGGACGGACACACGGACACACACACGTACGGAGCCCGTTTCATAGTCCCCTGCTCGAACTCGTTCGGCGGGGACAAAAAAAAAGTGATTTCATTCATGCAAACGTGTATTATTACTATTTTGTCGCATGATTTCGGACATGAATTTCATACATTTCAGAAGCAGCAGTGAGATTGAAATATTAACATACCTATAGAGATGACCCTTGGTTGCTAAACATACCGATTTGGCAGTCAAAATCAAGGAACCAGCCAATAAATGGTATATATTTTCCTTCTCTAATTCAATTCAATGTATTAATTTCTTTATTTCCATCTTTGAAAAGACATGATTAAGAAAAAACTTTGAATTTCAGAAACTCAAGTCCTACAGGCCTACCGGTAATTGCAGTGTCGTTGATTTTCAATTGACAATTACAAATGTATGTCGCATAACTCACATTATTATCAAACAAAACTCTCTAAAAAAAAAAGATTGAGTGAAAATATTCACTCTCGAAGGAGTGAATACAAAAAAGAGTGAATTTAGAGTGAAATTGGAGTGAATTTCGAGTTAACATGTTCATTTTCACTCATTTTGGAGTGACCGCAGGGATCTCGAAGATTTTGGACTTTGCCACAATAGTTCCGTAACAGTAAATTAACACAAAATCTATAATCATCGTTTGATGATAAGAAACCAAGTGTTGTCTTTATTATATTCTATAAATACTTCACGTATACGTTGTGATACCAAGGAGGTACTACGTACGATACCTGCCAGTAATATGGGTCATTCACGTAAACAAAAATCTCGGCCTCGAATTATACGATTGGTAACAAAAGCTATCATTGATATGAAATTGTAACACGACATTTCCATAAAGAATAATTAATAAACCTAAATAAAATGTCTTTCAGGGGGTCTTACTAAAAATTATTTGATTAAAACATTGTTGATTCCTCCGTACTGAAACTTGTGTATGGTTCTATCACATCGCCTCCAACGTATACATTGTTTATAACAATATAACGCTCAGTAAGACTCAATAAGCGCTTTCACATCAGCCCGATGTTTCGAAATAGCGCGCTATTTTCTGACTTGGGAAATTAAAAAATATCTCGAGCTTGGATTTTTATCGGGCTGATGTGAAAACGCCTATTGTGAACCATATAACTCCATTCTGTCAATATCGCCGGTGGAGCTCTTATAGCTCGATCCACTAAACATGGACAAGTCAGTTTGTATGCTATGCACAGTGAAATCAGTGAAATCTCGACCACTATAATTATACTGAACAAAACATACGATCCCATCAGTGACAAAACCCGACAATTGATAGTATATATAGCATTCTAAGGGTGCTGTTCGTTATTCCGAAGGTTCGCTATTCCGAAGGTTCGTTATTCCGAAGGGTCGTTAATCCGAAACACGCAAATTCCCTATACCTACAGGTTCGTTAATCCGAAAATGAAAAAGGGTTCGTTAATCCGAAAATTTGTGGCGTTATTCCGAAGGGTCGTTATTCCGAAGATTGGTTAATCCGAAAATGAAATTCGGAACAATGAACCTTCGAAATAACGAATCTTCGGAATAAAGAGCCTTCGGAATAACGAATCTTAGGAATAAAGAGCCTTCGGAATAACGACCCTTCGGAATAACGAGCTGTAACCGCATTCTAACTAGAAGTTTCCATGAAGTATATACAGCATAAATATGTAATCAAGTCACTGCCAGGGGGTCTTACTTAAAATAATTCTGATTAAAATATTTTTGATTCAAATTATTCATCACATCGCGTTCGGTACGTGTTTACTTATTTTGTTTACACGCGCTAAGCAGAATAAAGCAGAATGAACCATTTTGTCAAGCAGGTAAGTCATATTATTCATGACGCGATTGATAATACAGACTTTGCCACAATAGTTCCGTAACAGTAAATTAACACTAAATCTATAATCATCGTTTGATGATAAGAAACCAAGTATTGTCTCTTATTATATTCTATAAATACTTCACGTACAAAACGTTGTGATACCAAGGAAGTACTCCGTGATACCTGCCCGTAATATGGGTCATTCACGTAAACAAATCTCTGCTCGTTAGCTTTTTTTCGGCAGTTGTAACGGGAAGTGACTGTATGCGGTAAATTTTGATTAAAAAATGATAATAAATGACCGGACGATAGATTGCCTGAATTTCACCCCAGCAATTTTTTTTTTTTTTTTTTTTTTTTTTTTTGGGGGGGGGGGGGGCTGTAACTTCACAATTAATTTCCATAAAAATGTAGTGTCTATACTAATGTATTTTGGCTCATTTGGAGGTTGAAATCTTGACGCAAACTTCTTTCGTTTCATGTGTGTGAAGCTGCAGACTGCAATATAGGTGTAGCGTTTCAAATATTGGCGTCGTCTATCTGTTTGGATACTTTCTGAAATGTCTTTGACACAAAAAAAAAAAAATTCGGAAGTTACCGATCGAGTTTTTTTCCTACTTTTGGGAATTGTGAGGGTGGCTAGTCGCGATTATTCAATAGTGCCTCACATGCGCTGATCAAGCCTGTGTCAAGACAGTCATAAACATGTCTCTGAGCTGGCGGTTTGAACATCAAAAATTCAATCGAAATCCATCTAGGATCTTTTTTCTGTGTGTGTGTAGTAGCTAGTACACGTGTGTCTAGTCTTCAAACTTTCATGTTCGAATAGATGATAAAATCGTTGATGCCGGTGGTTCTCAAGTACAGACATACGTGAAATATCTACAGTCGGTGCCATAACCATTCAATTACTTTCTTCGGACTCACAAAGTTTAGTACCCAATGGCACAACCTTGGATACATAGTATTCAATGGATGGAGCTGTACATTACTAGACAGTCGGATCATTTCCATAACCAGGTAGGTAGGGATACTGGTATCGGCGACCCAACACGTTCAATGGGGTTACGATACCGGTGTGTGTTCCACCGTACACCAAATGAAGCAAGTGGCTGGGCATTGGGTATTGTGTGTGTTTCTCTGGTGTGTGTAGGTCTGTACGGCGAGAGTTGGGAGAAGGGGAGAGAGATTCTGCCGAGAGTCCTTGGGGAGCTCGCAGAGTGATAGGAAAGCCTAAAAATAGATGTGTTTCGGTCAAGGGGTCAGGAGGGCCTGTCGCTTGGAGGAATGGAAGGCGTGGAAGGTGGCTGGAGTTTGGCTCGCAAAACGCAGAGACAGTATCGTATTGCAATGGAAACGGCAGGTGGCGCTCTGTATGTAACGGTCATCCTGATAGATGTTGGAAAGATTTTGCCTTCTTGCAGCAAATTACTATGTACTAAATTCGTAATTTTCTCATCTATTTTACCCTGTAATGTGAAACGAACCATCGTGGATGTTGATACTATCCTTCCTCAACACAATTTCATCAAGTATTCTGCAAATACTAGCAAATAACATTCTGATACGCCACATAAACAGGAACAGGACCATCCCTTTAACGTTAGTAAGCCTAGAGATTCCTAGGCCTACTAAATCTTAAAATAATTCAGCCCCCTTGTAAACCCAGGATAGCCATGGCCATGGCTTAATCTCGTAACGTCACAGCTGTACGGTGCTGGTGTCATTAAATAGGCCTATCTATGTGAGTATGTCTATGCCTTCCATAAGTTTAGAGTTCTACATTATCATGATGATGCATACAAAATGCAATCCCGTAAATTTACCTTTCTTGTACTGCTTCCTCTTCCAGAGCTTCTTCCTGAGGAGGCGAAGCTTTCGAATCCTGCTTCGTTGAATTCATACGCAAGATTAACCCAGACCACACGCAAGCAATCTGAAATATTCTGTCCAACGGTAGTCAGTGCAATAACATGACAACACACCTCTCTGTTAACTAACTGCTTGTCTTTTCACTCAGTGAGCTCAGCATCCAGCAGGCAGTATTATTTTCTGGAATGGCAGACTGCCTTGTTTCCACTTTCACAAAACGTCCATAGGCTCGGGTTTCATCGCATATTTCACTGCTCGATAATCTACTGCTATGTCTTGTCTCTACTTCAAGGAACGGGCATCCGTTAGGCAGCTCATTCCTCCTGCGTGATCATGCAGTGCACAACGTTATACTGTGGTGGCGGCCGTATACAAATACATGCATGTCCATGTATACCATGTATGATAATGCTTTATTCGTGTGATGTGACGAAGAAGGTCATCCTGGCGACCGCTCGAACAGGGAAGAAGCAATTCGGCCAGCGTATGATCACCTCTCATTCAGTATAGGTCGCCCACGCATGTCATAACTTCCGAGACGCTTAGCTTCGTTGAATCATGAAACATAATGATGACACATATACTGTAGTATAATATGATGAGATGATACAATGTAGTCAAAAGTAGAATTTCCCTATATCGAAATATGTCTAGGTGTACACTGTACTTGCGTGCTTAAATTGTGTGTACATGTGTGTCAGTACAAGTTGAGATGTGTGTACGGGAATGGTTCTCTCGGGACCCGTAGCCCAACTTCTCGGCTTTTTTTTTATAGGTTTCCTCATACATTTATAATATTTTGATTTCGAATATCTGTTGTAACATGACATATCACATAGACTGATTAAGTGTGTCCTGTAGTTTCAGTGCTAATAAGGGCCATTCTGCATGCACGCCAATTGCTATTGTTTAGTGTAATTTGCAGTGAAACTTAAGACATGAATGAATGTGCCATTTTAAAATAACTGACATTCAAAAAAGAGAATTCTTCAAACAACTTCATGAAAAGAACCGGTAGGAGATTTCTTCCACTTGTTACTGACGTAAGAGGGCATGATAGGCCTATACTCCCCATTATTACTACAAGCGGTATTTTCATTACGCTGCTAAAATGAAAATATGTTTGATTTTCTATGCATTTTCTTGTTATTATAGTTGTCCTATCCCTGTGACATCATGAATTATACAGTCTTCTTGTCCATCTCTTGCTCTCTATTTGTCCCACATGTTCTGGAGTCCTTTCATGTTTTCCACTATATTTGTCACTCGTATCACATAAAATCGACTGTTGATCTCCAACGTTCAACTGAGGACCAACAAACATTGAAATACGAAGTGCAATTGCATGAGCAGATTTTTTTTTTTTTTCGCCTGCTGGTTTAACTACTTAAATCATATCGATCCAACATGTCTGACGATTCAAAGAGGAAATGGTTTTCCATGAGGGGCGAATTTATTATGGCCGAGTTAAAAGAGCGGTAAGAGCGATGTCGAAATACGCGCTGACCTCAGAATCTTGAATGCGACTCATTATGCGTATTAGTGTATCACTGTGAACCCTTGAACATAATCAGTTCAGAGACCTACACAAATGAGGTAAATCTTGCAATTCATATCTTATATGGTGATTATAATTCCTTAAATTGATTTCCAGTAATCTTCTTACAGGTGATTTAGACCACGACGGAGAGACGAACGAGACTATGATACACACACCATGGAGGGAATAACCACCCCACCCACCCCCTCACCCCACCCCGTGGTGCTTGGGGAAACTCCAGTTCAACTGTTCATGGAATGCATGTGAACTGTCTTAATTACCATCCGGAATTACCATTAGGGTAAATAAATAGATTAGCTATATAGGATAAACGTTTCATAAAGAATAGGCAAGGTGTAAGGACTCTATTTGATCGTATCTTAGAATTTACCATTGAATACAATAGCACATGGAAATTACACGAAGTGATGATGCATTTGCCTCATATATCATAATTATTATTGGACGCGTCTTTCCGCCTGAAATATGTCAATCTTGTTAGGCCTACTACTGTGTAGGTCTATTCATATCAACGTAAGATAAAGATAGGGAAGATTGTTCTTTTTTCTTTTTTCATAGCTACTGTGGTAATGACATCCTTTTGAATTGTTTTATACTTATTTGAATATGTATGTCTGCATTCCTTTTTGTTGCTTTGTTTTCTTTTCTTTTTGTTTATTTTTTCTGAAGGCGCACAGGGGTTATTGATTATTGTATCACATGTATTGTTTTCTTCTTTTCCTTTTTGTTACTGTTATTTTGGTTTTGCATTGTCCTAGTGTTATTGTATTTTCTAGTTTTCATGTATAAATACCACCAGCGCGCTGAGAAACGCCCGTATAAAGTGCCGCATAAATGCAATTATCATTATTGTTGTTATTATTATTATCATTATTATTATTATTACTATTATTAATATTATCATTATTATTATTATTATTATTATTATTATTATTATTATTATTATTATTATTATTATTATTATTACAAATACAGATTCCCCCATAACCTAAAGAAGTATGAAATCGGCTTTTACCATTTTACCAAACTTCTTATTAACCAAACACGTAGGTCCATGGCGTGTTTACAAACCAATACTACGGGCCTTAAACAATAATAATTATTGTTTTATTTTGGATTAAACATCTATCTTCTAGTGATTGGCCGAAAGAGCTTCACGTGATTCCGGGGTATTTTCAGCTATATCAGAGTGTTGGCATGTTTGACACTCCATAAAGTACTATTTGCAAAATGACGTCACTCCTATGACGACATTTTGCAAATAGTATACTATTTGCAAACTGATGTCACAAAGCATTTCTTTGCACCGTCACTCTATGAAAAGTAATAAGTTTTAACAAACAATTGTTACGTCACAAAGCAATTCTGACATCGCGCACTGCATGCGTTGTATCGTCACTTTAAAATTAATTTCTAAAAACAACAATAGTGACGTCACAAAGCAATTTTGACATTGCGCGCTGCTATATGTTCGTACCGTCACTTCAGTCTGTATGAGTTCTTTAGCAGTATGTGTTCTTTATTTCTTCTCCAATAATGTCGTTGAAAGTCCTTCTCTTTATCAGGTGGTTTTACGTTTGTCTTCGCCCTTTCTAGATCTAGTGATCAAAAGGTGTAGTTTATAGTTTGTAGTTTGTTAACTCAATCACCCCTCCATTGAGGTATGCCAGTTCAAAAAACAAAAACAAAATACAAAATATGAAAACAACACAGTATGTACAGAATGGCAGTGGCCAAATCAGCTTGGCAAAATCTAGCAAAAGATAATGTTCACAAAGTTAGGTGACAGTACAGCTTATATTATACTCTGGTAGGTAAAAACACAAATTCATGTATAGAAAAGTTACAGGCACCGCCTGCAGTCTGTATGAGCACACATCAACCCATGAATACTATCCAAGAACTAATATAGTGGAAAAATCAATACTGAGGTCTGACATAATACACATGAGCAAAGCATCAGGCACATCTAAATCAATTTCTTTGTTTTGTACAAGGCATCATCTACCAAAATCACTATACCAATACCAAAGAACAATATAACTAGGAAAACTTTCTGATACCATATATGCCAAAGACCTTCTTTTATATAGTTTCACTAGATTACCTCTAATGGACATATAATACAGTTATTTGACTGTGTAATGTCGTGTGTGATGTCATTTCATTCTGTGTTTGATCATCTATCAAATAGGCCTATCTTACAATTTCCTTACAAAATCTCGCCATCTTCACCTACTGTCTCTTTATATGACAGTAATGACAGTAATTTATTCTCATGCCACCCCACTAGGGTATTGGAGAACTCAATTTCAACATATTAACATGAAAACATATTTACACTTTGATGCAGATTTTTTTTTTGAACACTGTATGAATTTCTTGTAAAGCAATTGTGACGTCATAAAGCAATTCTGACATTGCGCATTGCTTCGTACCGTCACTCTGTGAAATGTAACATTTTTTAACAAAACAATATTGTACCATCACAAAGCAGCCTGACATCGTGCGCTGCTTATACATAGAGTCCCTTCACAACATCGCATCCACCACTACCTGACTACGACGTACACGACTTCTCACTTCGCATTTTCCCAATTTTCCCCTTCTTTTGTTTAAATTTTTGATCCAAAATATAAAACGAATATACTTTGCCTAATTTCGAGTTTCTGGTTAAAACTATAGGCATCGGTGTCTCCAAAAGAACTATTCACTTCGGAGCTGCGCCCTTCAGTAAATAGTTCCTTTGGATTCACCTCTGCCCATAGTTTTAACCAGAAACTCTCAAGGCAAAGTATATTTGTATACTACAACAGGTAAACTACCACAATCCCCAGTGGTCCCAAAATCTGATCTTGGGGGTATTTTTCCCACAGACCTGGGTCCGTTTTGCCCATAGAGATGTAACTTTGTATCCCTACGGTTTTACCCTTCTCACGTGGTGTAAAGCGGACCTTCGCTAAAGAAAAAAAAAAGAAAAGTATGAAAATTTGAAAAAAGTTACTGATCGTAAGGGCAGCCTCTAGCGCGAGTAAGCAGCATCAATTCATAAAGAACAGAACTGGCATAAACATCCCATCAGTAAATGATTGGGTAGATCCAGTGGCGTATCTAGGGGGGGGCAAGGGGGGCACGTGCCCCGGGCGCCACTCCTTGGGGGCGCAAAAAACGAAAAAAAAAAAAAACGAAGAAGAAGAAGAAGAAAAAAAGAAAAAAAGAAAAAAGAAAAAAAAGAAGAAGAAAAAAAAAACAACTCGCCGGGGGGGGGGGGGGGGGCAGAAAACCAAATCAAACAAGATAAAAACAAAACATGATGATCACACGGACATAATGACAATGTTTATTGTGTTCACACAAGAATTCCATGTTCTGTCAGCTGAAATACAAAAATTTTCGGCTCGCTCGCTGCGCTCGCTCGCCAAAATTTATATAAAAAAAGAAGGTAAGAACAAAACGTGATTATGACGCTGTAAAATGACAATGTCTATTGTGTTCACACATGTCATTTTATATCTTGCAGGCAATATGTTTCACGGAGCAGCGGCTGCAATTTCTTTCGTTTTGAAGCTATCGCCAATTGGATCAAAAGAAGGCGCCAACGGTTTCGAACATGGGGGGGGGGGGCAGAAAAAAAATCAAGCAAGATAAGAACAAAACGTAATGATGACGCGGAAATATACAAATTTCGGCTCACTCGCTCGTACAATTTAGAGTATTTTTTTTAAGTCTACAGTTTGTTGGTATAAATCGTTATCTATAAGGCCGTCACTATATCTTGATTAGAATTGTGAGATTTAATAAGCAAAAAATGACAAGAATTCCATGTTTTGTAAGCTGAAGTACAAAAATTTTCGGCTCGCTCGCTGCGCTCGCTCGCCAAACACTCGCCAAAATTTATCCAAAAAAAGAAAGAGAAGAAGATAAGAACAAAACGTGACGATGACGCGGACAAAATGACAATGTCTATTGTGTTCACACATGTCATTTTATATTCAGCAGGAAAATTGTTACACGGAGCAGCGGCTGCGATTTCAATCGTTCTGAAGCGATCGCCGATTGGATCAAAAGAGGACGCCAACGGATTCGAACATACGTGGGGGGGGGGGCGCAAAAAAAATCAAAAAAGATAAGAACAAAACGTAATGATGATGCGGAAATATACAAGTTTCGGCTCACTCGCTCGTACTAATTCAGAGTATTATAAGTGCTCAGTTTGTTGGTATAAATCGTTATCTATAAGGTCGTCACTATATCTTGATTGGAATTGTAAGATTTAATAAGCAAAAAAATGACAAGAATTCCATGTTTTATAAGCTGAAATACAAAAAATTTCGGCTCGCTCGCTGTGCTCGCTCGCCAAAATTTATCAAAAAGAGAAGATAAGAACAAAACGTGATGATGACGCGGAAATATACAAATTTCGGCTCACTCGCGCATACTAATTTAGAGTATTTTTTAAGTCCTCAGTTTGTTGGTATAAATTTATCTATAAGGCCGTCACTATTGATTAGAATTGTAAGATTTGATGAGCAAAAAAATGACGAGAATTCTATGTTTTGTAAGCTGAAACATAAAATTTTAGGCTCGCTCGCTGCGCTCGCTCGCCATAATTTATCAAAATTCATTACATTTATATCACCCTCAAAAGACCCCCTTTTAAGTGCTTGAAAAAGCATATCATGTGTACTTTGTTTAAAGTCCCTACCGGGATGTGGTTGGGGTTGAACACTTTTTCAGAAATTAGGGGCGCAATTTTCGCGCTCGCCCCGGGCGCCGTTTTGCCTAGATACGCCACTGGGTAGATCCTATTCATTAAATCAAAATCATGATTGGTTGAGCGAACACGAGAACAATGGGCATTTATTTTGCATAACACGAAAATCTTGCTCATGACCGGTTATTGAACAAAGTATTGAGAACCGGTCATAAGTAAAGTAGACCCATAGTTTGACCGGTCATCATTTAGCACTTTCACGTCGCGATGGTGACCGGGCAAGATTTCTTTGTTAAATCATTTTAGGGTGAGGGGATCTAACAAACGACAAGGATGAGCCTCGTCATCTTATAAAACAAATTAAACCCATCATTTTATTTGAGCATTATTTGATGTACACACTCGTTTAGACCTTCGAAACAGTCCAAACACCCTCGGCTATTGCCGCGGGGGGTGTTGTAAATATTTCCGGGATACGACTGTTCCAAATTAAGACCCCTCTGCCCTCTCTTTTCTGGTTGACGAGGGCAATACCTGAAAACTGTTTCTCTTTTTGAAAAAAAAAATCAATTAGGAGAAAAATTACATGAGGATGTAAATGTAGGCCTATACAATGACTCGCGGCTTCGTTCTTTTCACTCTTTAAGTTTTCCATAAATCAATTGCGTTAAATAATTTCTGCTCAAATTTTTTTTTTTTTTAAAGAGAGACTCACCGAATTGTTTATTGTGTAACAAGGCGGATGAAACATAATTGTTCATTTATTTATTCACTGTGATAAAGTTAAGCCAATTTGGAAATATTATTCAGAAAATGATACAAATAGAAATTTCTCAGGTTTTGAAAAATAATATTATGACATAATATTCTTCTTGATGTAAAATATCATACAAGTATCTATAACATGTATTTTTTTTTTGGGGGGGGGGATAACTCCAGATATCGTCAAATTGAAAGCTTGAACATTAAGTCTATAATGAGGAACTTCAGTCGGTTTTTAAAAAAATGATAAACTTAGTTTACATTTTTGAAAATGGAGATATTATTTTTTTTTTACTTTCTTTTTCAGTTGAACCTTCCTATTATGAGGTTGTATATAACAAAACTCTGTTGTGATGAAGTAATTTAGCTGGTCCCATATTCTACAGTGCGTATCAAAAAAAAAAGTAATCCAAATTTGGAGGGCTACCATTTCTTAATTGTCAGCCACGGAGAGCTCAATGTTGGTTGTGTAACTCTTCCTCTTTCCATTGATATCTAACTATGGTGGCAAATGTCATGCATGACTGAGCACATGAACTTTAAAGACAACAGTGACAAATTGCCATTTTTCCAAGTTTGAGTGTCACATGAAGGAACAATGCATGTCTCACTGAATGGATGAGATCTGTCAATGACAGTGTCCAAATAAACAGGCCGCCTGTACAATGCACTACTTTGTGTTTAGGCTTTTGTTCAGTGTTTCTTTTAACATTTTATGGTCCATATTAAACCTGCAACATGGCCACCTATCCGATAATTTGGTCACTCCCACAAGGCCAACCCACGCAGTCCATTTTCTCTGTTCATATTCAACGCATAGCTCATAGCTGTAAACCATGTTTTGAAAATGAAGAGAGAAATGGGTTAACCTTTGTGGGAGTGACCAAGTTATCAACAACATTTGGCCATGTTGAAGGGTATGAACCATATAAAAGGTTAGAAGAAACCATAACCGCAAGCCTGCAGTAATGCAGGCTGGCCTGTTAATTTGACCACTTTCATTGACAGACTTTTTGATACGCACTGTATTTATAATCTTTTGTTTTTGTACTTTGATACAACTTGGAATTTGATGAAGCAAGATGACAAATCGTGGTCCCAAAAACGTAATCAAAATGTCGTTCCAATGGATACAGTACATGTACTTGTGTTATATTCATGTTTGTAAATCACTTGATCATTGTAAGCTACTGCCGCTTTCTCGTTGTTGTTGTTTTTCTTTTCTTTCTGTAATTTTTGTCTGATGTTGCCTAACAGAAGGTGAGAGATTAAAAAAAGGTATACCTCGTGCATATTATGTATTACTAATGCCCTCACTGATGTTTATCATCAATTTTGTATACTAATTGACTAGAAAGTATGTATATTGTGACGTCAGAGAAGTGCGATGGTGCACTCAAAAACGCGAGTTTGATTTAAAGTCGCCGCTATCATGATGGATGACGCCCTGGAATTACTTCATGAGCGCTATTCAAAACTACTTGCACAGCGAAACAGCCCTATGATAACACTGTGCAATACCCCATATACACACACACACACACACACACACACACACACACACACACACACACACACACACACACACACACACACACACACACACATATATATATATATATATATATATATATATATATATATATATATATATATATATATATATACATTTGGAATTACATCTAACATTCATTGTATCTATTTCAACTTATACCCATGGACATAACACAAAGTGAACACGTTGAAGTCGTAGAGATAATCGTCATTATAGTTGAAGTTTAGAGCATAAATACGATATACATACGACAAAGAATCACAATTATTGTAACAGTGGATTCTCTCATATACCGACTAACAGTGATAATCCTTTCTTTATACGTCTTTAATTCCTCATTATACAATGTAGCATAATACCCCATGCAAGGCAAGAAGAGTTTCCTGCCACCCCCAATCACTTCGCGCGCTAGTCAAAGATTATGTTTACTGACTCTGGGCAGAGGTTCTGGAAGTGACGGACTCACGGATAAGAAAAGGAGGATTGATATCATTATCTTTATTACCCAGTTATAGAAAACACTCACCATTAATGACATAGCTTTTTTCACTTACATGCACTGCTCTACACGTATACCCGCTATTGAGCTTATCTGTCTCTATCTGTCTAAATTTGATTTTCTCTTTTTTTTTATTCGAAATGATTACAAAATGATTATCTAATTTACATTTTGGCTTCGGATAATCCATGCCCACACATTTTTGCCTCTGCCTCTCCCCTGTCGCGTCGGAGTTCAGTTCATGTCAACGAGGCTGCATGGGATCACGTACTAAAGGAAACCAAGACCCAAATATAATTATGAATTGAGTGAAAGCAGCAATTATAGAACACATCAGGGAAAGTTTGAGGAAAATCGGACCATCCGTTCAAAGTTTATGAATTTAGGACCCAACATATTTTCACAGATAATGAAAGAGCACTTGACTTACCTTTCAGAAAGCACGGGGAATAGTGTCTTTTCCCTTTAGTCGATGGAATATAATACCGCTTCCGATGATGTTTTCTGACCCGGCCCTTATTTCTTCCATAATTAGTGGCGTCATGAAATGCAATAATCTCCCACGGAGACTTTAAAATTCATCACGTGGCTTTTGAACGGATTGTCCCATTTTTTTAAAAAAAACTTTTTACTCGAATACTAAGTATTGCTGCTTTAAGGGCACTCAATCCACTCTTATATTTGACCATTGGTTTCCTTTGCAGCCGAGCTGACGGCTGCGGTCGGACATTTTAGCTTTGAAATATGAAAACGTGGGATTTATGCAAAGAGCTTATTAAAAAAAAAATTTTAATGAAAAAATAGGCCATAATGAGAAGTTTCGGTAGTGAGAAAACTCCAAAGAGATTTTCTCTTGAATTGTCATTATTAGCGTAAATGACCCATTCTGAAAGCGCGGCTAGCTAAAGATCTTACACTCCGCAGTGTGGGATCTTTCCTATTATAACAATCGTATTAAAAACAACAACAAGAAGTTGGATCAGACTAGCTTGCCTTTGCCATTGATGTCAGTAGAGTGGATGTAAAGTCTCTCACGAAAAATGTAAGTTTCTGAGCTTTATGTTTGACATTTAAGCATTGCAAGGTGCATTTCACCAGGAGCAAGTTATCTTCTCTTTATTGAACTCGTATGTGCCTTTGATGCTCCTAGTATGGATGACATAGACTTAATCGACTCTGCAGTGTGAATCAGTTGGAGGATTGTGATCGCTCCACAGTGGTCCCATTCATTGCATTTGATGTTATAACTAGCCAGACTATACGGTCGCAGAAACTAGTGCCAAGTGGCGTGCAAGCGCAAAGCGCGTACCCTATGCGAACATCACGCATCTTGATCAGCTGTTGATATAGAGGTCTACAACTAGTGAGAGATCTATAGCACCCAAAGAGATTTTCCCCAGTGACTGCTAGAGTGCGGACTCTTCATACGCCCTGTATGGTTGGGTGTTCATAATATTGGACACCTAACGTTTTTCTATCAATAGAAACGTGAAAAATCTCACAATTTGCCTGAAATTTTACTCACGTGTGGAGAAAATACTCCGGATTCACAAGCGCGCACTGAAAATGCGATCTGAGGTACGCGCTCTTAGATGGCGGCTTCGAACGCGTGGGGTGTCATTTTTTCCGCACTCAGTTGCCCTGCTCATTTCAACCGACCACCCTGACAATACGTATAAAGGGCACTTAAATGCGTTTTTTCGACAGGCCGCTGTTTTTTTCGAGCCGTCATTTTTTCCCCAATAATATTTGAATATATTTTGAATCCTTCGATATTACTTTTGAAGGACTGTTTGATGAATTTGACTTGATTTTCATTAGGAAACTTTTCATCCTAATTGAAATAAATTAGATGAGTCGGTTTGTTTTTTCACATCCATTTCTCGTTTCTGCATCAACTCATATGGTCGTAGCGGGCGACAAAATGTTTATGTCATGTGTATGTGTAACGTGTGTGCACGATCGTACAAGCGGCGGTGACAATTTTGCGGTCAAAATCATCAAATTTATTACGGAAGGATACTCTACATCTAACAACGAGTCAGCAAAGGTAGGCCACTGCCGGCCTAGCTATATGTAGTTACACGATAAATCTTATTCGATTTTGCTAAATTTCATTAATTTAGAGGGAATACTTATTTGTTTTCGCCTCATTTTACTCGGTAGCGTAGCTCAGTGAAGAATCGAACACCGTTGCGCGTAGTCCCATGCGTACATTTTCTTTCTGTACGCGCAATGCCATTATAATGTGCGGTCGGTCGTTATGCACCCGGTCGGTGGGTTGCACACCTACCATACTATTGGTTTGTAAGCGCATGGTGGGGAGCATGCACTGGATGACAACAACGAGGCGGTCGGCTCACCCCACGTGCTAACACGCTAGCGAACGAGCAACTGAGGAGCAGCCAAATCAAGAAGTGCCTACTCGCGTAAAAGTTCAGAAGTTCGCGTAATACGCGCTGTAGAAACGTTACTTAGTACGCAAAGTCCGCCATTACTAAGTGGGTACAATGGCAGCCCCCGTGAAATCACTGACACCATTGTAGAGTCCGCCCTCTAGTGGTGGGGAGGAGAAAAATCTCTTTGATAGCAACCTGGTATGGCCTGGTGCACCGATGCCTTAGCCAGACATGTTATTGCCTTTTTACTAAACACCATGGTAATTCCCAACGCGTTCAGATTTCATATCTCTACGTAATACTAATAGTGAAATTCTGAACTGAATGGGACTTTGCAGACAGAGACATGGACAAATGAACTCCAAAGTCTCAACTCATAAGTTTTTATTCATTAAATATTACACATTTCAAACCATCAATTTGTCATGTGCATGGATATAACATGCCTCAACTACAACTTTCTCACATCTCTGACTGTGTGTGGTAATGCCTATGGGCTATAGTTATGCTTCTATCCCAATCTTTTTACAACTACAGTAGAGAAGCACTCTGAGATGAGCACAGACATCCGCCAAGCAGCTAATTTCCACCAATGATCTTGTTCTTCCACAGAGATCAGTGATTTTCACCCATACGTACGCATGCTAAAAATTGCCCGAATTTCCAAGCCTTTTGTTACGTCATCATCTTCCAGGTGCACGGCGCGCGCCTCGCCCTAGCAGAAACTAGAGCATGCACTTCAGTGAGCTTATGTAAACCTAAAAAATGCGCAGCTTGAAATCCAAGTTCATTGACCCTACCTGCCAAAATATAGAAAATCCTTCGTAAAATCCATAGAAGTTTCCGGATCACTACCAAAATTTAATCATTTGTTCCTTGTGTCATTCTCAACATTTCCTGCAAGTTTCATCTTTATCCGTTCCCAACTTTTTTGAGTTATTTTGCACACGGACAAACAAACAAACGGTAACGAAAACATAATCTCCTCCCTTGGCGGAGGTAATGAACACTTCATGGAATTGGTTGTTGTTTTTTCCTTCAAATCATCATATTGTCTATATCATGTCTTTCGTATTCCAATAGACACTGTCAGCAGTGCCTGTGTGTGGACGCTCCGGTGTTTGCACTGCTGCCCTGACATATTGGCACAATGGATTTGGAGGATGATGGAGACACACTGCAGGAGTTCTCTCTCACTGGTTTCATGTTCGGCAATATCAACGAGACGGGACAGCTTGAAGATGATATCCTAGATGAGGTGATGTTTAATGTTCTTATTTGATATGACTCGTAGATATTTATGATACTTGCAAGTGAATCTGCATATTCCCGGACAGTTACTAGTTTCATCACATATCAAAAGTTAATGAATCAACGGAATTGACATCATTTGATGTTAGCCCAGCCAATTGTATGAAAAGCTGAGTTAATTTCAGTGAAATATATGAGCTTGCACACTGGACAGACACAAGAGTTATTATACCCCCACCCACACATAGTGTGTACATGTATGGGGGTATATAGGAATCACTCTGAGGTCGGGTGGCCGGTCGGTCGGTCGGTCGGTCATTTTTTCAAATGTCTAAATACAGCATATGTACATACATGTATTTTTTTTTCTCAAGTGGGGTATTGCACATTTACTCGTACATTAATGCTGCAGTTTGGTTAAGAAACAAGGCAGCCAAAAGAAGAATGTGGAAGCATGGGAGTAACAGAGTTTCAAGCATCGCATGATCCTTATTTAACAATGCGCCTTGCAGGAGTTTTTTTATCGATAAGTGAGGCAGTAGCAAAGTTCTCATTACTTCTCAATGTGTGTGCAAGGTCTAGTAGCACACCATGCTTTGTGTAGGCACATTTTACAACACTATGATCTGCATACAAGCACCATTAAAAAAAAAAAAAAAAAAAACTACCCGGTACATCAAATCAATTAAGGTTGATAATGAGTGCACTGTGTAATATTTTTATGTATCAACATTCCAAGTGGCAGAATTATGAGTAATACACTGTGGTGATACTTTATTTAATGTTTCAATCGTATTCAAATAGAGTCCTATAGAAACAGTGGAATCTGGGATTTTTTCTGTGTAAGTAGATCTTTTATAGTGTACTTTAATTACTTTGTGTGTGCGTTTTTTGTTTTTATTCAGTACTCATATTAGCAATCTAGGATTCGTATATGTCATGACTTATAAATAATATGACACAGAGTACACAAGTTGCAAATGCAGTTTCATTTTCCAAAGCACCATCCTATTTTTTTTTTCTGAACACTCTACATAATCAATGAACATTATAATCAGTTGTGATATTTCATCTGGTTTGAAACTTACATTGATCAGGAGGCAAAATGTCATCTATCTGGCCTAGGAGCTCTGAGTGGTCTGGACTCCTTGGTCCAAGAAATGGCCCGAGAGGGAGAAGAAGACGAAGATGGCGACGAGGAGTCGGCCTCCGATTCAGATTCTCTTAGTAAGGGTAAATGTAATGCTTTGTCTGCCGGTTGTGTGTTGTGGATCCAGCAATGACATTGGAATGCGGTAACGTCACGTTATTTGCTGCTCTTCTTGGCACATTTATGCATGGTGTTTAATAACAACAGAAAGTCCACTTAAGTGGTATGTCACTGATGCTTTAATGGTTTAGCAAGCATCATCACATGAAACATACAAAATTCATGTGTGTTTTAATGATCTCTGTGAGTCGACCTTTTCCTAGAGCAACTTATGTGAGCCACCAATTTCTTGACAATAGTGAAGGCGTCAAATATTAGATCATGAATTTGATGTCTTGTTATGGCCACTTTGGGTCCAGCATCAGATGCCAGCCTGTTGATGAACAGTTGGCCCACAAATGAGCTGACCTTTATATTTTGTATAATACTTACAAGTTGCACTGAGAGTCAAGAAGTGTTTCTCTATTTATTATTGATGTCAGTATGAATGGAAAAGTCTGATTTGTATTCTGTCCTTATGAATGTTGTGTACTTGTACTGCATAGTACGATATACACTATACTAGTAGACTTCCTTAACCACTATACAGTCTACACACATGTGCCACTGCATTTTACACCTAAGCCCAATTATTAACATAATTTCTCTCTTTTTGAAACCATATTGACTTTAAAGGTTGCAAAGAAAATTTGTTTGATGTAGTCAGTGTTCAATATCAAAGTTGGTTTTGTGCAATGGAGTCATGGCATGGGCAACTTGGTCTCTTTAGCAAGGGATGTTATAGTTTTCCAACAAAGCACAGTGTAAGTGTATGTCCAGACATTTGAACACTCATAAAGTCCCAATTTTCTTATTCTTCTAAAGTTCATGGATTTCTGCATTTATATTAGTAACAGCTATCTCTTTGGGATAGATCTGATTTGATGGCCCTGCATTTATACATTAATCAGATCCAAAAAATGGTATTTGGATATTACTGAAGGAGCTATGTAGCTTTACAGCATACTCAGAACTGTTACATTGACACCACATCCATCTCCAAACAGGTGACGATGAGGGGAGAGTGGAGGCAGTGGACTACTCTGACATCACAGAGGTTGCTGAGGAGGAGCAGGTCTACAAGGAAGCCATGGCAAGCATGGCACCCAGACAGAAAGGTATCCACATCCTCCAAGTGTGAGATGTGATGTCAGCTTAACACTGGCTGCTTGTTACATTTCTCATTAAATTACATATTTTCTTCACATCTTTATTGTAACTTCTATAGTTGGATGTATTTTCTATGATATTTCGAACTTGTACCTAGATGTCACGGTGGAGTGCCCCTCTTGATTACATCTGCTCACCACTTCAGCGTGTTGTGCTGTACAAAGTTCTGAATTTGATGAACATTTGTCCAGCACCACTTTAGTATGTTCATTGTTGTGCTGCACAAAGTTGTCCAGCATCACTTTTCGGCATGTTGTGCTATACAAAGTTCTGAATATGAATGAACGTTTGTCCAATGACTGCCTGCAGCCAATGACGAGGATGATGACTATGATGACTACGACGACGAGGAAGACTCCACAAGAGACGCCAAGACCAAGGACGACTCCATCCTGATGCCACCCCCGCCCCTTCCTCCCCCCGTGTCGAGACAAACCCATGCCCCTCCAGCCACAGAGACAGACGGCAGTGGAAGAGACATCGGTTCCATTGATACTAAAGGGCAGGTTGCCGGGGACGATGCGGAAGGAGCAGTCAAGAAGGAGGAGAACAAAGAAGGGGAGAGGGGCGAGGATGCCTCGGCTAAGAAGCAACCTCATCATGATGCTGGTGCAGATGGCAAGACTGCCAGAGAAGGATCTCTTATCAATGCTCCTCTAAAGCACCTGAGTGCCGCAGCTGATGAGAAGCTTAGAAGCAAAGATGTCACAGAACTGTTCCCGGAGTTCAGGCCAGGCCAGGTGAGAACCCTAATTAATCTTTGTCATGCTGATGTCAAATTTCAATCTGTCACAGTTTGGGAAACTGCACAGAAAGCCATTATTCCAGGCTGGTTTCAGTTTATGTCAAATGATTTCATGTTCTTCAATAGGCTATAAATGTCGGGAATATTACGGCTAAATGTATTTTTGTTATACTCATAAATCAGTACTGTTAAAAGTATGTAATTACACCTAGTAGAATGGATGACATCAAGTTGTAGGTAATTTGTTTGTTTTGTGTGTCTATTTTTTTCTTCCAGAAACCTATGAAATGTAAGAGTACAAACCTTAGCAATCTTGTGCAATAATGATCCATCCACACTGCTTTCAGTGTGCTACATGTATTACACAAATGCTTTTCATAAAATTTTTCAGCCAATGCAGGTAGATATGTCATCACTCATGAGAAAGGTATGTTAATGTTACTGTGAAACTTTGCGTGTATACTTTCATTGCATCATATCCTTCCCTCCCTGTCCAGGTCCTGAGATTCTACCGCCTGTTTGGCCTGCCACAGCAGAATCTGCTCCCCCAGCTGTGGCGAGGCATGAAGAAGAAGAAGAAGAGGCATCCTTCCGGTTCGGAGGCGGCCGTTCAGTCCCCTCCTCCTAGTCCCACCCGGAAGACAATAGATGGATGGGATTATATCTATGCCCCGCCCCCTCCTCCCGAGGACTGTATGCCGGATGATGCTGTAAGCTTCCTCCCTACACGCTTCCAACTCACAAAAGTGTTTGCTTTTGTGAAGCAGATTGTATAAGCTTGAGTATTGAGTATTCAATATGGAGAATTGATGGAAGAGATGTGAATTATTATTCATTTTTTCTCTCCCTTTTCACCAGACACATTTCTGTAGTGTCAAGGTTTCATTTTTAGGTGTAATATTCCATGGATAAAACAAGTAGTGCAGCCATTTTGTATTCTGTTCTTGTCAGCAAGCTTGCCAGGAAGAGAAAATGTTTATTCTATATGTCGAAGGTATTGTCAGGATAGCATATGATGCATCACGCGTTACCCCGGGGTACCACGTTGTGTAGCATCACCTCACATCCACTCGAGGACAGCCGCGGAGAAATGCATGCACTGTGTGTGCGTGTAAATAGTCATTCCCATGCCACTGCATGTTATACTATGCATACATGGCACGCTGTGCTAGCAATAGCGTGTGCTTCAGTGCAGTGCAGTGGCTAGCACGTGCTAGCTCCAGCACCAAAATAATTTCCACTTTTTTTGGCAACCCAGGGTACAACCTGTTTAAAAAAATAAATAATTCAACAAAATGGCTGTTTTTTATTTGGTACCCCGGGATACTATTCTGTTATCATATGCTGGGAATATGAAGTGAAAACCTTGTAATGAATAGTTTACAGGTTCATCTCTACAATGACTTCATCGTAAATATCTTTCATCATCCATTTCATGCAGGAGTTGATAATGGCAGCAATGGAGGCAGAAGGCCAGAACGCTAATGCTGACAAGGACAAGAACAAGGATGCCCTTCCGGAGATCGCTGAGTGGAGATACGGGCCGGCCCAGTACTGGTATGACATGCTGGACGTCCCTGATAATGGGGAAGGCTTCGGCTACGGCTTCAAGCTCAAATCGGTGAGGGACATGTCAATTTTAGTCTTGTCTTAAAAATGCCGTTAGAGATCATGACACCTACTTGAAATATTAATTGATTTTCATGTGTGCTATTCCAAATATGTTGTGTGCCCATGTGTTGAATATTCTATATTTTTGTTGTTGTTTTGTCCTGAAATATTGTCATAAAGTCCAAAAAAAAAATCAACCTCACACTTAAACAAAAGAAGCATAACTGATTATTGAGTGGAGTGCATTCAATGAGTGCTTGTTATGCTCAGCTTCGTATTCTATTCAGCTTCACAAAAATGTTTTGCTGTGACATGCTATATCAGTAATTCACATTTGGTAAATTTTAATGATCCTCAAGTGTGTGTTTTTTGATAGAAAATGAGTGTTATGCCAATCTATGATTACTGCCTGTGTGAGCAAGGAAAGATTTGCTTGCAGATTGGTACTGTAAGAGTATGTGAGAGAGAGACCAGTTATGATGCTAAAGTTGTTACTATGCTCAGGGTAGATAAAGGAGTAGCAGGGGGAGTCCTGTCTGTTTTGACAGTTGGTCATCTGTAAGGGAAATGCAAGCAAACAAACTTGATCACTCCCATTGGGTACCTCATTGGGCTCCCTTGTTTGCGCCAGGCCAAGGAATTTTCAGAGAGGGAGAAGAAGGAATCGGAAGGTAGCCCTGCCGCGACCGAGGACCCCCTGGCCAACATGCCCCCCTTGCCCCCGGCCTCGGACGACTGCTTCGACATGGTGACCCAGCTGGCCTGGGAGAACGACGTCATCTGGGACGCAGAGGAGGTCAAAGACAAGGTCCTGAGCTCCACTTCGGCCAACAATGCCGGCTGGGTGCCCACCCTGGCCAACCGCACAGCTCTGGCTTACTACCAACAGCAGGGTAAGGATTCCCCTTCTCTCTTTTTGCTTAAACGTCCAGTTGTAAGTATTTGCTTGCTGTTTTTATGCCTCCGCAACGAAGTGGCCGGAGGCATTATGTTTTCGGGTCGTCCGTCCGTCCGTCCGTCCGTCCGTCCGTACGTCCGTACGTCCGTCCGTACGTCCGTCCGTCCCGTTTTGTTTTTGTCGATATCTCAAGAACCGTGTGGTGGTTTTACATCAAACTTGGTATGAGGGTATATCCTTGGGGGATAATACTTTGTGTGGATTTTAGGGTCACAGGGTCAAAGGTCAAAGGTCACAGGTTATTTTGTGAAAAAAAAATTGAAATTTCATGTTTTTCTCCATATCTCGCAAATGGTTCAAGGTATCTTCATGGAACTTAGTATATATGCTTGTACTGATGGGCAGTGATTATCTAGGGAAGTTGGGGTCGTGGGTCAAAGGTCAGGGGTCAAAGGTCAAGGTCAACTCCTCAAAATATCACTACTTTCCTTAGAATGCAATATGCCTGAAGGTTTTTTTTTTTTTAAACTTGATGTATGGCATGTATTACCCAATATATATTTTTGGGGAAGTTTCTTGCCAAAAGGTCAAAAGGTCAAAGGTCAAATGAAAGTGCTAAATTGCACTTTTTCCTCCATATCTCGAAAGTAACTCCAGGTATCATCATGAAACTTACATATTTATGCATGTTCAACCTAACAGTGATTCTCTTTGGAACTGTGAGGTCAAAGGTCAAAGGCCAGGTTTAGATAATGCTATTTTCCCATTTGATACTGAAATTATACTTTTCCTCAATACCTTGAAAATTACTCAATGCATAAACTTATAAAAGGGTCAAAAGTCAAGTAAAAATCATCAGTTCCCCAAATACCTGCACTCTGACATTTTAATCATTCATCCAATTGAACCTAGTTCTAGGAAAGTGAACATTCAGCACATTTGTGTCAAACCTGTCCTTTTAATATTTTGCCAATTGTGTGAAACTGTCATCACACATTGTCAAGACATTGTACTATAGACCTATTAGGAGAACCATGCATTATGGCGGAGGCATATCAGTAGCCGTAGCGATATGTCTAGTTTTAATGGAGGTTTCATGTTTTCGCATTGCATGGTATTATGATAGAGATGTTTGAAAGGAAAGAAACTGACTCACTAGAAGTAATTGAATGATGTGAAAGCACTTGTAACTTGTTGCTGTTTTTTGAAGGTTTCATGTTTTTGCATTGCCTGATATTATGTTAAGAGATGTTTGCAAGAAAAGAAACTGACTCTCTTGAGGTAATTGAATAATGTCCAAGCATTTGTAATGTTGTAGTAGAGAGTATTCGCATCTTTTGAGGAAACTTCTTCCTGCTTGACACACCTTTGACCCCCAGTAAGCTCTCACCTCTTCAAATTTCAAAAGGCATTGTGGCTGTCAACAAGAATCTCTTATTGCTGTTTTTTTTTTTCTGTTCATGAAATTATGTTTTTAGGACTTGTAGTTCTGACCAGCTCTCACCTCTTAGAATTTCAAAAGGCAGCATGGCCATCAACAATAATTTCTTTTTGTGTGTGTGTGTTTTTTTTTTTTTCATGATATTATGTTTAAGATGTCCTTTGACAGACTTGTAGTTCTGACTGTCTGATGCTGACCCTTCCTGCACATTTTTTTTTTCTGGCTGTACAGGTCAGAGAGAGGTGGATTACCTAGGCCCAAACTACAACGAGAGGACGGCCGTGAAGGTGGTAGGACCGATGCTGAGTGACCTGACCAATGGCAAGCTGGCCAAGATCCCATCCACACCTCCCAAGCAATCCCAGAATGCAGGTTGGTCATTTTTGTGTCACCGATTTTATTCATCATTTATTCACCATTTACACCGAAAATATGGTAATGAGTAGTTAACATCTCAGGAAAAGACAATGTGGGTAACTTGTGTTTCATAGAAAGATGTGGCATGCGCTTAGAATTTGCTTTGTTTTGTGTTATCCACATCTTGTAGTTTCATGTAGGCTACCCACATCCAAAGCTGGACATCAAATGAGTTACCTGCATCCAGCAGTAATAAACAAACAAATATTGTCACAGTGGCAAACGTGCAAGGATTGAAAGTCAAATTACAATGTACACACATCCAATTCATACATGGTTATAAATCCATTGTGTTGTCAGGGAGCGTGGAAACCTACGGAAATAATAAAATGCTTTCATGTACTATAGAAGAAAAAGGAGATGATATATTCTAGTCAAAATTAATGTTCTGATATCAAATTGAAACTTTATGCTGTCTGTAGCTCCACCCCAAGAAAAAAGTGAAAGTACCTGGTACTCCATCTTTCCTGCTGACAATGAGGAACTGGTGTACAAGCGCTGGGAAGATGACATCATTTGGGACCACGAGGCCATGGACAAGATACCAGCCCCGCCCGTACTCCGTCTGGACCCCAACGACGAGAACATCATCCTCCGCATCCCAGAGGACATGGATCCAGACAAGATGGCCGCCAGTGGCAAGGAGAAGAAAGAGCCTCGCAAGTCCAAGATTGTCATGGAGAAGAGTGGGATGACCAGAACGGAGCCGGATGATGTACGTAGCATCTTTTCTATCTGTACATCCATCTCCTTCAGGTCTCATGCTGGTCATCTGTCAAAATCTGTATAGCCATCCTAACAAGGCAAAATCAGTTTGCCTAGAATTTCAAGAACTATCATTGACATTGCTTGAATATTTGAAGATCCCATTCATGATATGAAATCCAAAAAGTATATCCAAAAAGAGCTAAAACACTGATCAATTTAGTGCTTATTTATGTCAATGTAGGGCAATTTGTCAATCACTAGCAATAAAGAAAAAATGGAAAAGTGTTCCCCACCATTGAAGAGATTCTCACTTAAAAATAAAGGATTGTCAGAAAGTGTTCTACAATGTGCATGTGCGCGAAAGACAGTGTGTAAAGAAATCCACCCGCTGGAGTTGACTGAAATTTGTGATGGCACATATTGTCCCTAGATCCAACATTAGAATACTGGAGCTTAGTCCCGGGGATGTTAAAATGTCATAAAAGAGTCCTTTCTGGCCTGCACTCATTTTCAGTCTGCATGTATATGCATTTTGTCGATGATTATGCTGTTATTTCTGAAAGTAAATTGAGTATGTGAATTTATCTCTTGCTAAGTTTATAAAGAAATGAATGATTTCATCTCATAGACTTGTTCGCTAACAAGATGATTCTCCAATACGCTTTAAAAAAAAAATTGTCTGTAGGATGTACTTCCAGGCAATAAAGAGTATTTTACTATCATTATTTTACTTTTAAGCACCTAGTCATTACGCACCAGCATAATGTGAGAAATCCCATTGCTGTGATTTCTGTAGGATTTCCAAGATCAGCAGGAGAACAAGAATCCATTCAACATCTCAAACGATGAGCACTACTACCCGAAGAATATTGGAGAAGGCAAGCTAAGACCGAACAGATCATCTGACCTGCAGGTAGGTGTGATTTACACAACAGTTAAACAAAGTACTCTAGCAGTCAAGTACTCTGAACCACAGCCGTTACTCTGTCCTCTATGTTTACCTTAAACTGTTAGACATTTGCCCTGAAATTGACAAAATATGGAATTTGGGTGAGAAGTTAAGATCTTAACAATGGGAAACAGGTTTTGTTCCGGTCACTTTGAGATTTTTGTTAATAGATTGGCCATGTATGTTGTTTATCTTGTGTGTGTGAGTTTTAGTTTAGCCAATTTGTCCTTTAGTTACAGATGAGTCCAGTTACAACAAAGTCTTAGGGACCTCCTTCATTATATCGGAATTCATTGAAGCCGAACAAAAATGTATATAAAGATATATAGATGATGATTTAGGGACCTGAATTTCTACTTCGTTGAAAAAAAAGTTTTGTTATAATTGTGTTCTTTATAAAAGGAGTGCACTGTATTATAAAGCAATAGATGGATGGGAATGAACACAAGCAAAAGTTTGTTTGATAATTTTTAAAGTAAATAAAGCGTAAATGTACTTGCAAAGATTTACATGAGCACGGTGAATATTACCTGCATGATAATCTTCATTTTCAGTGAAAAGAGCATACATTATTTTGTATATATACCAAAGTTATACGATTTGACCAACTGACATGACAATCTACTCATCTTCTCTCTTTTTCTTTTCCTTTTTTTTTTTCTCATGTGGTTTTGTAGCACTCTACTCCAGCATCTGAGCTCCGTCAGCCCTACTTCCCCACGCACATGGGACCCAACAAGCTGAGGGCGTGGCATCGCCCCGTCATGAGAAAGTACAACTTTGGTCTGCTCTCCTCCCCAGGCCCCCATGGTGTCTTCCCGCTCGTCAGAAACATCAAACTCAAAGCCAGGGTAACGAGGGCAATGCCGCTCCGTGATTATTAATCTAATGATTTTTTATAAGAGTGCACCGCATGAAGGGAACATCTGTGATTTTTTTACAACAGAGCACATTGGTAAAATGGTCTTATATATTGATTTCATGCATATTAACAAGAAATTGTAAAGTATTGATTCAAGTAATATTGAGATCATGACATGTTATTACTGTCATTACTGAATTGTAAGATGAATTGTAAGAATCTTACTATTGAATTCCTTTCAGCCATCTTTTTTCCTTACAAATCTGAAGACTGTGAAATAAAAAGGAACACATCAACAACATCTGTTTTCCCACTGCACAATAGCACAATTAAATGTATTGAAGTGCATCACCTAACATGCATTGAAATGTATGCCCAAATATGTCCTTGAAGAAGAAAAAAGGTTATGTCTACATGCACACACTGAGATGAAGTGAATAGTAAACAACCTTGTTTGAAATATCATGTGATTCATTTCATTCATTGTGATTGGTCGATTGTTGCTGTGTTTGATGGAGCAGCAAAGAGAGATTGAGAGGCAGGCATCAGGAGGAGGCGAGATGTTCTTCATGAGGACCCCAGAGGATCTCTCGGGCATGGATGGCCATCTCATCCTAACTGAGTACAGTGAGGAGTATCCCCCACACATGATGCAGATTGGCATGGCAACCCGCATCACCAACTACTACAAGAGGGTGAGTAACAGATCAAAGATACCCTTTCCTGCTATACTAGCATTAATACATGAAAATGTGCTCTTTTGTGTGCTGCTGTAAATAGGGGTTGTTTCTGATCTCAATACAAATACTGCTCGTGATTTTCTTACTTGTTTTGATAGAAACCCAGTTCAGATGCCAAGCCGCCTCGTTACGACTATGGTGAAACTGTCAACGTCCACAGTTCTCCTTTCTTGGGGTCACTGAGGCCAGGTCAATCGCTGCAGGCTTTCGAGAACAATCTCTTCAGGGCGCCGATTTACAAGCACCAAATGCTGTCCACTGATTTCTTGCTCATCAGGACCAGGAAAAGGTAAGCCAGGGCCCGTTATATCAAAAGATATAACCGATTATAAATGTTCTTACCACACAGGCTGCCATAGACTTACTATAGAAATAAATTGCATAATCAATTATAACTCTTAATAAAACAGGGCCCAGGACTTACAGTCCTCATTTGTGTTCATTATACCATGATGCATCAACATGTTTGAATGGTATGGTGCTTTCAGCACAGAATGACATGCTACATTACACAAGCATCCTCTGACTATCTTTTCTGCCTTTGTCATCTTGATTTCCAGCAATCTCAATATGCTTGTTATTCTTCGAGGCTGGTTTCATTTGAAATTCCATCAAGAAGCGTACAATGAAATTCAGTCAGATTTGGTACAGTGGTAGGACCATTCATAACGATATTCTAGTTGAACTGATGAGGATCAAGGGCCACATGTTTAAAGGTCAACTCTTTCTATTCTATATTTGCCACAATTTGAGAACTATTTAAAAAATATATTAATGTGTTAATATTGAATAAGAGGGGGAAAGATAATCACTAAGATAAAGTTGTAAAATGGGGCATTATCCTGTAAAGGTAAAATGTCAGTTATTCTATTCTTAACTTTTGTGTATGTGTCATTTCTTATTTACTCAGATGGCTGTGTGAGAATATTGAATACTTGCCTTCTTTCAGTCATGTGAAATGAATTGTGACACTTGAATATGTTTACATTTCTTTCAAGAATATGAAGGTATTCCAGTTACAGGTAAATTGTAAACGTTTGTGACAAAATGAACTTCTATCCAGACATTCCAGTTGTCTACATTCTCATTGACTAACTGGTGTGATGTTACCCACATTAATTTTCCTCAGGTATTTCATCCGTTCCCTGGATCACATATTCACTGTTGGCCAGGAATATCCGCTGATGGAGGTGCCGGGACCGAACTCCAAAAAATCCAATAACCACATCAGGGATTTCCTACAGGTAAGGCTCAGCACTCTAGTGGTAGGTTTCAGATGGAGCAAATCTCGTGTATTAGGCATGAGACTTGTGTCTCAAAGGTATTTCTTGTGTTCTTACACCTGACAAGTCTTTTCTCACTCCTCACAAAAAAAGAAAGAAAAACCAACATGAATTTTAGTATATTGGGTGTCAGTTTGATTAAATCATATGTAGCTGCAATATATGGTAAGAAAGTTCACCATGAGAGATCTGATTACTTTCACTAGACTATCTTCTTCAATAGCAATATTTTATAGGTGAGGCAGTCTTTTTTTTAATGTTGTTGTTGTTGTTATCCAGAGGTAAGTGCTGTAACCTGTGATGACTTACATTAGGATTCATATATCGTTTGTTGCCTTTTTCTGCAGGTGTTCATCTACAGGTTGTTTCTGAAGAGCCCCGACCGCCCCCGCAGGATCAAAATGGAGGACATAAAGAAGGCGTTCCCCACTCACTCGGAGAGCAGCATTCGCAAGCGACTCAAGCTGTGCGCTGACTTCAAGAGGACAGGTCAGGCTCACCTCTGAATTCTAGAAAGCGGGGGTATCAACACAAACCAGGGCCACTAGAATTTACCAGCAAATCTGTAGGAATTGATCTTTTTTGTTTTGTTTGAAGTAGAATTGTGACAGCAAAGTTTCTTTCAGAGACAAATTGGAATGAGAGTCTTTCCTCTCTATGTAAACCAAATATTAATCAATATTTGGGTGACATCTCAGTGTGGTCACATGACCCAGATAGCCTACTTCGAATTCCTCTTGGGCTAAAACAGTGCAAAGGGTACTTGTACATTCAAACAGTTATGAATTTGGTATTCTGCATCATACCTTTTTTAAACTCTAATGGAGATTATGCGTTATTTGCAAGCTTCTAGTAAATTCAAGTGTAGACTTCTTAATTTCTCTGAAGAAGTTTATCATTCAGTACAGTCTACCATCTCAGTGAAGGGTCATCTACAAGCCGCTTAATGAGATCACTGCATTAAGTGTCAGGTGATGCTCAATTGGATTCGTAACATGTGTGTGTAGGAGATGAGGTGATGAACCCAGCACCTCAGTGGCAGAGTACAGTTGTATACTGTTCTCTGGTCCTCTTGTTCTCCTTCTCTAGGACTCGACTCCAACTGGTGGGTGATGAAGCCCGACTTCCGGCTTCCGTCAGAGGAGGAGATCCGAGCCATGGTCTCCCCGGAGCAGTGCTGCGCCTACTACAGCATGCTGAGCGCCGAGCAGCGGCTCAAGGATGCCGGCTATGGAGAGAAGTCCTTCTTCGCCCCGGAAATTGACGACGACGAAGACAATCAGAAGATCGATGACGAGGTATGGTTCCCCCCCCCCCCCCCCCCATCTGTCCATCGAGGGGTTTTGACTCACTGGGATGTGTACACAATAGCTGTACAATGTGGTGTGTTTTCATGTAAAAATATACATAGAATTTGTCTTCAAACAACACTGAGCTGTATTTGATTTGTTGTCAAGTAAAATTATACTGGAGGGAGAGAGTTTTCAGCATTCATGTTGTTTTTAAACAAATAACAAAGCCCCACAAAAAGTTTTGATGAAATATTTCTGCTGTCAATAGTATTGGTCCTCAATATGTGAAGCATATATGTCATAGTTTCATTATTGTTTGATATGTTCTGTAAATCACTCTGTCCTTTTTTGTGTTTGAGGTAATGTGAGGGAGTATTTGTTGTTGTTTTGTTTCTGTTGGTGTGTCACGCATTAATTCAGTCATCTGGAATTACTCCAGAAAGATTTACACACTCCAGCACAGCTTGATTGGAGTTTCTAGTTTGACTTGACCAAGATGATTACGTAGAGTCCTGGGGTCATGATACCAGTGGACGTAAAATTTGCTTGTCTGTTATCGTAGGTCAAGACTGCCCCTTGGAACACAACCCGCGCATTCATCGCAGCGATGAAAGGCAAGTGTCTGCTGGCTGTAACAGGCGTGGCCGACCCTACAGGCTGCGGGGAGGGGTTCTCATACATCAAGGTCCCTAACAAGCCCACTCAGCAAAAGGTAAGGGCAAAACATGCCACATCCCAAACATGTCGTTTTTCTTTGTTTTGATTTTCTCATTGACATTTACATATATTATGCAAGACCCTTAGTTTTCAGAGTTGTTCAACCATTATGCAGTGGTACTTGTACTGAAAGTCAATACCAGTAAGTGGCAGTCAGAATGCTATGTGCCAAGATGGCAACAAACAGACTGGGATTGATCACATAGTGTTAAGGTTGATAACAAAGTGTCAGTGTTTGCAAGTAATACAGATTTCATTTCAAGGATTTCAAGGATTTCAACTGATTTTTACTGTTTTCATAGGAATCATATTAATTATGTGATTGAAGATTTGCAAAAACTTACAGACTTAGAGACTTCAATTCAAACAATTACACACAAAAAAAACCCACAAGATTTATGCCACAGTATGAATATTTTATGCACACATAGTAGAATATTTGTTGCAGTGTTGATATTTTGAGAATCATTACTTTTTCCTTTTTAAGATTTCTATGATAAACAGTTCATATTCAATTGACTGCAATATTTTGGTTAATAGTGGTCAGTGAAATGAGTCTGAGGTAGAAATTCATACCCGTCTTCATCTCAAGAATTCTGTAACGATGCAGTCAGGTTGATGTAATCATCAGCTGTAGTGATATATTTGATGCGTATTTCATGAAAAAAAAATGTGTACAGGTGTAGCGTGGCATTAGGCGACATGTAGTAAAACATGGGTAGATAACTTCATTTGGGGTATATGTGGTTCCGTGATCAGGAGTATGCAATCACGTTACCACATGCATGTATAGCTTTCCCATGCATGCATCAGTTATACCTCCCATTCGCAAACCCAACTTTCCTACTCAACTCCCAAATCAGTGCAAAATATGCTTTGTCTTGCATCTTTAAAGGAAAAGTAACCCTCCCAAAAAAGCCTTCATCAAAATGCCCCTCCCTTCATCCAAAGAGCTGTATCACCAATTTTCTTCTTGTGCATTCCCCCTTTGCATGCTGGAGTGTATACGCAAACCCTTCTACTGGACTCATATGTAGTGGAAGTGTTTTTTTTTTTAAATGCTCAGAACCTACATCCATGATAGCATTTAAATGATTTCAGAATGTGAAGTAGAACCTTCAAAAAATGAATTACTTGTTGTGTGTATCTGATGGGGGGGGGGGGGGGGGGACATGTATGCACAGTCTGAATCAGGCTGTGTCTCGAAACCCTCAAAATCTTTAAACCAAACATATCATTTATTTCTAGTCATACCACTCGCAAATACATGCAAACCTTCTAATTTGATAAGAACGAATAATACTCACTTATTATGCTTTGAAACTAGAAAGGATTTGGTGAAGCTCTTGCCTAGCGTTATAAACATTCAGGATTTGATTGAGTTGATTTACACAAATTCTGTTGTTAGGGAGATGCAAACGCACCCCTCCCGGGGGGTTTCCAGTTGGTAAGTACAGTCTTGTGTTTGGCGTATATTCACCAGCATCTGAACGAACGCACCACCATCTGTTCTCTTGTGGATACAATGCACAGATTCACTTGTTATCAGTCGCCATGGTTACGGAGGCAGATGTGCCAGAGGCAGCTCACAAAAAAAAAGAGCAAAAACAGGAGAGCCTCATGTTTGACACTGACATCAGTTTGTTTGTTGTTTTCTCACCTTTTTTGATGTGCCATTGCTTTTTTTAACTCTCTTGGAAAGTTATTGTTTGTATTTTATCATGTGATTCTATGTTTACGGATTAATTGACCTGTTGGATTTTGCCTTGGGTTGTTATAACCATTTCTGTATTTTGATGTGAGTCATTTGTATCTGTTGAATGCCGTCCCTCATCACATCCAACTTTGTTTGCATGTCATTTTCTAGAACATCCTGTTCTTTCTCTCTTTTCATTTCCATTCTCACATGATGATATACCCAATGGCTAATTCATAATATAGTACCTGCCTTACATTGATTTGCGAATATGTCTACAGAAGTACACCAGTTTCTGTCAAACCTGCATAGGTTGACATTTCTCGTTTGTGTCTCAGCTTGTAAAGCATCTACACTCATCAACAGTCTGTATATTGTCTACTCTTCCCTGAACCCATGCAATCCTGGGTTTAGATCTTTATTCTTCATACCAGGCGTATACTAGTAGTCTGTTCTTCTCTACACCCTCACATTTTTTTTTTATTTCTCTTTGTGACATCATAAGAAGTGCCAGTGGTAGCAACAAAACTATTACAGGCTTGATGCATTACATATAAAGTAATTGCATATCGTGGGAAAGAGCACTTTCCATACTGACGGTATTCAAAAATCCATACTCCCCAACATACTTTAAAATTTCATGTAAGGATTTGCTTTACAGACATCCCCATTCCCTCCTGCCACTCTCTGTCTCTGTGTGTGTCTCTTCCTAAACTTTTCTCCTTTTCGTATGCATACCATTTCCCTTTATTTTGCTCCATGCAACCTCTATTCCCCTGTCACCATTCTTCCTGCAGTGTTGTTCTACCTGTCTTGCATTGTCCCGCATTGTTTGAAGTGTGTGCCTCTCCACTCGTCATCCTACTCTTCCCTTGTCAAATAAAACAACAACAACAAAACACCTTGCATTGCTGCCCCCCCATCTCTGTAATGTTGTCATGACTACTTGTGATTCTATGTTGCCTACATCCACTTCTGCCCACTTTCCCGCTGCTCTAACACCCCACCGCTGTGTCTCTCATCCAGCATCAGCAGAATTCCGGGTTTTCCACCCGGCCCGTGACCCGATGCATGCGCGGTGTTTGTTACCATCGGTACGGCGTTGGGGCGTGGCCGAATTCGGTCTTGGCACCGAGCGTTGACAGAGAATAGACAGTCTTACCTTTGTGGTCATGCCCACAATCAATGAATTAATTATCGTTGCATACACTAGATGCATGTGGCGAATATTAATAGCAATCTTAAAGCATGTCAGCATGACACAGAGTTTGCAAATGCAATGCCAGTCTAGAAGGCAGCTATTAATTAGTAAACTTCTTGTGTGCCAGAGGCATCTGTTTCAAAAAAATTGAAAGTAACTAAAATCCTGATAGTGGAGTGATGTACTTTAAAGGGACTGTACAGTACTGGTTGAGATAGGGATTCATGTTTTGAACATTCCTAAGTGAGATAATGAAAAGCCTCTTATGAAATATGAAAGAGCACGTAATTTCAAGAAGGATTCAACGTTTATTTGATGAAAATTGGTTTCAAATGGCTGAGATATCCAAAAAAGTGCTAATAATAAAAGGCGACATGCCCCAACTTTATTAGTATCTCTTTGTTTCACCTTGTTTTTGGATATCTCAGCCATTTCAAAACCGATTTTCATCGAATAAACTTTTGATACCCCTTAGAACTGCACTCTCTTTGACATCTCATAGAGTGGTTTCTGAATATCTCACAAAACGTTAAAAGCTAAATCTTCACCTCAACCAGAGCTGTACACACCCTTTAAAGGATGAGAATCCATGCGGAACGACTTTTTTTGTGCATCAAATATAAAGAAAAGTTAATTTCAGTGCATTAGATAGAAGAACGTGTATATTGGAAAATAGCTCTATGCATGTTTTATTTTAATTATTTCCTGTTTCATGAATTATTCAACATATATGCAGAGGAATGTTCATGTATTTAATTGATATAATCAGTCATCATACTTCAATTTTGTCACTTCTGTAACATACATCACATCTTCTCCTCATAAAGATTTAACTAATTGATTGACACGTTTGTTTCCTTGCTGTGAATTTTTTTCAATTGACTTGCTGATGCAGTGACCTGAACTGAATTTTAAGTTTGATATTAAATTCAGGGGGTCATAATGAGCGTGAAATCACATATGCGTGTTGTCATGATAACCCTATCAAACTGTGATGATCTCATAATGCAATGTCCCATACATGGCGTGGTGGTTGCAGCACTCAAGTGATATTGAAAATGTGCGAGGTCATCCAACATCTGTGTAAAAGAAAAAAGAAAAGAGATCAAGGGAAAGATGAATTCAATAACCAAGCAGAATTGACGGAAGATAGATGCATGCATAGTTCAAGTAAAAATTCTGATTTCCTATACTCAATGCTGAAACTCATTGCAACCTTTACACATAGTGAGGTGAGAAGTGATTATTGAAGTAGGTAAACATGGGGCTAGCAGATTGTATGTTACCTGTAGCTGAGGCAGTTTGAAGTGGAAATGTTTTATATTTTGCTGTGAATCAGTATAGATTTTGTGACCATTGCTCATATCAGCTTGTCACTGGCACAAGTGTTAAAGTCGTGTTTCCATTCAATTGGTTATTGTCAGAATAGGATGAACATATCAGAGAAATTATTCTAGAAAGATAGATGATAATTGCAGAAACAACTTCTGATGGGATTTGTTTATGTGCCTTACCAAATCTATGCATCGTCCTCTGTTGTATGCATGTCATGAGTTTTAGTGGCTTGTAAAGGGTTAAAACAAAAGTACATTTCAGTAGAATGAAATGGTTGATGTATCACATCTTTGTGCTTTTGCACACACTGGAATAGAAAACATGTCTGTTAGTGTTGCGCAAGTCTGTAGAGGATACATGTACACTGTACACATCGGTGAGCACACTATGACACTCCTGTGTAGAATGCAGTGTTTGCAATCCCACCATCGTCTGATTGGTCCCTGCAGCAGGACGAGGTCGCAGCGCCCCCTCAGCCCAAGAAGACGGTGACGGGGACGGACGCCGACCTCAGGAGGCTCAACCTCAAGCAGGCCAAGCAGCTACTCAGGAACTTCGGCATCGCCGAGGAAGACGTAAGCCCAAGTTGCCCTCTGTGGTGGTTCAAATTCTGTGTGGGAAAGTGTGCCAAATGGCAAATGTGTTACTTCTGCAGTATTTACGCATTTGTGATGGAATTGTTATGATCTGCAATCTCTACCTCAGAGGATGTACATCAGATTTTGAAAGAGTTTTGAAACAGAATGCAATACAAAATGGCTGGTGATATTATTTCCACTTAATATGCAAAGTCAGTAGCGTGATGTTTCAGATTTAACTTTTGAAATGAAATGACATATACAGTTTTCCTTTCAATATGTAAACTTTGTTAGTGTGACAACCAGTTTTCTTTATAGGAAATGTTCCCCCTATTTGCCTTTTAAGTCTTCTGGGTTCCTTTTTTCTTTGTTCTCTTCAAAATATAAGATTTAGATTTACATTTTTTCCCCAGTAAGGATATCCCACCATACCTGTTGTTTTCATCATTATGAAAAATCAAAAAACTCTCTAATGAGCTTGAGTAAATGATGTGTGGTCTAAAATATGACAATCTTCAGGAATGTAGTTGATGCAATGCAGCATTACTGCCCTGCGGTTTACATGTATAATACATTCGTGTGGTCGGTACTGCAAAATTATCAGTAGAAATATTGCCATGCCTCCCCCCACAGATCAAGAAGCTATCTCGCTGGGAAGTCATTGACGTCGTCCGGACCTACTCCACCCAGCAGGCCCGGACAGGGGACAGCACCACCAGCAAGTTTGCCCGCGGCAACCGATTCGGGATTGCCGAGCACCACGAGCGCTACAAGGAGGAGTGCCAGCGCATCTTTGACCTGCAGAACAAGTGGGTGCAATCGAGTATGACTTTGTCACCCCTCAGATGTGGTGGGGAAAAAAAAGAATAATTATGATTCTTTAATGCATATCGTGGGACATTTGGCTTATCCACAGTGGGGGGGGGGGGGGGGGGGGGGGGGGAGTTTATTTAAGCCCTACTGTGTTTTGTTTGCCAATTGGCACATATGTCTGGAAACTCATTGTCAATGTATAGAGATTACGTTATCCCTATAATCCTTCTTGTGTCACCATAACCATCCTTTTGGTGTGCAGCACATTGTTTAATACACCCAAGTGGGAGTGCTAACTTAACAACTAAGCAAAGATTGGATGAATTAATGAATGCTGATGATAGAGCTTGACGGGTTCGAATAAAGTTCTCAAAAAGTTACTAGAGTAAAGTCCTTGGCAAAGATCTCTGCTGTTCTTTTGTTGGCAGTCTCAACTTGTTTTTGAATAATGAAAATGACAGACATATAGTGAGTTCAGCTTGACCCCTCCTCTGCCCACTTGATGACCCAACAGTGCGGTGGTTTCAACTACAAGATACTTACTTTAATTTGACCTCTGTTTGAGAATGTCCCAAATGCCCCACTATCATTTGAAAGTGTTCATCTTATTACTTGAATACCAGTTTTTGACTGACCTGTATGATTTCACTGATTGATATTTCGTTTGAGGAGGATGTGTGCATGGGATGGATGAACACCTCTTCCTTGCTGCTTTTCTTACCACCCTGCCCCACCCACCCCGTTATCTCTCTCCCCCACTTCCGCCCCCTTTTCCCATCCCACCATCCCACCAGGGTGCTGGCAAACACGGAGGTGTCCACCGATGAGGAGAGTAGCTCTGGGGAAGGCGAGGACAGCGACTTTGAGGAGATGGGCAAGAACATCGAGAGTATGCTGACTAGCAAGAAGACCAGCTCACAGGTGGGTGGGGCCTCCTTCTAAACACACCAGGGAATATTTTCCAACTCATATTTGATCAGCAATTTCAGCTGGTGAACAATAATATTTAAAATGATATCCTGTACACTTCTATGGAAGAAAACTGCTATATAATGGTTAGTTTGTGTAGCAGTGGTGTAAAAATGCATAGCAAATTGCGATGCGATATCAGGGAAATTGTTCCCTGCACACTCTCGTCAGGTTTCCATGGCACAAGCTATTGCATGACAATGATGTCATTTTGTACAATATGGCACTACTGCAGTATCAATTTCGTAGTATTCTCTGTATTTTTAAGTCGGATTTGCACGATGAATGATATGGAGACTCAAATGATCATGTTTGATGCTGACAGTGATGGCATGCTTTTCATACTTTTCACAATGAAATTTCATCTGTGAAAAATTATTCACATGGAAAACTAGACTCAGACTCAATACCCCCTCCAACAACAATGACACAAAAAATTGTTATAACAATATCACTTTGAATGAATACAAGCTAAAGAGCCAGCAAGTGAAATGCCGATGGGTTGCTCATGGTTTCAGTTGTTTGAAGTTGTGAGATGTAAATGTATTAACCAAACAAATATGACAAATACCAAGAAGAGCTTTGAAGTCACATCTTATTGCAGATGTGATCCCATCAGCTGAGCCTGTAGGCACATCCTCCTCACAGATGTATTTGCTCCCCGTCTTTCTACCCCCAGCTGTCCCATGAGCGTGAGGAGGCTGAACGTCTGGAGCTGCAGCGTATGATCATGGGCGAGGACTCCAACAGTGCCACGCCCAAACCCGGTAAAGAAGGGGCGGGGCCCTCTAGCTCCAAAGGGAGTCGCACCAACACCCCAATCCCCGGCAAGGAGGATGACACTGGATCTGTGCAGAGTTTTGCCTCATCATTGGTGAGGGTTTTTTGTTTCTTGGCGCGTTTGCTAGTTTTTGGGGGCTTTTTTTCTGTCTTACATGATCAAATATACGAGTGTAAATTGGTTCTTAGTTCAGATCTATGATATTATTAAGTTGCATGGTAATGCATCCTGAAGACAAATGGTCAGTTGAATCAAGTTTAAAACAGGAGCTCTCACTTATAAGAGAGGGCTGATGTTAGACATTATGGCATGTACAGTACTTTTTGGTGTTTTGCTCTTTTAAATAGATTGAATAAAGACACAATTACCAGTATGTTCATTCTGCTTTTGGTTTCAACTTCCTTTTGCTTTGCTCATCTGTGTACATGAAGAAGGTAAACTGTTTTAAAAGTTTGGAGAAGTAACACAACCTAGGTTTCCTGATTGGCTTGCAATGAGGCATACTCATGGAAGTGGTGGTGTTAGATTAGAGAGAGAGAAAAAAACAAAACAAAGAAAAGGAGAACATTATTGTAACCTCTCCCTCCCAAACAAAAGAATACATAAAGACACAACCCCCCAAAATCCTCAACTTTCTTGGAACAGTCTGGCCGGCGACTGAAGATTCACCGGACATTCAAAGGTGAAGATGGCAAGGAGTATGTGCGTGTGGAGACTGTGAGGAGAGCAGAGGTCATCGACACATACGTCCGCATCAGACAGACCAAGGACGAACAATACATGTAAGTCTCATGGTCATGTCCTGTGTGCTGCTAGACCATTCCTGTAGTCCAAGAAGAGTCAATCTTTACTTACTGAGAGCGGAAGAGGTTGTCCTCCTCAATTGTCTCTTCATATATCTGATCACTGTATACTTGAATCGATGTGTGAACTTTGCTGCGATAAAGTGATGTCCTTTAGAATCTGTCGGCATGATGGAGTTTTCACAATCTAAAGCGTGTGCTCTGCTAGGGGGAAGGTGCTGCGCTGCTGGAAGCTGGTGACATGAATAAGTGGCTTCTATATTGGGAAACTGGATGATATTCAGCATGTTTGTATTGGTAGAAATTGGCTGCTTGGCAGAGGTCTGCGCTCTCAGAGTGCTTTTCTAGTTTCATGATGCTTACAAGTTAAAATATTGATGTTGGCCAGATAGCTGTTAAACTTGTTGGGTCAGAAGTTAGCCATGTTCCATCTCTAGAATTTTAAGGTGTTATGATCGATATTTTATTGTCATGGAAAAATCATGTAGATATTATCTGCCGCAAATTATGAAATGCTGGAGTGCTGTTGAGATAACATCTTTTAGGCAAGTGTGAATAAATTGATGTAAACCAGCTGTCATGGAATGTGTGATATTTTCTGTCGATTCCCAGTCGGCAGTTTGCACTGCACGACGAACGCCACCGGGAGGAGATGAAGAAAGAGCGTCGCCGAATCCAGGAGCAGCTGAGGAGGATCAAACGCAACCAGGAGAAGATGGAGAAGGAGAAGACCAATCCCAAACCCAAGCCGGTTAAGAAGCCCAAGAAGAAGAAGGAGAAACCTGACCTCAAGGTACGTCGTCATTCTAAAGAGATTCCCTTTTCTTACCCTCTCATAGTTTTTTTACCCTTTCTTCAATTGATGGTTGCTCAATTTGATATCAGCTACACTGTGAGGGGTGATATTTAGATGAAAGTGAACATTACTGCATCTTAAAGTTGAAATTACTCTCTTACTGTTGTATATTGTCCCACAATCTTTTTTTATCAACAAATTAGTGATTTAACATAGCATAGACAAGAACATGATTACATTGACAACATATCCAAGTGTAGATGACAGTGTTTTGTGTGATAGTTAATGTTGTGTTCCTTCTGACGGGTTTAGGGCAATTACCCCCTGGGCAATTACCCCAGACCCTTCCCGTGACCCTAACCCTAATCCTAATCCTGGACCTAATCCTAACCCTAAGCTGAACTCTATACCCTAAACCCAACTCTATCCCTAATCTTTACTCTAACCTTACCACTAACCAGTATTTAGCCGGGGAGTAATTGCCCTCGGGGGGTAATTGCCCTGATATGCTTCTGACATTTGATGGCCTTCTTTAAGCCCTTCACTCATTCTTTAACATGGAATGTGTTCACAAGAACTTGTTTTGATTGGGGTTTTTTCTGAAGCACAATTGAAACAATAACAAATCAAGAGTGTGCTTGAATGCAGCACTCGCTCTTCCAAAAGTAGAACGTACATGAGATATATTCTAATGAAGACGGGAAAGCTGTTTATTGCAGGTATCATAGATTTCAGATCATTTAAGGACCATGCCCATATGCACCATATTTCGTGCTCAAGTTTTACCTCCCTGTTGTTTTGCCGGGCAGATGAAGTGCGGAGCCTGCGGCCAGATTGGGCACATGAGAACCAACAAGGACTGCCCCATGTACAAGAAGGAGTCCCTGGAGAAACAGCCCTCCATCACCGTGGCGATGACGGAGGAGCAGGAGGAAGAGGAGAGGCGACTGGACGATGATGAGCTGGTCAAGACGGAGGGCACCAAGATCCTGCTGGACAAGAGGGTCATTACTCAGTGAGTAGCCCTTGAGAGGATACAAAGAGTGCCATTTGTAAGGATTTTAAAGTTAGTCCATCATCTGGTAGAGGGAAATAAAACCTTTCCAGTAACACCTCACTTGTAACATGACAAGGAATATTCTTTAAGTTATGATAAGAAAAATCCCACATTTTCTTATTGTTTTCTTTCTTTTTTAGCAGCTTCAGTCGCAAATATCTCAAATTAACAAGAATGCAGTTAGCTTGTTTTGCAGTGAAACTCTTTAAATAGCTCTTGATTGATTGAAAGCAGTTGCCCAACTTTGTTTGATGTGTATGTGCATACAGTCAAACCTGTCTGTAGTGGCCACCCAAGGAAGAAGAAAAGAGTGGCCGTTATAGAGAGGTGGCTGCCATAGACGGGTTACTCGACATTTTGTGTGAATTGTGTAGGTATACATGCATCATTGTATACATTTACAAGTACATACGTGTATACCTATACATGTGCGTGACTGTGTTTCATGCTGTGAACAATGGAGTTATATGCAGCATACAGCAGGTCAGCGGGGTATTTCATAAAGCATGTTGTCAGATACTTTTTCGACAGGCTGTTTAAGCTTATGAAATCCCTGCATCTGATTGGCTGAGAATAAATTTGTCCGACAAATTTGTGGGACAAAACATTTCATGAAATGCCCTTCAAATTCATGTCATGTAAAATTATTTCTTCTTTTGTAGGTATCTACAATATGCTTTGCGATTTTTATTTCCAAACATATCTTAGGTCATTGAATGAGAATGTTGATTTTCAAACAATGCTTGTACACTGTACATTCTTACAAAACTCAAAACTCATGTGTGGTTAACAAAGAGTACCAATCCCGTACTTTCTGTAATGTAGTGCGGACAAGGTGCGGCGGAAGTCACTTGTGCTGAAGTTCCCAAAGGAAAACATCAAGACGACCAAGAAGAGGAGGGTCAACCCAGAGCCTCACTGTGATTACCTCAAGGTCTGTCTTTAATCATCTCAGTGTCCCTTGAAAGATATGTCCATATGTCCTTCCTATGTGATGCAGTACCGTGGTCATTCGATACTGAGCTGTTGTTCACCTTTTTATGAGAAGATATGTCTGCATACATCCTTGCGTTGTTAATTAGAGCAAAAGGATTATGATGACGAAGTAATTATATACAATTTTCAAGTGTTCTTATGTCTGAGAGATGGATGCTCGCGCGACAAGTATGTGAGTTTAGTTATCTAATTTAAAGCTCTGTCGAATGCTACATATATATATTTTTTTTAATGCTCTCAATCATATGTTAGTTCAACATATGAGAATGTTGATTTTCAAGGAATGTTCGTATATTGTTTGATCTAATTCTGTTGATTGGGATGCCATTTTCACACAGCGACCTAAGCAGTCCAAGAATCGGAGACGAACTGACCCGCAGGTTATTCTGAGCACTCTACTTGAGGATGTCCTGAATGCCATCAGAGATATACCCTATGTGAGTATTATATTATCCCTCTATCAGAACAAATATATTCCCTGTTTCTGTATGTTGTTGCCTGCCCTGCAGAAAGGCCCTGTTATGTAATTTTGACCCCAAAGTTGAACTTTGGTTTGTGACATAATTCGACAGAGTTTTGAAAGGTCATTCATATAATGTAACCATCATCGCTTTGTGATTTTTTTGAGCAAGCATACCTTTTCCCCCTTCTAACAAATAGGGGACATTGTCTCTCTTTTGTATAAAAAAAAAATCCCTGTGAGAGTGTGTATCTCTTTTTTTTTTGAAGAATATATATATTCCCCATATTTTAGTGTATCTCTCTGTTAGAAGATATGAATTGTGTGTGAGAGTATGTTCCACACACTACAAAAGGTGTTTGAATTGATATATAAATCTGAAGCTCCTTTTACTCAAAATCTTAAGAATCTTGGTAACTTTTAATGGATTTCTCTGATGTAGGGCCACAGTTATTCATCCACTAGTGAGTAATGATATTCATCCACTAGTGGGTAATGACCGATCTGTTGTTTTGATGATACACAGTCCACCTTATAGAATTCTTTCTCAGATGAGCATCAATCCTAAAGAGGACCTACCCTGTTCAGAAAAAAAAACAACCAAGCTGTTATCGAGACTAGCTACCAGTATTTTTTTTTATTATTATTATTTTTGCTCCATATGTTCCATTTCAATTTTCAGACTCAGCCATTTCACAACCCAGTTGTCAGGAGACAAGTGCCAGACTACTACAAGATTGTCACCAAGCCGATGGATCTCCAGACAATGAGAGATGTAAGAAAACTATCCAGGTTAACTCTTCTACAAACTAGAAGCCCTCGGAGAGAATGAATCTCTGCTCATTGGGCTAAGAACATAATGGAGCAGTGCATGCATCCTTTTTAGATAAAATTTGTGGATCCGGAGCATAATCTGAATCACATTAAAAATCTTGCTACCAGTTCCTTTCACCACAATGGACTTTTCCAGAAAATTTTGTCAAAGCCCATTCCTGACTTTTAAAGTGATATTTGGAACAGATAAGGAAACAAAAAAAAAAAATACATGAACAATGATAGAGGTTATAGGTTGACACCAACAAATAATTACAAAATCACATATTGCATAAACAGTAAACTTTGCGTGAAACAGCATTCATGGGTATGGATGGTATCCAACTTCTGTGTGACTTGACCACAAAAAAATAGACAGTTTCATAAGAGTTCAAGTCACCTTTAGTTGTTGATATATGGATGTACAGTAGAAGGTTGATGTGAAATTGAATGCGGATGTTTTGAATTCATGGAGTTTATTAGTCTGTAAATCTTTGCCATTTACTGTATGATGGATACCTTATGCAATGAACTGAAAAGTCAGGTCAGCTACGTGTAAGTGAATAAACCATGGTTTGTTTGTTTGTTTGTTTGTTTGTTTTTGTTGGAGTTTAACCGGCAAATAAAGACATAGTTTTAAAAACAATCTAGTATTGATGTTTTGGCATCTGTAATTGAACACATTCTAGTATTGACATGTTGAAAGGAAGCATAAAAACAAAACGTACATTACTTACCTAACATACAACTTGTGCGTTAGTCTTAGCAAGAGTCACTCATATCACAGAAGTCCATGAGAAAAAAAAAACAAGAAATAGGTGTTGCATCATGTGAAATTTTTGACCTGCTTTCCAGAGCATCCGGAAACACAGGTACGCCTCGAGGGAGCAGTTCCAGACTGATGTAATGCAGATTGTGGATAACAGCATCCTGTACAACGGAGCGAAGAGCCCCCTCACGATGGTGGCCCGAAACATGCTTCTCCTCACTCAGAAAGAGATGGAAGAGGTGCTGTATATATGCAGTATTTCGGCCGTGTTTTTATTTTCTGTGAATTCTAAGAGTTTACTGATATTTGCAAAATCAGCAACTCTTAAAGGTCCTGTTTACCTTTGGGAGCAGTGATTTAAAAAATTTTCGAGATATGACATTTAATGCATATGTGTAGGTCTGTTGTACCACAAAACATCCTATCATATAAAATTTTTGGGATAAAGCCTGAAATATAAGGAGATACAAAGATGTATCTGTATTTTTCTCAAACCATAACTGTAGACGGTTTGGTCTGGAAACTTTTTTATTATAACTATTGTTTAAATTTTGTACATTTAACAATACTTAACATCAATTTTACTGATTCAAATTTTTACAGTCATTGTTTTTATCCCTAACTCACATTTTAGAACTGTTTTAAAGCACTAATGCTGGGTTTTTGTTTCATCTGCAAATGGTATTTTACTGATATTTGCAAAATCACCAACTTGCAACAAATTTTACCTCCCATAGCACAAATGATTTGTAAATATTGATAACATAACAAATCTGTCATATAAAAAAAGGAGAAGATTACTCCAGCTCTAAGCTAAATGCCCTTGTGAAAGTTCATTGGGTGTGCAAGTTTAAAACCTGAAAAAATAGATTTTGAATAAGAATGGTGCAATGCATTTTTTACTGTTTTGTATCTTCATTTAGACATTTTACAGTACACTCATATGGAACTTCACTCGTCGTGTTTCTGTGTTTGTCTTTTTACTACTCTCTGCCAGAATGCCAACAAATTCTCTCGTCTGGAGAAGGCTATTAATCCGTTGCTAGGAGACGATGACCAAGTGGCCTTCTCCTTCATCTTAGATAACATCGTGGCCGCCATGAAGGCAGTGCCAGAGGTAAGGATAGTCTCTGTCCAGTCTTTTGTTCTCTTTTGTCTATCAATTTATTTGGAGGAATCCTCATTCCCTTTCGCATCCCATCACATTGTGAGAGCCCTATTTAACAGGGGAGAATGCACTGGAACCTTAAATAAGGGATAGATCCCAAGTAAGTTTCCTGGACAATATGTACATCCTTGGGTGAAAAGTGCTAGTGTTCCCTCTAAGGAGTACAAATTGGTATAAACCTAGCAATGCTACGTTAAATATTTATGTCATTTGGAGCAGAACTAATATTGGTGATTCTACCCATGTTGAATAAGACATTATTAGAGACACCATCATGATGATTATGATGAAGGTAATGATATTTATGATGGTGAAAATGATAGTTATTAGTAGCCAATTCATCTGCATAATTGTCCTTGTCTGTTGTTTTTTACATATCTAGAGTGGCATGTAAATTTTTTATTGTAAAATTTTCATATCTCTGTTGGGGTGACAACAAATATCCAATGTTTAGGACAGCAAAACACATGGCAGCCAAAGCATTGCAACAAATGAGATTGCCTTTCCTTTGACGTGTTGTAGTGGCTTCATTTTTGGAATGAGACAGCTAGGATTTGGACAGGACATCACCTAATTCATTATCTGACAATCAATCATTTTTTTTTTCCCCAAAAGATACAAGGTCTTGTTATCCCAGCACAGATATGACATTACTTCTGCAGTGTCTACCAGGTAATTAAGCAGTCATTAAGAACACCGTTCATTTTATTCTTGTACTGTAGTCTTGGCCCTTCCACAACCCAGTCAACCCCAAGAAGGTGCGGGACTACTACAAGATCATCAGGCACCCGATGGACTTGGAGACGATGCGGAAGAACGTCGCCAAGCACTTCTACCACTCCTCGGAGGACTTCCTCAAGGATGTAGAGCGTATCCGTGACAACTGCATTCAGTACAATGGTGAGACTGAGAGCAAACCGTCTGCAAGCCATTTAATTCATATTCCTAGTGAATGGTTGTTTGTGTGATTATTTCCTTGTTTTGAAAAAGATGTCCCTGACAAAATGACATGGCGTATCATTATGATTATCATGAAATGGTCGAGCAGATTATCCTTGAGATTATTATTGTGATTGATGAGATTATCAATGAAATTTGTGCATGAAAATATGTACTTACTTGCTGCATGTTTAGCTTAGAGTTGAAGTGTTGTTTCCTGTCCCTTGTTTTAACCATGATGAACCACTTTGTACTTTATATTGCCATTATGATGTCAGGTAACTTCAGTAACTTTCCTGTTTAGTTCAACCAACAGTGATGCTGTTTCATTCGATTGATTAAGGTGTAAGGGTTTCGCTTTCATTATCTCCGTAGGTTCATTTACATCAAAGGCATTGCCAATTAGAAAGAGTGTTACAGTAGTTTCAGGGCATCAGTTTTTAAGACCATCTGTACCTATGTCACTCACACTTTAGTACATCAGAGTTATAGCTCTGTTGTCGTGACATTATGGAGTCAAAGACATTTCGACGCATAAACAAGGGTTAAGAAAGCACTGGAGCAAAAAGTAGATCAGTGAAGATTTTGTATGAGTCATACAAAAAATAAAGATAAAATAAAGCAAGAGAGTGGTGAATATTGATAGTAAGTTGGATGGCAATGTACCCTGGTATTCAATGAAATAAAGCCAACCAATACAATTATTATCTCAAATCATTATCTAGAGAAGACAAAAACTGTAATAAGTAGATGCTAGTGACTAGAATTTAAAATAGACACTGCACACACACACAAAAATAGTGATTTTCACTTGTAGCAAGAGTTTGCACACTTGTGGGAAGAGTTCAAGCACTCATCAAGTGTTTGTCCAACAGACGAGACAAAATACAGTTTATAATTGCACAGCCATTTACTGCAGTTGCCTATGTGTTTCATTGAATATCCTCTGATATTGCACATGAAAATCAAGCAGAAAAAAAATGAGCATTTTTAATGCGCCGCTAAAATGCCATAGAAAGATAGTAATAAGTTTGTCTAACGAGTCACGTCATATGTCTCTAGGCAAGGAGAGTCAGCTGACGGCAGTGGCTGAGAAGGTTCTGGAGACGTGTAAGAATGAACTCCTGGCCAACGAGGATCACATCTCTCAGCTAGAGAGGGACATCGCCATGGCGCAGGAGGCCCTGGAGGGGGCGGAGATTGAGGGCCTCGCCCCCAACACGCCCATGAGTGGCGCCACCAATGATGACAGCAATATGGGTGAGTTTTGAGAGAGCAGTGCGGAATTGCTAGTCATGAAGGAATATCATTCAACAGGCCTCGAATTAACCGACGGCCACCGACGGCCATGGCCGTCGGTGCCCCTCTCGTTGGCCGCAATACCTTTTTTTCCTTGATCAAAGTCACGGCCAAAAAAAATGTGCCCTTTTTCTTGTGGCCGTGGTGCCCTTTTGGAATGCAAGTTATTATTTATGACGTATAATAATATGCCCTTTCTCAAAGTCTACACTTTAATAAGCCTGAACAACTTTCCTGATCTCAAATATCATACCTTCAGTTCACTCGCGTCCCAATATATCTGATTCAAACTCAAAGTATCTTTCCGAGATACGAGACGACGTGTACGTACATGTACGCCCGACCGGCTTTTACCGTCCCGACTGCCTCCGCAGCGCAGCGGCCATAGAGTTACTAGCTAGGCAGCGGCGGGCCGGAGCAAGTGGTCGCAAGCCATGCTAAAAAATGCCAGGCCTGTCGGATGGCTGCGAGCATTGCCATCTCTCTCGCTCTGCATTCATGCCCGCATGCTCAAAGCAAAATGGCGCCGGAAGTGCTCCAAAGCGAGCGCGGTGTATGTGTTGAGAACGTACTGTATTACAGAACCTACATCTTATTGCGTATGACCTACTGCCTAACGTCGTCTGCTGCGGAGAGATCTTATGCGTGCGTGCGCTGCTGGAGTGTAGCAACACGGTTGATAGCATACAGCTCTATGGGGCATTCACATCACGTATAAATACCCAACATGCCCTTTCCAATGTGGCCTTGGTGCCCCTCTGACTGACCTAAGTGCCCTTTAATGGCTGGCCTCTTGGAAAAAGTGCCCTTTTCTAAATGGCCTTGCCCCTCTAAAATCCTATTTCAAGGCCTGATTCAAGTCCCATCATTTCAATTCAATTTTATTGTCCATTTCTGGAAATTTGTTTTGTTTCCATGCATATACAGAACACATTGATACATGCATAGAATGCATACCTGCAAGACACGGTTATAACATAGACACATAGACATATAAGAGATATACAACAATATAATACAGTATAAATATCGAAGTATGAGATACATGATATTGGAAGAAATATACTGTATATGAGTAAAAAATCATGTTGGGTGTGATATGCTTCTATACAGTGTCATGTATCACATGTATGTGTGTATCATCCCATGGAATACAAGTTTATGGGTGGAGATTTCCTGTGGCAGCTACAAAACTTGCCTGACAGTTGCTTGATATAACAACAAAGGCTCATACATTTCCTACAGAATTCCAAATATTTAGATTGGTTACATGCTTGGATATCTTATCACTGAATTCTCACAGATTAGACATGAATAACTGAACAAGTTTTGGGTATGTTGCCAAGTGCTGAAAGCCATTCCAACACAAATACAAAAACATGCATGCACACACATACAAGCATGTACATTATGTATTGCTCCATGCAGTCAAAGCCTCTGAAAAATTTGTGCAAGCGTGATTGAAAGTATTGATCACCGCTTTGTATCAGACCCATGGTTAGGTAGTGAAACCATTCACTCGTGTAAACGCTTACCATCTTGTCTTTGCAGGCTTCGAGGATGACAGTGTGATGAGCGGTGACAGAGAAGGTGGCATGGAGATTGAGGGAGACGGGGAATACGTGGACATCGAAGGAGGAGATGATGTAAGTTGGGGATGCGGATGAAATGAAGCAGTATACAAATAGTGAATGGTCACAAGTTTGGTGGTACAAAATTTCACACAGGTGAAAGATAGAGATGCTCTGAGTTGAATAGTGCTCCTCTTTCACCACATGCAAATTCGTGCATTGCACAACTAAAGCCCATACACTATTTGCATGACTAAAGATCATACACTATTTGTTTTATGCAACACCTCAGATGTCAACAGATGTGTTCCACACATCTTCTCAAATTTAGTACAGAAATGGCAACCATTTTTTTTTGTGTGTGAAAGGCAAATGACTAGCACAGTTACAGTTGTCAGTGGTACATAAAACCGATCGGTTCAAGGTGTTGATAGTAAATCTAAATCTAAACATTTCAAAGTCTTCTGATATTAGTTCAGTGTACAAGAATATTTTTTTTTCCCAAAAATGTATAGTTTGTTACTTGATAATCCACGATTTTTGCATCCATATAGAGTTAGTGGCAACTAAAAATGTGATGTAAGAAAATTCTCCTTCGACATAGTTTTGCATAAGTTGTGGCGATATTTTGAAAAATGCGCATTTCCTCCTGTGTGTGTTATTTCAGAGCCGACTGGAAGGACTCCATGATGAGAGTAGCGTCCTGGTCAATGACCTCCAGCTCACCCCCGACAACAGCGAAGATGACGAGAACGAGTCCGAGGGCGGAGACTTTGATGAAGGGGACAATGAGGAGGATGACGTGGACAGCAAGCAGGGCATCGAGCCCAACCTCAGCGAGGGGGAGGAGGTGGAAGAGGATGACGACGACAACGACGAGATGCGGGCATCATCATCGTCGATGATGATGATGGGGGGCATGTTCAGCGAGGAGGCGCAGTCCGGCATGTTCCAAGGGGAGGAGGAGGACTCGAGGAGTTCGGCCTGGATGGAGGAAGAGGAGGGGGAGGAATCTTTCGATGCGGGAGAGAGCAGGTTGTCGATGTCGCGCCCGTTCGGGCTGGATGCCAAGAGAGATGATGAAGAGGAGGATGAGGAGGAGATGCTGAGGAGGCATAACCTGGACGCGGGGGAGATGAAAGAGGACGATGAGGAAGATGATGATGATGGGGAGGACAGTGATGATGATGTTTCAGGGGACATTGATGATGAGTCATGATAGCGCGAGCCTCATCACTCTGATTTCGAATCGAGATGATTGTGATGGACATCATTATGTACAGTGCCAGTTATTGTTGGTGTCTTGGTGCTTATAGGCTATTATAATGTTCATCTGTATGCACAGAAGCTAGTCTCTTTCGATGTATACAATGTATCATTTGATGACATCAAGTAGAATTCAATACTTGTGGTGCCAGAATGTTACATTGGCAGATGTACCAAAGGATGTGCATTTGGTGTCAGTGTGTGTGTGAAATCCTTCAGTTAATTTACCATATTACACTGTGAGTGTGACGATACATGAAACATGGATATCTTTTTAGAGATGACTTGTTTATTGAAATTCCCTTACATGTGGAACCAAGATTGGAAAAAGAGAGAGGAGTGAGGATTGATGTTCCCTGTGACACTAAAATGAACACATTTTATGATTTGATCACATTTGAATCTGCATGCCACACTTGTTGGATTTCTCCCCATAAAAGTTTCATTGCTACTTTGTCCGCCCTCCCAGTTGACATAACATCTAAGACTGTGAGATTCAGTTGTATGAAAAGCATATACAGTCAACCTTGCCAAGTCGAATCTATTTATACTGAAGAAATGGCTTTGACGTAGAGAAAATTCAACTTATGAGGGATTAAAATCAACAGAATATAAAGAGAAGAGGGCTTGAAAAGACCTTCGACTTAGGTGATTTTTCGACTTACGCGAGGTCGACTTAAGCAAGGTTGACTGTACCTGTATAAGTTTCAGATCTGAATTCATCCATATCTCACGATGTGATATATTAAATTTTTCTCAATATTTCTATCAGTTACTTTAAATTACCTGTGGCCTCTGTAAATGGTTCACACATTGCTTGTGACATACTGCCATTGTTTGTTTGTTCTATTAACCCGTTGAGAACGGACTGATTTTGCAACAATACGCATTTCCCATAGACACCTGCGAGAGTATACTTGGGACTCGTCTTCAACGGGTTAAGCATTTTGACTTCAAGTTATAGTGTTTGAAGAGAAAGCAAATCAGCAAACAACTTCACATAGCTTTGGAACATGTCATTGTGTGTGTGTGTGTGGGGGGGGGGGTAAGGTAAGATGATGAGGAAACGTGAGGCATTGCATACACTGAAGCTAAGCAAAGTGTGCATCTGATGTTAGAAACTGTATGGTTCTGACACAGTTGTACATAAATAGTGGCTGCTGATTTAAACCCTGTCACCATTTTTGCCATGTTTTGTTAGCAGCTACAGTTATTGGACATTGTATGATATTGTAAATATCTCATGTAAATTTATGCAGTATGAATAAATGATAAAGATTGACAAACGTTCACTTTGATTGATGTTGCCTGATATTTTCATGTTGTTTCTAAACTTTAGAAGTAAGAAAATGTTCCTAGTTTAGCAAGTATAATTGTAATTAGTGATGAAAGTCAGAGAGAGAGAGAGAGAGAGAGAGAGTACATTCTATATTGCTAGAGAAAAGCTCACGCTACTTGCAAAGTTGACAAATTAAGTTTCATGCACCACAAAAGTGGCACAATTGCAGTGTACTAACACCTGTCGATCAAAAGGTAAATACTGTATTGAAAAGGACTATCATAATCTTGACAAAAATATTTTTGTATCTGTATGTCAGTCTGTCTGTTCTCTCGTTGACCTCATTTCTCTGTCTATCTTACTTTCTGCCTCCCACTTCTAGTCTCTGTAAATGAAAGAATTACAGGATACGTGAAACTTTGTTCCACTGTGTGTAGACACTGGCTTTAGGGTACTGAATAACGGCAGCAACCATTTGTAGTTAAACTTAAACAACTAGAAAATAATTTTGTCATCCACGCGGTTAAAACACAGTGTGGTCTTTTGATCCCGCTGATTTGATCACGCAATCATTTAAATCTGCATCAGTGTGTGCCCATTTCACTTTACAGAGAAATGGGCCAACAAGTTATTTATTTGGTCATTGAAATATTCGTAGCCCTACTCGTATATCTGCACAGCCATGGAATCATGTCTTGCCAATCTAGATTCTGACGTGCTAGATAAAGGTGAGAAGGAAGAAATGAGGTATTGATGGTACAAATTACACTGTATTTTCATGTGATGACGACCTGAACAATCTTTTCCATCCACGTGTAGGGTCTATAAGATACAAAATGATCCATCAATAGACATGATTAAAGTTGCGACTTTCTTTCGACCTGCCTGATCGCGGCGCCAGCCAAGGGTAGTGCGTTTATCCCGCAGTTTGTAGGCCAAGAATGCCGGATGTTCCGTCTGCGGGCGCGGGCCGGATCGCACGTGTGAGGCAATTCCACAGGGCGCGAGATTTCGAGGGTCCCCGTTCACGCGGGCTGCAACACTCTCCGTTCCCTGTCGTCTGCGCGACTGCTACTAGTACCTACCTGCGCGGGCAAGACAAGTGTCTGTATAATAGGTCACTTAAAGGATCTAGCGTGCTTCCCTTTTAGATTCTGGGTACACAAAGCTGGAGAGAAATCACCATGTTATATACATTGCATAACTAATTGTTTTTTCGTCAATACTTATATTACAATCGTCATGATTAACGACATCCTTTGTTAATTGTTTATAGTTATTATGCTTATTATTTTGATTTCCTAGCATGCAATATATCTCCAAATATATTAGAAATGACGATATACAGTCACGACTGAAAGACGAGGGGTGGGGATGGTTGACGTGCTAATGCTACAAGTGGTATTGAAAGTATCGGTTTCATTCTAGATTCAACTTTTTTTTGTGTGGTTGTTGCGTATAACAATTTTGCACGTTACGGTTATTATATTACACTAGAGTCCTTATTTCGTGCTGTTCCATTTTTGAGATATCAGCTGCGAGAAACACGATCCTTTAAATCCCAGATGATTTCACAGACGGCCTGGTCAGACGCATGAAGGTGGTAATGGGCTAAATGAAAATCGAGTCTGAAAGAAAATTACATTGAGGCGATGAATATTAAACTGCGTGAGCTATCGTAAAAGAAAAAAAAAAGAGTGGTTGTAACGTTACCGCCCAAAAATGCTACATGATATAAGGCCCTATGTACTATGGAGTGCCAACTTAGATGCACTAACTGAGATCTAGCCCTAGGTTTAACTAATTCATGCGTTCATCACATTGCTTTTTGGTACAGGAATATACAAACCGAACACCAGAAAGAAAAGAAAAAATGCGGATCTTCGATTCCGTAGATTCGATGCGTTGTCAAATCCATAATACTCCAGATGAGCTCCAAAGATACTCCAAAGATCTCCACGGTAGAACCTCTCCAACACTCACCTACATTTCATCAGTCCCGTTTGAATCTTGGTTACGTTTTCATATTCCATTTGAGTGGACTCCATACACCGCAGCGCTATGGAAAAAGACGCAAGACGATGAATTAATAAGCAGTCGCAGAGAAACGCAAACGGTTGAAGTCTCCATTGGCACGACCTCAGTCATTTCATCGTTTAGGTAACATGAATAATGACGATATATTTGTTTCACAAGGGACACTGAAATATTCAAGAGCCGGAGCTATGACTGGCTGGAATTTCACTGCTAACCAACTGCTTCTCTTTTCCATCTTTCCATCTTTCCATACGGGTGCAGGCATGCCACCAGAGCGTTGTTGCAATAGTTTTGGCGATGGCACAAAGCCGATATTTGTTTGTTTGTTTGTTTTGGTGTTTGTTTGTTTGTTTGTCTGTTTGTTTGTTTTATCCATGTTATGTATATAAAATCACTTAATGCAGCTCATGATGATTGCATATTCAGAAAGGGATTATTAGGTTTAACAAGACGTAACAACATGCTTGTAAATTAATGTGGATTTTTAGCGTAGCGAGTATTGGAAAGTAGCAATGCAGATATAGAATTACATAATTATAGCGGTGATTTGATAAACAAAGTTTTGCCTTGGTTTAGGAAATTGAATGTTGATGTAGAATCTGCTCTCTATTCTTTAAGGGAAAAAAAGATACTACACACACACACATCGTTATATATATGCGTGTGTGTGTGTGCGTGGTACGCGGGGAGAGAGGAAAACCTGGTACGTGTGTGAGTTTGTGTATTCATTGCAAATCCTATGTATCAATCGTAAGTAAGATAAAGGGGAGATGCATGTAGCCATGAGCAACGTAGCTCAAAGAATACAAACAGACCGACAGACAGATGGAAAGATATGAAAGAAACAAGAAGAGAAGCACTAGATATGAAGTGGTGGAGAGAGAGAGGGAGGGAGAGAGGGGGCGGGAGAGAGAGAAAGAAGCAGGAACAAGAAATGATATGTAATTCTAAGTAAACTCTTCAGATTATTTTGCAGTCGCAACATCAGATGAACGACAGTGAGACCTCGATCGAATCGCCTCCAGTAAACACAAATATTTTCATTGAAATATAGCCGTTCAGATATCACAGCGCCAAGGTCCCGACACTGGGCAGGAGTCGCCTCGCCTCATACCAGAAATTATTTCCTAAAAGAGCGAGGGAAACACGAAAATAGGAGGAGGAGGGGGGGGGGGGGGGGGGGGGGGTAAGGGTAGTCCAAGGGCTTAGCTAAACCTTGCGGAAGTATCGCTATATCCGTGGACGGCTTCTTTCCCCACCCGAAACGCCCCGGGCGCGAAAGCGCAAGTTGCATTGATCGGAAATGCGGGTATTACTGCGCCGGTAGCGCGCACACCTGCTACTCGCTCAGCGGAGCTGTCCGACGAAGAAGCGAGGAAGTCGTTCAGAAAGACGCCATCGTAGTCTGAAAGCGAAAGCGCACCTGTCCAAAATTTTAGAGGGCTTGAGCCTGTTCGGGGTCAAACAGGTTAAGGGAGTAAAGGGGAAAAGTAGCTTGGCCGTGCTTAAAAGGGCAGTCTCTCGGTTATCTATGTCTTACAAGGAAGAAATGTAATCACGTTGTGTCCATGGTGCTTTCAAACAAACATGATGGGTGTAATAATAATTATGTCGGAAATAAGAACAAAAATGTCCATGTTCGGTAGAATTGTCCTTGTTCGCATTGCAGGGGGATATTCCACTTTTCCACTTAATAGTGGGTAGACTGAGTTTCAGATCGGGTTAGACGACTGCCATGTCAATGGCAAAATTTCGCGATATACGTGGCGTAACCAGGCATCTCACCTAACGCAGCTGTGCAAAGACTCGAAGCTACCCGATTCTAGGATGAAATATGTCACGATCTACTCAAGATAGCCCAAAACGAAGTGCTCGTATCTGCTTACACACACATACACACACACACACACACACACACACACATATATATATATATATATATATATATATATATATATAGCAATAATAAAGTCACAACAGAGGAATGCAGTGAATGTTGAGGAATGTTGTGACTTTATTATTGCTATTTCTAGTACTGCCAATACGCGGAACAACTACAATGTTTTATACATATATATATATATATATTTATTTATTTATGTATATATATATATAATTATATAATTATAGATATATAAATAGATATAGATATAGATATAGATATAACTTACATACACACACATTCTATTCATATGCGTGTATGTGTGCCTTCTCGCTATTTTGTATTTAACACAGGTAATCCTACGTGCATGCTTTATACCACATTCTGCAAGTTCAGAGAGCTGATCAGGGCTTTTTAATTGAAATCGTAGTTTGCTGTCAAACTACCAGCACTTTTTGCACTCAAGCAGATAACCTACACATGTCCATCCATCCACCCACAGATGTATACACACGCAGACAAATTATTAATTCCACACACGTATAGTTGTATTCGAAATCGCGGAAAACAAATGCAGACAATTTATGCCCTCATAATGCCAAAGTGCAGAAAGTAAAATACGCTTTCCCGATTGCATTCCCTATGCACATGCACGATGATTGACAAAGATCGAAGAAAAGAGATTGTTTGAAAGACGATCAGTGAGGTTATTTTTGTGTTTACTATCAAAGGTTGTGATACCACCTACTAGGTATTCTGGGATAGTATTCAACAAAGATATCAAAATTCATCGTTGCTAAGTGGACTGAGGTGAACGTAAATCACACCATCACCATTTGCCATCATATTATGTTAACATGTGCGAGGTCTGTTTTCCCTACTCCACTAACACTTACTTGCATTTATGTTATTGTATGTTCAAACTTAACCCCTAAGTAGGCTCTACACAAAGTATAATTATGCATGTACACATATTATTACATTCAAGGTCTGATTAATGTCATCTAACGGGGGAGGGGCGGTCATTATAATTCAATCCTGTCTTATAGCTGCTGGTGATTGAGTAGTGATCATTAAATGAAGAAAAAATGCAGTAATTTGTTTCTTTTTGCCAATATACCTTGCACTATATCCTTTAATACTTTGTCCCTGCCTGCATCTGCATTTCAGTTTGATAATCTTATGCAAAGTGAATAAGAAGAAAAGCCAAGAAAATACGACATAATCTAACATAACATTTCTAGCAGCTTTATTTCTCATCGTGGTTGTGTACTTCTTTGTAATTCCAATTTTCTCTCTTCTTCCCTTTCTTTTTATACTTTCGCCAGCTCTCTCTCTCCAGGCTTCCTCAAATTTCCCGGAGACTCCAGAAAAAAAATTGAAAAGGATGTCGTCTTACGTGTGGGCAGTCATACGAGGTGAAGCGCACCACTGAACGCATTTTTTCACCGTCTCCCCGGGTCTTGATCGCTCATTTTTCTCCTCCACCCCACCCGAAATCCCGTGAACCACGTTCTTCTGATACCACAAGACCTCGTATTCTTATTCTTCTCCCCTCTCATCCTCCAACGCTCCCTGATCCGTTTTCTATTTTTCTTTTCTTTTCTTTTCTTTTCTACCTCTTTCTCTTCCTCCACCTCTTTTTCATTTTCATCGTCATCGTCTTCTTTTCTTCTTCTCTTTCTACTCCATCTTCTTCTCCTCCTCCATTTTCTTCATCGTCATCATCATCACCATCATCATCACCATCGTCTCTATCTTCTTCTTCCCTGCTTCTCTATCTTTATTCTTCCTGTCTCCCACTACCCTCCATCTCTATGTTATTTCGTTTTCATTTTGTCGTCCAACTGGCTCGTTTAGCCACTCTGCATCGGTAACACACAACGATAGCTTGACTTCTGCTCGGGGACCCCTCCAATTCCCAACTCTATCATCCTTGCCTCCGCGCGCCTAATGACGATCGAATCGACTCCGGGTTCTTGTTATGGTGATATTATGACTATAGCAGCGGCGCGGGCAGTCGGCATATAGCACGGCAAAAGAAAAAAAAATCATACAGCTCGCCCTATACATACGCAAGCTTGTCTATACCGTTCCAACGCTATCGGAGAGGAGAGGAAGGGAAAAACAGGAATAAAACTGAAACAAAACCAAAAAAAAAGCAACGCCGGCGCGGTATCACGCTTTCTCTTCCCGCGCCTCACTCGATAGCCATCGCCCGAGGACGGAGAAATTCTGCCAGTGAGCCGTGCTAATTTGAATTCAGCCTCTTCATTGCTCCTTCAGTTGTGTTAACTTTCTTACCGGGATAAGACCGCCATCTGCAGAGGTCTGCTGCGTTCCGAGTATCACTGTGACGCCGATCCGGGCCGCTTTCTTGCAGACTATACCCGAGCATTTCACCTTTTTTTTTTTCTCCCGCTCATCCATCCATTTTCCATCCTCCTTCCCTCTCAATATTATACATTATATCATTTTTTTTTCTCTCTCTCTGTCTTCCTTAAATCCAATGCGCAATTTTCTCGGCGACGATGATTATATCTTACAGGACATGAACTTTTGGCAATTACGGTCATCATATTTTGGCATTGTATGGGCGTTTCGAAGTCATTACTGTAATAGCTTGAATGACAGTGGTGATGGCAACAAGAAAAGATAATTGCTTTGTCGTAATGTCTGTATTTTCGGATCTTCTCATCTCCCTGGCAAATGGAACCAAATTGAATCCCACTGCAAAAAAGCGAACATAAATGCAAATGGAAATGCAGGAAACGAAAACAAAAACAAAAACAAAATATAAAAACAAAACAAGAACACCACAGAGGTAGAGAAAGCTTGTTCGACTTATTTATGACGTTTCCATGACCCCAGCAGAAAAAAAAAAAAAAACGATTTCACAAAAGACGGCAGATGGGGAGACAAGAAAGTCATTTCTCTGTCTGTTTGTTGATGAAATTGAAATTGTATCAATGACATGTTTTGCTTTGTTATTGTTGTTTTTTCTTCTTATTCAAATTCCTTATCGTTACCAATTCTATCCAGCATAGACCAGGTCACGTGGTTTGGCGTCGTCTGACGTCACCCACTAAAGAAAACTCTGCATTGGTGTACGACACTTGCTTCCTGTGTTTCTTTCCATTGCTTTATTTTGTGCTTGGTTGCAAACAAACGTTTCTTTAGTGAGGCAGAAATCCATATTTTTGTGAATGCATTATACTATTCTCATTGGCACCAGAATATTTTTTTGTGGTTGTTGTATATTTTCATTTGTTGTTCCACTCTGCAAGGTGAGCGTCTTCAGTTGTGCAAAGCTACTTTCCAAAAGTGAACTTTAGATGAAGACATTTTCATTCTGAATGCAGAAACAACATAATGAAATACTGCAACATTATAGTCATTCAATTGTGGAGGTGTTAGTAGCATGTAAGTCATGAATGACCGATTACACACTAATGATTGTAGATTAAAGATATACAGCACGTTATGTAATAATATGAACACGTCGCTTACAGGCGCTGACCCATATCAGAAGAAAACGAACAAAATTTATGAACAAAATAACATACGTCCTTACACTATGCAGGCCTATATAGTGAGCTCTGTCATACCCAATTAAAATCAAGATTTCGTCAAAGATGTCTTTTTTTCCGTTTCTGATAAAATGCGACCTTTAAAAATTGTTGTAATGCCTTGATTGAATGTCCTGTATGGGTGTCCGACATGAATATTTTTAAGGTTAGTCGACGTAATCAATCTTTCGCTTCAATTAAATGATAATGAATATTATATACATAGTCATTCATAATCGCTGTAATGACTTGAGTTAATGTTCTGTATGGATGCCGAAGATTATAATACTTTTTAAAAGTAATCAATCTTGCATTTCAGTGATGGAATTAAGCATGGAATAATGTGTATTATCACAATTAGTGATATCCTGGAACATTTCAGACACACACACACACACACACACACACACACACACACACACGCACAGACAAAACATCATACAAAATGAGGACGTCATTTCCCGCAGTCAATGTATCATCAAATCGTTTGTTAAAGATGCGGCTTTGTATCTTACAGGGCGGTGTATTTCCGTGATGCACTGAAAAGGTGTTATCGGCATTAACAGTTATTTCTGGCTTGAAACTTTATAATAACATCAGTTTGAGAGTTGTGGCTAAATAATTAGGGCGCCCTGAGCGGGTGATATGTTTCTTGAAGTCTTGATCGGTGTTTGATGGGATTCCAAGTCTATGATTACCGTTATGAAACGACTAAACCTGCGCTGGACAGGCGGATTAGTTTTGATGAACTGCAGAGCTTTTAAGAGTCATAACTAAAATGTCATCTGTCGTCGGGGAAAAAACGCCAGGGGCAGTTTTGGCGCTTTTGTCGATGATACGATATACATCATCAGCGAGGAAGAGGGGACCCTAGTGTCGGGGGCGCAGCGAGCGTTGACGCCGACCGCACCGGCAATACATCATGTCAGTTCCCCGTTGGCCTCTCGGCGGACGTGACTGCGCGCTCTCTTTTCGCGCTGGCGTGCCGCGCGAAATTTTCTGTCGTCTCCAAAGTGAGATCCGTAAGGCGGTATATACAGACATCCTTTTCCCTTTTCTCACTCAAACCTATGGGTATGGCGAGCACGTAGCGTATTCAATGTACCCATCTTCCCGATAAATAAAACAAGAGCATCTGTGTGAAATTTGCGAGAGTAAATTACGCTTGTCTACTTTCTGATGGCTTAATTAACTGTCTGTGATACCAAAGTAATGCTAGCGAAAATGACCCTATTATTCACGGCTAGTTTACGAGACGCTATCCGAAATAACTCCTTTCTCTCCATAACTTGGATGAATTTTTGATGGTCGGGTTAAATCGCTGTAGCACTAGAAAGGTTCACTGATGCAATTTTCACGGCGTTTATAATGAATCAATATTGGTGACGCGTCTGGTCTGTCTCTGATCAATTATGGATAGAAGAAAATAGAATTACATTGCTCACTGCAAACAAGTGATTCCCTTTGACAAAATTGAAAAATGACGAAATTTCACCAGAATGCCCGTTTTGCCTTGACATTTCGTTACGCGCCATTTTACTAGTGTTTGATGCGTAATAAAGAGACCTTACGTTGTTGCTTGGCCGCGGAACATGTCTACACTGGCTCTAATGGCATCCACTCCTTGAACAGACCTTCGCCACAGACCCTAGCAGGCGCTTACGTATCCTGTGTCTGACGTAACAAACCGTGAATGGAATCAAAAAGAGGAAATCGGTTTCCTCTCTGACTGTCTTGTTCTCCTCCTTCCCGTTTCTGGTTCACACGTCTTCTTCTCGTATCGATTATTCCACCTTTCTAAATTCAGATCGTCTGCGGAGACACGACAGTGTGCTGGAAAAGTTTGATAATCAGTTTCGTGGTAATATTCGCCTAAAGCCTACAAAATATTAATTTGTATACATTTCTGGGAAAGTTTGCCAATATCTCTGTCTGTTTCTTCTCACTGCCATTCCATTTTACTTGAGTTTATTACTAATCCTTGGCTATTCCTTGTTCCCCCATATCATCCCATTTTAGGTGTTTTTTTCCCATGGAAATGGATAAAAAATCTTCATAAGATTATATGAAGTTTTACAAGTATGTAGTATTACATTCATTATGTTATTGTCTCCCTTGCAGACAATAAGTTGTGCTTGATATACAGGCGTGTATGTAACGAAAGTGGTGACAGGACTGAGTGGGTAAAATAGTGTTGATAATTGCCTTAAAGGGATCGTATAGTTTTGGTTGAGACCCAATTTCAGGTTTCTAACATTTTGGGGTGAGATAATAAGAAACCTCTTATGAAATATGAAAGAGCATGTAATTCCATGAGGAATTCAACGTTTATTTGAAGAAAATTGGTTTTGAAATGGCTGAGATATCCAAAACAGAGCGATTCTAATAAGTGTGGGACCCACACTTTCTTATGATCGCTTTGTTTTGCTTTGTTTTTGGATGTTTCAGTCATTCAAAACCCGATTTTCATCAAATAAACTTTGAATTCCTCTTAAAACGGTATGCTCTGTACTATTTCATAAGTGTTTTCTTGGTATCTCGCAAAAAGTTAAAAGCTCAATTCTCATCTCCACCAATACTGTACTATCCCTTTAATCATTTGTGAAATCGTGAGATAAGGAACCTCTGATCTATATCATTGAAAGTAATAATCAAGATATTATGTAAGTACTATGGATTTACTAATTAGTCTCATTTCGTGTTTTCTTGTATATTTATCTGATTTATTTATTTTGTCTTGTTTTAACTTATTGCTATTTCACTTGTGTTTAGTATTAGTTCCTATTATAGCTACGTATATGTTCTTTTCTTTCTGTGTCTTTTAAGAGACTTGCGTCACTCAATGATTAACGCAGATTTGTCGAGAAGTCGACATAATCATCGAAAACGAATTAAATATGATAATCAACTATTCGTTTTCGAGATACGTAAAGAGCCGAAAAAGAAATACAGCAACGTAGAGTGCAACTACCACAGCACAGGTATTATATGTAATAAGGGGAATAACTATCCTGTCTCCACACACACATACACACATAAACCTAAAATATCTATTATACTGATATGTGACATTATAAAGATACATTTCTTAAAAGTTTAGACAAGAATATGTAACATGAATATATGTGTATTTATGTTTTATACTGTATATAGATATGGAATATATTAATATAAGAGAGAGAGAGAGAAAGAGAGAGAGAGTATACTTACATACTTAATTATCTACTGCAATCTATGGTCTTAAAACATTAAAGTCATATCATAAAATAGGAACAACTATCCTATCTATACACACATACACATACACCCACATAAATACTTACGCTTACTTTATATATATATATATATATATTCAAATATATATTCATTTATTCATATATATTCCAGTGGCGTTAATCGCGTCAGTTACTACAAGTCAGCTGTCTCTAAAAGTTCAAGATGGTCTTCGGAGTAGGAACACACATAATGCACTCACGTATTCTATATAAACACATAAATCATATATTTGTAGCATACAGATATGAAATATATCTGAATACATTATCATTTATACTATAGTTCAGGAAAGAATATATATTATATGCTTATATGATACATTCTGCACCAGTTAAGCAAGAATATATATCTGTGAGAGAGTATATGTTTGTATATCCATTGCAATCTACGGTCTTGTCTAAATGAATGCAAAAAAGGGGGGATTTGTAGTAACCTATATGAGTCATACGTTTCTCCTTTCTCCTTAACCCCTGATCCCACGCCATGATAATATACTACGCCTTCCCACGACCGGAGCAGGTGTTAGATACACGGCACGTCCGGCCATGTTTGCCATTTACATGGGATGCCCGGGAGCAGTTTGTGAAATTACGGGAAATATTCCTTGAGTATATGAATCGCACGGTAGTGAAGCCAGATTACATAAAAAATACTTCTTTACTTTCATTTACAAATACATATACACACACACACACACACATGCATACACAGCGCCAACAAACATACAGTATAATTAAAGGAAAGAGACGTCGTAATACCAATGATTAAAATGACAATAATATTGATAATTTATATCAATTATGTTATTTATTTCAACATTTATAGTTTATAATAATAACAATATGCGTTTTTAATTATGTTAATTACTATCACTGTAATAGTTGTCATTGTGATTGTTATCTGTCATTATTGTCATCATCATCATCATCATCATCATCATCCTCGTCGTCATGATTATCCGAAAGAGACAGGTAGAGTACAAAGAGAAGGTAGAAGAGGTGGAAGGAGAGCCCGGTTGAATGATCGAAAGAGCTAGAAATATGTTCTGATTTACAGACACAAAGAAGACTTTGAAAAGATGACAATAGGGTGTGGATCGATAATGTGAGTCTCAGTTTGGGTCAAGTACAATTTTGATATGAGTGCTTACAATGAAACACCATTGATGTTGACTTAGAATTTAGTTGATGATTTCAATATACCACGTGAGTGGCCAAGATTTTTAGCTTAGCTTTCGAACTCCTCTAGTCTCCAATGGAAAAATCAAATTATTGTGCAAAAAGTGTACCAGGTACAAAACTTTACCTGACTGTAATTCTTCAGTTACGATGTCTTTATATATATATATATATATATATATATATATATATATATATATGTTTATTTATTCATTTATTTGTTCATTTATTTGTTATATACATATATATATATTTGTTTTTTATTCATAATTTCATTCATTTATTCATCTACTTATCTATTTATTTTGATGTATTCATTTATCTATTTACTTATTTGTTTATTTATTCATTCATTCATCCATTCATTCATTTACTTATTTATTCTATTGTATCTAATTCGTTTTATTTCAATTTATTTTTACATATTTTGCGCGCGCGGTCGCGAAGTTATGATAAGAATCATACATTGGGTGGTGGCGTGCGGTAAAGTGTGAGTGAACAGTTCTTGTATAACAGCGTCTCATGTCCTAGAAAAGAATGAAATGTCAATACCGTGATTCCTGAACGAACCCCCATGGCAGAGTGCACACAGAAGCAAAAGTGGACTGCAAAATGAGTCATTTTGATGGACGTCACTCTTTGATTGGTCCACACTTTCCCACGTCAAGTCTGGTGAACATTTCAGTGGTTCAACAATTCAGAGATAATGATATGTAAAAGTGCCTGTGATCGACGAACCATTTTTGACTGATTGTTGTGGGTTCAGCAATGCAAAGAAAGAACGCTCAACCGCAAAGTCACACAACACGAGGCGACATTTGTTATACTCTATTATACTCGCTTAAATATGCTGCTGTCTGTTTGTTTGTTTATTTGTTTGCTTGTTTGTTCCGCAGTGAGTACGGTGTGCAATCAGAAAAGCTTAGCACGATAGCTAGATGATGCGGATATTTTTGCTTTTTTTTCTAACAATCTACGTCTGTTTGAACAAAAGTTCAACTCAGAAAGTTAGTCTTCCCACTCAATGTTGATTCAACTGTTACTACTACAACTACCGCGCATAGTGATGATATAAATGATAATAATTATATTGAGCGTAATGATGATGGTGATGACGATGAAGATGATGAGATGATGATGATGATGATGATGATGATGATAGCAATGATGATGATGTTGAAAATACAGATATTGATTATGACAATGAGAAGAATGATTGTATTGATCATGATGAATACAAGACCAATAAAGTCGTAATACCTAAAGCGTGTCTTTTATTTCCTGTAGAATCTAGTGTTAGATGCTCAAACTACTTTGAAGTCATTGTCCATGGTTTTGGTTCTTGTCCTCACGCATTATTTTCAACATCTCTTCTTTCTTGTGTACATCCTACAAGCTTTGTCTTTTTAGTGGGTCCCTCTATGGTTCGAATTTTTCTTATTTTCTTATTTACTTCTAATCACTTGAGTTTTAGGACAATGTGTAATCATTGTAAGGTGCTACAATCATTGTACATTCTTTTCATCCTTCATAGTTTTACGCATCTTATTTTCTCTTACAAAAAAAAAAAGGAATATCCATATGTTCTTGTCGAAATATGAAATAAAAATTGAAATTGAAATTCAATTGAATTAAAGGAGAGTGTCATCTCGATTGTTTTTCCATGAGCCCTTGGAGCAGGTCGGCGTTATACAAAATTCTTGTCTATTCCCTTTGTGGAAGAGTTGTTTGTTTGTTTGTTTGTTTGTTTGTTTGTTAGTTTGTTTGTTAGTTTGTTTGTTGTTTGTTTGTTTTGGGGATATTTTTCTCTTTTCCCATTTGCTTTCAATTGTTGAATTCATTAATTTAGTGTGCAATTCAAGTTTCAATGGCAAATTGCTCATCTCTATGCATGTTTTTTTTTGTATATCTTTTTTTGTGTGTGTAAAAGAAACACTTAGAATATACGCTTTAGATACACTTTAGGTATACCATTTCATTGCCTATTTATCACCATAGATACAATCAGTGTCATTGATCAGTATTAAGCACCTGCTCAAGATGGTATATTCCTGCATTTTTTCTCAATCTATTACTATGGAAATAAGTGTATTACTGATTTCTTTAATTTCATAGTATTTGTTGTGATTATACTGTGAATTTATTACGCTTAGGTTGAATTAGACACCACATAACTTGTGTAGTATATATACATAAATAAATATATGTATATACATATAATGTATACACACCATATATGATTATGTATGATTTTCATGGAAAATGCAAAAATAAAATCATCTGAATCTGAAACTGAAGAGTTACATTTAGGAGCAACGCCCAGCCAAGAACCACGAGACCTCCATACCAGATTTGAATGATCGAATCGTTTCGGTACACATTTTTATCTCAACGCGGAAATTTGCTAGCCTCTTTATAGCCGTATTGATACGCTGTTTAGCAACACCTCTGTCAGAGCGAAAATGAGTGTCATGCATCAATGCGATCATTGCCCTTACAGTTTGTCATTTATGGCTATTACGATATCATAATCTCCAATGTGCATGAACGCAAGATTAATATCGGGGCATCTCCCCCATTGTGGACGGTATAAATTATGACGGTGGACATTATTATGATTATCAAAAGGTTTTTATAGCTAGAGCTGAGCTTCCCGCTCTCTATGATGAAATCATTGCGACAAAGGAAAACAGATGTCATGCTGATTACTGCCTAGAAAAAAAAAGAACTAAACCGAGGCAAAAAAAACAACAACAAATCGCCGTAATGCACTCGAAATTATGCTTTTTGATTTCTATTTTTTATTCCCAGTGATGATGCTATCTTTTTAATGACAATCATTACTCAGAGCTGAAACCGAATAGGAGAGGATTTGTATCATGATATGATCATTATATAGATATACATATATATATATGCGTGTGTGTGTGTGTGTGTGTGTGTGTGTGTGTGTGTGTGTGTGTGTGTGTGTGATGTGTGTGTGTGTGTGTGTGATGTAGTGTGTATGTATGTATGTATTATATGCATTAGAATTGACCTCTGGAAAACATCTGTAGGTCTCCGTTGATTCAATCATTCTCTGTTTAGGTTATGTGCGTTGTCTTTTACTTCGTTAATTTGTGTTGCAGTTTTCTACGATAAGATGAGATTTACTTTTTGTACATTAATCAGACAATCGTCTCACATTGTTTTCTTTTTCCCCATCATTCCAGACATATCACCATGTAGTTACATGCAAAGCTGTGAGTGGGGCAAAATAATTTTTTGAGTTGAGCTTCAATGCGGCAAAGCGCTGGGATACTCGACCCCACCCACCCCCCCCCCTGCCCTCTTCGACACACCCTTAACATTTTGTTTTTCAAATGATATCATAATAATAACATGCAGAAACACAAGACACACACACCACAGGCACACATACACACACACACACACACACACTCTCTCTCTCTCTCTCTCTCACACACACACACACACACACACACGCGCATATCAAAACAACACACACAAACGCATACATATTATGAAGGCATGCCCTCTCTCATACATTTCCGCCTTCACTTCGCATAAGAGGATGATCATGTTCATCAACCGCAAGCTGACTCAAACAAGAATACGATGAAAGCTTGAATTGAAATCATTGTTATGAATGTCCTCCTTTATTTCATAGCACTCAGGTAAATACCGTGTACCTGTTTATTAATTTCGTCGTCGACAAGAATAATTTACATTAAATAAAGGTGATAAGCTTTCGTTCCTTCTTCTCGTAGAAATTGGAAATATTACACATCACTTTTTACACAGAAACGTTACCTTTCGCTAAATTCATATACATCTTTAAATTCTCGTGAGGAAAGAAACAAAATTGACTAAATGATAACAAACAAATGCTTCTTTTTCATCATTTTCTAGTGATTATGTCTTGAACGATTGCTACCTGAAAATTCTACTAAGCGGAATAACAGCACTTGAAGGACTGTATTGGATTCCGAAATAGTGTCACCACACAATCCAGACTTCACTCTAAAATTTCTCGTGCTATGTTTCATCCGGCATTCCTGACTTGATACATTTTGGCATAACAGTATCTGTTCTACATATTGTCTTGAAAATAACTTCCATATTCAAGGCATTCCATACACAGACCATATGCATGGGTACGAATAATTTGCCGGTGGGTGTTGAAAAAGAAAATATCAACAAATTTTGCAGATAATCTGATTAGCGGCTAGATAAATGATCGTTACATATTTCATTATATTTTGAAGAACAAATTATTAATTTTTTAATCATGTATACAGGCAAGCAATCCGGGGCTTTTCTCATGACAAAGTATCTTGTGCGCAGCTTATCGCCCTACCCCCTCCCCCCCCCCCCAAAAAAAAAGAAAACAAAAAATGCACGTGCGCGCACGCAAAAACGCACACGGAGGGGACGATGAAAACATAGGGAAAGAAACACAAAATGTTGGTATTTTTTTATAACATATCATTATACCAGCGATTTTGAATCTGATCGTAATCAAATCACTTTCCTTTATTAAATGGTATGCCTTTTTTTTTTTGACTGTAGCAACGATCACAGCGGCTACCTGCGTGCTCAGGTCTCATGCCATGACAATACAAGCGACAGAGTATACAACGTGAAGAGAGTGCCTTAAATTCCTTGTTGTCATTTCACGTTATGGACAGTTCGATTTCAATTATAAGAGGTCAGAAACAATTGAAGCAAAATATATAAAATTCAATTAGACCAATGACGGCCACCAGTTTTACATGCCTTGCCAGGTAAGATGTAATTAGAGATTGTTACTTCAGATTTATAGCTCATAGCACTTGCTTTCGCCTTCCCATTGATACCTTTTGAATATTATGATGTCCAAGGCTATGGACGGAGAAACCTAGAAATGATCAGTAGGTATTTGTGCATATTATTTTCCTTTGTGTAAATTAGTCTTCGAAATGCGGATATCTCGCCCATGAATTATGTACTAATTAGGAAAGATGTGATCAAATTGCCGTGGGGAATGACTCCCTGCGCTTACGAAAAGCCTTCTGTCGATTTATAGCGACATTGGGTAAGCTAATTACAGCTTTGTGGAATTAGACTGGTGAGCGCTATCGCCCTCACACAACACACACACACACACACACACACGTAAACGAGGGAAATTTGCGGGCGAGAAAGAGTCGAGAATGCGTCGAAGTGAGAACGAAGCATACAAGGGAAATCGACTGTTCCGCTCCACTGCGTTTCATTTTTCACGCCTGCGTAACCGTGGCGAAGTGCCCCAGCCTGGCGAGCCGGATACTTACGGAGCGCGGAGTCGGCAGAGCTCGCAGGCCGAAGGGGGGAAAAGTTGGGCTCTGCTGTCGTCCTGGCTTGGTTGGTTTTTCCCCAGCTCGTGTAATAGCTGCTGTCAGCGCCGGACAAACTGGTGCGGCTATCGCGCTGCGCAGCCAGGCGTGAGTGAATGAGTGGCAGTAAATTAGCCATCGAGCCTCGTCTACTACGGGCCGCACATCTTCTACACATCAGCATGTATCACAATTGCTTCTTCTCCTCCTCTTTCCCCCCATACTAAAACACAATGGAAAACACACACTCGTAATTTTACTCGTCGGCTGATACACACGGAGAAGAATTCTCTATAACAGTATCTCTTTTTTTTTCTCAAACTCATTTTCATCTCGAAGAGCAAATTTGCGGAAAGCTAATTATTCCGTGTAGGTCATTCGCAACTGATACCCTGTATCTTCCTCATCTCCTTATCATTGACGTCTTCTATTTCCCCCTCCCTCCCATATTATAGCTCAGTGGCATTCAAGCGATGATCTCACGCACTCTCCTCCCAGTATACCTCTGGCATGTTGAGCGGCAAGCATATTGTGTGCGATACACGCCCTTGTCAGTGTTTACTTTGATTATTATGATACTCCCCTTCAGTTGCAAATGTAAATAATCCTCTCACATATCTATAGACTTGCTGAGACATCTTGTAAATGTGCCCCAGAATATCATAATTCATTACGTGTTACATCAAATACCAGAATTTAAAAAAAATGACGATAACGAAAATCAGTGATAAAGCAGGATATATCAATCTTTTCGTTCATTGTAACTTTTCAGATGATTAAGCTTGGGATGTAAGGGGAAGATGTAAAACGCATATGTTTCGAATCTAAGCTTATTTTTTGAATGAAGCATGTTATACTGAAGTCGAATTTCAATACCGAGATTCTGAACACTATAGATGATGATTGTGATATTTACTTTTACCAGGGTGGTGGAAGAAGCTACCTCCCTGTTTTTACTAATGACATACAGTGATGATAGCAAACATAAAAAGATAAGCATTCTCATATGTTTCTGTTACTCATGATCATTTTCATCATAATAAAGATAATAGTTATAGGAGGGCAGATAAGGTAACAATGAAGATATTCATCTCTGTGATTTCACATATGGTAAGTAATAATCCCTTCGAATTCATATACCCCCTCCCCCTCAAAAAAAAAAAAAAAACATGCCCAGTCCTCTTTTAATCTTCAGACCAAGATATATGATAAGTGTTGATCAATCATATTGATTCCCAGTGGGAAGTACATGTGAACGATCTTCACTGAAATGTTGGTGACGTCATATTAATTTTCTCTGCAAACTGATAATTCTTTATATCAGTTATTATTGTTATTAACGCATAGATCTACCTGAAACTTAAAGAGAATAATCTTTCTCAAACATGCAAGAAGTTTGGCATATTCAAGAAGAAAAACAAACATTAATTGCATGGTAAGAAATGCAGAAGTGAGGAATGTAACTCTCCAGTCTAATGGATGGTGTCACGTAATATTCTTATAAACAAAATCGATGTTATTAAAGCGTATGTAATCAAAATAGAAAGGCAGTCAAGACTCTGCGTTTACAAGGGCAATAATATATATTCGTAATAATCTACTACACATAACAGGTGATTATGAAATTGATTAAGAGGCTCCAACAATTGAGCATTATGGCTTTAAACTCATTGTTCGAAACCAGAACACAACATGAACACATAATTTATAACCTTTTCATGTTACATGTTAACGTCCTCTGTGCGTTTTCTTCTGGCTTTACTGTTGGGCTCATGAGGAGAGGAACAAAACATTTGCCACAATAATTGTCTCATAAACTAAGTCACGAGCACCTTTCTTTTTTTACGAGAGAAACAACCCTGTCAAACATTCACACATAATCTTACACTTATTTGATACATTTTTCAGTGAGAGAAAAAAACAAACAAGAATCGTTTCTACATCATAACAGGCGTTTATGACAGTATTGTCAATTATGTTCTGTTGTCATGGTGATTATTCTCGTATAGATGATGTTTTTGTTCGTCATCCCATTCTTCTTCCTGTTTTTTTTTCTTTTTCTTTCTTTTTATTTTACTGGTCATTACCTTATCCAAATTTTATATGTTAAAACTTCATATATGCACATAATATATCTTAAATGCATTTATTAATTTATTTTCATCATTCATTTATTTATCATTATGATTATTCGCTATGGATAGAAAAACGTGTTGCACTATTTTATGTGTGTGTGGGTGTGTGTTTGGGTGTGTAATAACTGCGGGAGATAGATAAAAAGATCTTGCAGTTATCACGGACAGGTTAACATTAAATGGGATGTTTAACGACTGTGCAGTTTTCTCTGATTGCTTTGTGCTTAAAACGCAGATTGAACAAAAACGGCAACTGGTACACAGAATGCAAACGACACACTTGGGGCACAATCGGTAGACCTTTTCTCCGTGACCACGAATTCATCACCTACATCGCCTTTACTTTATGCTATCATCATCAATTTCAGTATCACGATGTTTTCAGAGCTGAACCCCCCCCCCCCCTTCCCACCACCACCACCACCACAGATATCGCTCTCTTTCCCCTTTGAATAAGATATGGGGAACAGGGACCATTCACCGTTCGCGCAACGAAATAGATTTGCCACCATTTCGTATATCCTGGTCATTAATTACAAAAAATGCATTTAAACTGGGCCTAAACCTGACTAATAAAAAGGTATGCGTGCACATTTACGCTGGTGATTTGCACCTGCCTAGCCATCCATTACGAGATTAAAACCATCCTTGTAAAGTAAGCCATAAAACCCCCTTTGTCCTAGAAATATCCAGGCTTTTTATACTTTGAGGGGGAAACCGACACATTATGCAAGTTATGCCAAGCCCAAGAGGACCAAAAGGAAAGATATGACTTTGCTCGTAAGTCTGACTTTCCCGTAAAGTTATATAATGGGACACAACTTCTCATCATAAACCCTCCTCTTCTCTTTCTCACGTGTCCGTTCCAACGTCAGGTGTTTAATGTGTACCGGGGGAGAACCGTCCCTAGGATTCTCAATAAGTGAAACTTTCATTACCGAGTCGTTAAAGTGGTAAAGTGGATCAACGAACAGGAATGAGAACGTTGTGATTGTCGTGAAGGTATCTGCCTTTTTAAAATAAACTTTATGATAACTTGTTTGAACAATCATCTTCGTGCCTACGCATAACTTTAGTGTCACCTCCCACATTAATGCTAGCGTGGACAACTTGCTAAAACCTTGTCTCACTGAACCTTGTTACAATTCCAAAAAATAGGCTAAAGAAATAAAGGTAGAAACATTGCTTGTATAGGACTGCCGAAACTTTCAACCATGAGGTCTGCGTTCTCCTAAAGAAGTCTTTCTAAAAGTTCGTCGTCCATGTTGAGATGCCCGAGTATGGTACAGGTGTAACGGTCACACAAACAACAATAAAGAGATTGTCTTTTATACATACTATACACAAGACGATGATAAGGCGAAGGAAACATCTCCTGGGCCTACTGCTGAGACGAAAAGACGATAATCGTTATCGATCGGTTAGTTGTATTATTTGTTCTCCTCGTGTGATATTCATCCACAGCCAGCATTATCCCTTAGGCTTCACACAGAGAACTTTACACAGTGGTTCACCATCGCTTGGCACGAAAAAAAATCATGTGCTTTCATCATGTGTCATATCGAGAAAGTAAAAATATCATTCTCTTCTCTGTCACAAGTTTTGTATACATTACATCACATAATCAGTTAGGGATATAAGGCGGTTTCACCTGGGTTGGGCAGAATATTTCATGCGCTTTTGCTTTTGCCGTTGGTTGCAGAACCACACACGCACGACGTTCTTTTTCAAGTCCAATTTCTCCGCAATGGCGGCAATTTTCTCGCTCGACGGCCGTGGTTGGACGGTGAAGTACGCTTCTAGTGATCGCTTTTCAGGAGCGGCGATGCTGGTGCGTTTGCGCTTTTTGTCGCCGTTGTCAAGGATACCTGGTGAATTGCGATTTTCTCTCGCGGCTGCTTCGGCCTCTTCCAGCCAGGCGGAAAGGATGGGTTTCAGGGCTATCATATTGTTATGGCTGAGCGTCAGGCTCTCGAATCTACAGATGGTGCTCTGGCTGAGAGAACCGACGCCGGGAAGTTTGAGGTTCGCGAGAGCCTTGCCGACGTCGGCTTGCGTGACGCCGAGCTTTATCCTTCGTTGCTTGAACCGCTCGGCGAAGGCTTCCAGCTCACGCGGGTCGGTGTCCAGATCGTGCATTCCCATGCCGTGTGGCATTATCGAGTGTGCCGGGTTAAAGTGGCCGCCGGTTCCAGCCAACGGTGTGAATGATGACTGATGCGACGTTACCGCAGCCGCTGCTGCTGCCGCAGCGGCGCCCTGAACGTCGGAAAGTCCCGGTCCAGGCCCGCCAGCGGGGAGGGTCGCCGCGGCTGAGATGTCGAGAAACTCACCGTGGTCCATGCTGGGATGGTGAGGGATGCCGCGGGACACCGGCGACGACGTCGGGGCGAAGTGGGCAGGATGCATACCGCTGTTGACCGCTGCGTGGTGGTGGGAGTAGTTTGTGTCGTTTTTGATGGTCATATGTGGTTGGCTGGTCTTCACCATCGAAGACATGACATCCACAGCGGCCAGTGCTTCTGCTCGGGCGAGAAAGCTGCCGCTGTCCTCCAGGGGACCAAAGAAATTACCCTGAGCATCGACATGGAAAAGAGAGGGGAAAAAAGACAAAAACTTTTCGTTCATTTTATGTCGATACCTCGGAGGAAATGTAAAGATGCACAAAATTATTATTTTCAATATTTGAATTTTTCAATTCAATTCAAAGGTTTTATTTTCACTTCTTTCCACAGAATGTACAAAAAAGTATAGATTCGACATGCGTTTGAAGGAATGATACATAGATAGCAAAGAATAACATTTGTCAATAGTCATTACAAAATTAGGCATTTTTCATACAGACATATTTATACATTCTGCGAAAAAAAGTGGAGGTACCCACTCAAAAGACTATGCTTGTACAACGTGGGCACCTCACAGGAGGGAAAAAAAGGTGAAAACTTAACTACAAGTGTGCGGGATGAATCAATAGCGTTGGCTTGTATGTGTGTGCGTGTTTGGTTTTTTTTTTTTGACACAATAATGGCGTGATCAGATTTTGATCCACAACATTTTAGCAATGGTAAAGTGTTTTTTTTTTGGGGGGGGGGTGGATGGGGATGAACGTTCTTGTATTTACAATATGAAACTCAACTTTTTGTAACCAAAATAAAAAAATATATAAAAGCTGTCAGGAATTTAAAAAAAAAATTAAGTACAACTTCACCTGGCCATTCACAATGTACACCATTTAACTTAAACTAAGCATTAGAGTATAATGAAGTACTATAAAAAAAGATGTTAGAAAAGTGTATTGTTAAGTAGCGCACACGTCGATGGATATTATTAGACCAGTCCGCCACGAATTCCAAAGAACAAATCACTAATTCATCAGACAATTGATTAATCGGTGCACAAGAGATTGCTTTTCATCTATCTTTTTATAGATACCTGTATTACGAAGACGAGAACGTTCTTTTATAGTCACTGCTGCCACCATCGTTATTTTCTTCATGATCGTCTAAATCATCATCAACAAGTTTTTGACTACCGCGATATCGAACAAGATGATACTATTGACTACTGTATCATTGCTTTTATCTTTATCTTCATTGTCATTATTCTTGTACAGAACTCTTTTAAATTTAATCAAATTCACAATAGTATTAATTCTGTAATCATTTCTATCATGTTTGTTGTCAATTTCATAATCACGATCATCGTTACATCTTTTTATAATCAATATCATTCAAGACTATCATTTATCATTATCGCTGTCATTATTATTTTCCTTATAAGTGTCATCAAAAGCAGAATTTTGAGTCATTTTATTATAAGTGTCATCAAAAGCAGAATTTTGAGTCATTTTATAGATAACTTTTACAGCGGTCATGGTAATAAGAGGAAATCAAAGAGAATAAATGATGAAATCAGAGCAGCAGCTGCGTGAATAATCATCTGATATTGTTTTGCAAAAGCGCCGATACTTCATTATCATTATGGTTACCAAATCGCAATATTCAAGGTTGGATGACAATTGTTGCCGCACCGACAGCCAAAGGAGGAAAAAAAAGCAATGCACACGGCGGCGTGTAGAAAATATTGAAGGTGATCTTGAACTCATAATAACGGGTGACGGTGTGAAACATTGGCAGGATGCAGGCAATTTCAACATCATCCTCCATCTTGCAAAACGAATCTGCTAAAACGCGCCGAGATGCAGTGACAAGGCCGCTGCAACGCGCCGGGGTCAGGACTGATTTATTGGATGCTCCTCGGTAGCCGGGTATTCCTTCTTCTTTTTTTTAATAAATAACATCTCTCACAGTTTTCTATCGTTCATAATCGCTTAGGATGCTCCGAGATATTCCGACTAAACCTACGGGGATGGAGAAGGCGCCAAAAGGGAAAACTAAATCAACAAATTATGAGTAGTCAAGCACCGATCCGGGCGCGGGAACGGGACGACTACGAGCGAGATGACAAGAAAATATTGGAATAATGAGAGGAAACCGCTGAATTCTGATAGTACCCCATGGTATGATGACCAAATCCTTGCCTTTATCCCCCCCCCCCACCTACCCGATGAAAACTATTAGGTATAGAGGAGAGTCAGCGTATTGAATTCCACCTCGTGAGAAGAGATCGTGAATTCGTATTGGGATGAGGTGAACACGGCAGTTCACACGTACGTCTCGCTGTCATCCTTAAAAAAATAGAAATAAGTGAAAAAAAAATCTGGACAGAAGGGGTATGGATGGCAAAATAAGGAAAAAGAAACTGAGAATCGGGGGAGGGATAGAAGGAAAGGGAGAAGAAGGGGAAAAAACGAGGAGGAAAATGTAAATATCGAGTTCTGAATTATTAACTGACGATCTAATCTATCATGTATGCGATGAAATCGGAAAGTCTGTCGTGGCAACAGGTCAGTGTATATATACGCGAAGGATAAGACGTTGGGTTTACCAGGAAAGAACAGAAAGATACGAGATTTATATTAAATATCAATTAAAATACGCCGTGTCTGTGTTTCTTTGTTATGTCTCTACCTTGAATCTTCCTCTCTCCTTTTCTCTATTGCTCTCTCTCTCTCTCTCTCTCAAAAGGTAGTCATTATCATATCTCATATGTCGCCAGATAAAATAATTAAGAGAAAATGACTGCATATTTCTGTCAGTACTTGCCGCTATACATTTCGCGTCACCAAAGGCACGACAATTAGTGTTACACAACATAGGAACATTAACTAGTAGTCCTAAGAGGAAGGGAATAGCACATTCAATCTACTATTATTAACCACAGAAGCCCCGAAATAAAAATCATTTCCTTGCATCAGAGGTCTGACCTCTTGTATCATAGATATGTATATATTCCATATCAATTGATTATTCCTGAAAATACGTAATAGGATGACGGCTAACATTGTTTGTTTGTGTGTTTGTTGTTCTTGCTTGGACCTGGAAGACGAGGCATTCGAATACATCCGGGAAACAACTTTGCGACTCGGTATTCCTTTATAGTATCGCCTATAAGCCTCGATGTCTTGAAATGGTTCACGTCATTAGTCAAGGATTTTTTTCTTGAAATACGATATATATAATATATAATCATTTTGAACCGGGAATAAAATGATCTTGCCTCGAACCTCGTCGACAACTACGCTTGATTTGAACCGTAATCCAGTACACTATTAACAGATCATTTTCAACATTAAAAAAAAATGAAAATTCTCTATCAAAAAGCTCTAGGAACACGTCAGTTTGTGGCCACGAAATTGAAAATGAATATCCATTTTGCTTGCTATGATATATATATATATATATATATATATATATATATATATATATATATATATATAATGTGTGTGTGTGTATGTGTGTGTGTGTGTGTGTGTGTGTGTGTGACAACAAAGAGAATGCTATATACACAAAAGTCATCATTGTCCACTAACGTAAGTACTAGGTTAAACTTCACTCACATGTTGCCGTTGCATATTCTAAACAGGATGTTATTATTTACCATATTGCATGGGGAAAAATAAACTTTCTACACTTACGGGTGCGATGAAATATGTACCGGTAAATATAATTATCGTCTATGTTGTGGGCACAATACATCGTCATTCATAAAACAAACAAGTTGCAGAAAAGTCAATTGATACATAAAACATTGAGATCATTTGTCATTCCGACATTCGCGTGAAGAGTCACACTCAAGTGTAAATAATTATTATAATTTGATTGACCCCCTGTGATTGTATGGGCTAGAATCAATGTATGACAAGCACGTTCACGTTTTTCACGTTATTTTCACATCAAATTGTATGTTGAAAAAGAAACATTAAATAATATGCGAATATGACTTGATTTTGCAAATCTGCCTGAAAGATATAGAGAGAAGGAGGGGCTTATTTTATACCTTTTAAAGATACGGCATCGCGCTATGTGAAATCTTTACGTACTTTCACAATTTTGAAACTAAACCATCTATCTACTATGGAAACACACAATGAAATATTGTGACATTTCGTTCGAAAAGAAGAAAAAAAAATAGGGGCGGGGAAAATCAACAGACAAATTTATTCTAAAATTTTCCGCAAGATACCAATAACCGATATCTATATTGTTTCTGCCATCCATTTTCTCGGATCCGTCACTCTGATTGATGGTCACCGACCGAGATTTCTATACCTTCCCAAGAGATATAAGGATATTTTTGTCGTATGTGTTTTATGACACTTTCTTAAAAAAAAAAAAAAAAAAAAATCAGTTCCTCATCTCCAGGTACTTTGTTAAGGGTGCTGAAATCATATTTGTAATGATTATCATTGTAGATGATGACAGTTGTGGTCATACTAATATTGATGATAAAATTAATGCGAGGATGCATGACTATGTCACTATTGACTAAAAAAATGTTTAAAAGAATCACAAATCCCTGACACTCATCGCGCACATTAATTAGGAAACAAACAAAGAAACAGCGTCGTGTAAAGCATGATATAAATGTTAAGTATAATGATGATGATGATGACAATGACGATAGCGATAATGATAATGATAATGATAATGATGATGATTCGAATTGTGATGAAACGAAGAGGAGGAGGAGGAGAAGACGAAGAAGATGTTAATAATGATAATATTTATAATGGCGTTGCTGGTAACAAAGGAGCCCGAAGTCTCAGGAATTACAATTGATCGAATGGTATCATTTTAAATCATCCCATGATTTGACACCGTTACTGAGTCAATGTTGTGTATCAAGGAAATATGAAATCATCGAAATGTTACAAAATACCCTAATATTAAGATAATCTAAGTCATTTATGAATTATCTTCATTTACGTCTTGCACTTCCGTTTCTACCCTCGAATCGATTAGCCAGGGGTTCATGGTTGATGACATTGTGCTCAATATTAAAACATCATCTTAATCATAACATCAACAGGAAGAATAGGAAGAAAACATGACACATTATAACGCCTTTGAGTGAGAATGATATCATTTGCTGAAAGTATGACAATGTGACAATAAACAGGGAAGAGGGCACTGGGGTTACAATTGGCATTAATTTTCCAGATTTTCACTCTCACTGTGTCATTTAGGGTGAGAAACGTGACGGGCAGCCGGCTCGCGTACACCGACGACCCCGACGCAGCCTGATGACCGAAAACCAAAACTCCGCGAAGAGCATATTATCGTCTGCCCACACAAACTGCAACATACGCGCACCAATTAAATACACAATATAACGGGCGGCTATCATCCGTGCGCCGGTTACATTACCTTAATTGATAATCTTGCTTGGTTGAGATTGTGTGGGCGTGCGCACGCCGATTCTTGCAACACGTTAATTGCCTCAAACTACGTGTGTATATAGCTAGCATTCGTGGCAGCGAAGCCTGACCTGTTGACGGACACCACGCCCATATGACTAGTACTAAGTATGTGATTGTAAAGTTCTATAACTTTAGATTCAATTCATAAACTTTCAAAGCGCGGGCGGAAAATTTGTGGACAAACAATTACACACATAAAAGAGCCGAATAGAATTTACGGGTTGAGGGCTCAAAAATCTTGTCTTGTTCATTCGTACCATGGATTCTTTGATATGATTAATCATTGTGACTTGAGACACATGTCACAGTTATCACGTGTCATTAGATAATGTCTCATTACATTATGCTACACGCCAAGGGGGGGGGGGGGGGGGTGGAAGTGATCGCTTTGATAATAAATACCGATAGGCCCAATGAAACAAGGAGGTAGAAATTAGATGTAGCAAAGATATTTCGTATAAGATATGGGAGTCTCTTGGTTTTATATTAGTTGATGACGAAACGAAGTTTTCTGTCTTGATTTTGTGCATAATACAGTATACCATGAATCACTGGCGGCGTTGGCTGATGTGGAGATACCATGCAAGGCGCACGGCCAAATCGAGCGGCTATTCTCCTCTCTTCGGAGACGCACTCACGCGCCGCTATACTGACAGCGTGCTTGGCGTCCAATCAATGTTGTAGAACGCTTGGGCGAAACGGGATGAAAAATTAAGAAAAAAAAAAATGGCAGCTGGCAGACGTGACCGTTCAGGGTTGCCATGACAACGGAAACATTTCCCACGAACATGACTTGGCAGTCGTTGGTCAGAATATAAACGCAATCGATATCGACCTCCACAGGTCTTTGTGGCTGTCTACTGAAGAGTCTATTTTTTCCGTAAAAATTGCTTCAAAATTTATTACCATTGAGGATTGGGAATATAAAGGAATATTAAGATAGACTTGTATAGCTGTTGGTCTCTGGAGATGAACATTATTAGATGCCTTTTGACACACATTTGGGCTCTTGATTGAAATATAATCTCTCACCGACTAACACAGATCTATAAGAACCAGCGGTTCAGGCACCGATTCATTATAGACATCCCTTCTATAGGGCCTATACTTCTATAAGGAACTAGAATCATCTAACACTGACGAAAACGATTATTCTATATAACTTCTTTGTCAAAACGGGTGTTAGACATTCAACGCTTTGCACATGCCCATGATCACTTCTGTTATGATATTTCAATGAAAAGAATGATCAAACATTTCGGAGATTCCCCTTAAACGACTTCCAATTAGATATTTATTTATTCATCTATCTATCTATCTATCTATCCGTCTATTTATCTATCTATCTATCTATCTATCTATCTATCTATCTATCTATCTATCTATCTTAATGTATCTATCTATCTATCTATCTATCTATCTATCTATCTATCTATCTATCTATTTATCTATATATCTATACATCTATCCATCTATCTATTTATCTATCTACCTATTTATCTACCTACCTATCTATCTATTTATCTATCTATCTATCTATTTTTCTATATATCTACATATCTATCTATCTATTTATCTATCTATCTACCTATCTATCTACCTACCTATCTATCTATCTACCTACCTAGCTATCTATCTACCTATCTATCCATCTATCTAGCTATCTATCTATCTATCCATCTATCCATCTATCTATCCATCTATCTATCTATCTATCTATCTATCTATCCATCTATCCATCTATCTATCTATCTATCTATCCATCTATCTATCTATCTATCTATCTATCTATCTATCTATCTATCTACCTATCTATATCCTTTCTCCCCTTCCCCTCTCTCTCACATTAATTAATGCTGAAAAGAAAACAATATCCTTGAAGGAATCAGTTATATACCCATGCGGCAGCAAAATAATCACATCTACAGACTATTATCTTGTCTTCTATTTCTTCTTACCACGCGCACAAAAAGGTACACGATAGGGCACATGATGTACAGTAGTCACTGTGCTACAGTCTGTTTGTTTTTTTGTTTGCTTGTTTGTGTGTGTGTGTGTGTGTGTTTTGATATAATCATGCTTTTCCCTCCTCTCCTTGATGTAGAGAAAGCTCTCCATGCGAATGCATTCTGTTCACGTTATGTCATCTGGCCTCATCCTTAGAAAAGTTTAATTAATGGACTAAGAAAAGAAAAAAAATGATGATCTACATCAAAATTATATTCAACTTAGTCAGCTTAAGTACATCATTCACAACTCGGATAACTTGTTCAATCTGGTCAACTAAACGTGCATGGAAACCAGAGAAAGATAGGAAAGGAGAGAGAGAGGGAGGGGGAGGGGGAGTGGGAAGAACTGCCAAGTCCTGATTTAAAAACTTACATTTTATCTAACCATCAATCTAAACTGCCCGGATGAATCAAAACCTAGGGCCCTGTTGCATCAAAAAATGCAGTAAAACTTAAGTTAGATATCAGCCAATCAGAATGGAGTATTCAGAGACCTATGCTCGATTTCCTGACATAATTATGTTTGATCTCAGCGTTTACGCAACATGCCCCTGCACCGACGTCCTTTCGTTCTTATTGCTTTTCTATGGTATACTATGTGGTGCGTTGTGTAGGTTCACCACGGTATATTAACGGATTAATGCAAATTTGAACTTTGGGTGTGAACTGAAAGAGATAACTATTAGTCTGGGTGCCAAAGCCACTTTTTGGGCCTAACCTTGTTTTACCGTCCACCCAATGTTTTTTGATGATTTTACCCTATTTCAGGGGTGCTGATTCCGAATCTGGATGATGCAACTCTTGCATCCTTGAGGGTTTTGAGATATTCAAGATGGCCGCCAAAATGGCCGCCCAAACCGAAAATTCCCACGTATTTCCTCCTAAATGGTGTGAAATTGAAAATAATTGATGGTTCTCCCCTATTTGGAAGGTGCTGAATCCGAATCTGGATGATGCAACTCATGCATCCATGAAGTTTTTGAGATATTCAAGATGGCCGCCAATTAAAACAGTAAATTCCCATGTATTTCCTTGGTGTGAAATTGAAGTCAATTGATGGTTCTATCCTATCTTTAGGGTGCTGAATCCGAGTCTGGATGATGCAAATCTTGCATCCTTGAGGGTATTGAGATACTCAAGATGGCAGCCAAAATGGCCGCCAGTTAAAACCGGAAATTTCTATGTATTAGCTTTTAAATGGTGAGAAATAGAAAACAATTGATGGTTTTACCCTATTTCGAGGGTGCTGAATCCGAATCTGGATGATGCACCTCGAGATAGTCAAGATGGCCGCCAAAATGGCCGCCAAAACGGAAACTCTTATGTATTTCCTTCTTATAGATATTGAGAAATTGATAACAATTGATGGTTTTACCCTATTTTTTTTTCTGAAAGATTTCAGGTTTTCGTCAATGGCTCAGTTTGAACTTGCTGTATATACAGTGAAACCAGCTCTATACCGGATATCTTTTGAGTTGGTACGATACAAGTGTGCCAGCAATGAACCTTTCAAGACTACAGATACGTTTGAATAATTGCAAGATTACACTGTTCCTCTACATATAATGGATAAGTTTTGAACACTAACAATCAATGGACAAGACATTTTCATCTAAATCATATTGTGATAGTGATGTAGAGAAGTGTACTGAAATTACCCAACATTACCTGTCTTAATCCATGAGCAGTTTTAATCTCTTCATCCATGAACACTCAAATTGGTTATTTGGTTTATATTGGTGGTCTTGATGACATTGTTGAAGACGCGAGTGGGACATTTTTATAGTTACGCTTCAATTTATTCGGCAATATGATGTAACATTATATATGTTTATATGGATTATATATATATATATATATATATATATATATATATATATATATCACAGGTAACGCGCCGTGAAAAAAAAAAACTGAATGAAAAAAAAAAACGACAACATGGAAGGTAATAGTTGATAATCCAGTACTTACGAATATCATAATCGCGGAGAGTGCTTTTGAAATTACCCTTATTGATATCTACTATAGTGGTCATGGATGTAACCATTTCCAATGACGTAATCAGAATATGCGACAAGTTTCACAAGAATACAAGGCGAGACTCGTCAGAATACAAGACAAGCTTCAACACCAAACACCAACATGCCATAATTTAATTTTACTCTATTGATAGCCGAAAAGGATTAACTTCACATCTGTGGAGCCATATTATTGGCGACCACAAGCATTATTTTATAACAATTATGCATAAAGAAATTTTCACTCGTATGTTTGTGTTTGTACGTTTCAGTATGATGTCAATATCACTTCTGCTTTTTTTTTCAGTACGTGTTAAAGTTCCGTTTGAGACATATCGGAATATCTCAGTATATTACAATACCATTGTGACAGTCATTTTGGATGTCAATAACTTTTGGATGTCAATAACTTTTGGCTGATTTGACAAATTCGCTCAACTGAGTTGAATTTAAGAATACGAATTATTGCTTTTCACCCTGCATGGTTTTAACCCCCCGCTTCGCGTTCATTTCATTTCATTTCATTTCATTTTTATTTCATTTCCGGCCAAAGCATATAATATGACATTTGCTTATAAACAAATTAAGTACAATGTAACTTTTACATTTCAAAATGAAATTTAGATACACGTCATATGTTTACATGAATCAATAAACATACTTTAGTTGAAGAAATACATGGACAAAATGTGACTTAATCATAACAAAGAAAAGGTCGGAAATGGAGGGGACTGCTAAAAAGCGTTAGAGCACAGTACTTCACCATTTAAGTATAAGCAAATGTTAAGGAGTTTCCGTTCATGCAGGACATTTATAGATGTGCCAAAACCTTCAAAGACCTTCAACACCCTCGAAATAAGGTAAGACCATCAATTTATTCTAAAGTTTTTGCCATTAAGAAAATATATATTAACATTGGAATTTCTGCCACTTATATTGGCTGTCATCTTGGACGTCTAAAAACCCTAAAGAATGGACGAATTTCAGCAACCAAGTTTCGAGGGTGCTGAATAGGGTCTAAAATTTTCCAATTTTTGACAGTTATTTTGGCGGTCATCTTGGACATCTCAAAACCCTTAAAAAAGAACACGAAAGTTGCATCAACCAGGTTCGGATTCAGCACCCTCGAAATAGAGTAAAACCGCCAATTGTTTTCAATTTTACACCATTTAGAAGGTAATATAGGGCTTACATGGAAATTTTCGTTTTTGACAGCCATTTAGGGGCCATTCTGGCGGCCATCTTTATTTTCTCAAAACCCTCAAGGAAGCAAGAGCTGTATCCTGGAGCTTCAAATTCAGCAAACTCAAAATAGTGTAAAACCACCAAGGTCCCGTTGCATAAAACTTTCTCAGCAACTTTCAGCTGACTTTAAAAAATTCAGGTTGGGATTTGCCCAACCTGAATTTTTTAAGGTTGCTAACCTAAGAATGTAAAATCCGTTGCATAAAAACTCTGGTTAGGAGCTTCCAACCGGAATTTTGTGATTTCAACCGGAAAAAAATCCAGTTGGAGTTTTATGCAACGGGCCCCAACTGTTATATTTTACACCATTTAGAAGGAAATAGGGGGTTTACATATGAATTTCCGTTTTTGGCGGTCATTTTTAGCGACCATCTTTATCATCTTAAAACCCTTAAGGATGCAAGAGTTGTATCCTGAGCTTCGGATTCAGCACACTCAAAATAAGATGAAAACCACCAATTGCTTTCAAATTGTCACCATTTAGAAGGAAATACATGGGAACTTCCGTTTTGGTCGGCAAATTTTAACGGCCATATTGATTATCTCAAAATTTTCATCAATGCAGGAGTTGCATCATCAAGATTCTGATTCAGAACCCTCGAAATAGGGTTAAACCATCAATTGTTTTCTATTTCTCACCATTCAGAAGGAAAAACATGGGAATTTCCGGTTTTAATTGGTGGCCATTTTGGCGGCCATCTTGAATATCTCAAAAAGTCATGGATGCAAGAGTTGCATCATCAAGATTTGGATTCAGCACCTTCCAAATAGGGTATATAATCATCATTTATTTTCAAGTTCACACCATTTAGAAGAAAATACGTGGGAATTTTCAGTTTTAATTGGCGGCCATTTTGGCGGCCATCTTGAATAGCCCAAAAACCTCATGGATGCAAGAGTTGCATCATCCAGATTCGGATTCAGCACCCTCGAAATAGAGTAAATCCATCGATTGTTTTTTAATTTCTCACCATTTAAAAGGAAATACGTGGGAATTTCCGGTTTTAATTGACAGCCATTTTGGCGGCCATCTTTAATATCTCAAAAACTTGATGGATGCATGAGTTGCATCATCCAGATTCGGATTCAGCACCTTCCAAATAGGGTAGAATCATCAATTATTTTCAATTTCATACCATTTAGAAGGAAATACATGGGAATTTTCGATTTAATTAGCGGCCATTTTGGCGGCCATCTTGAATATCTCAAAATCCTCAAGGATGCAAGAGTTGCATCATCCAGATTCGGATTCAACACCCTCGAAATAAGGTAAAACCATCAATCGTTTTCAATATCTCACCATTTAGAAGGAAACACGTGGGAATTTCGGTTTTAATTGGCGGCCATTTTGGCGGCCATCTTGAATATCTCAAAAGCTTCATGGATGCAAGAGTTGCATCATCCAGATTCGGATTCAGCACCCTTGAAATCGGGTAAAACAATCAATCGTTTTCAATATCTCACCATTTAGAAGGAAATATGTGGGAATTTTCGGTTTTGGCGGCCATTTTGGCGGCCATCTTGAATATCTCAAAATCCTCAAGGATGCAAGAGTTGCATCATCCAGATTTGGATTCAGCAGGCTCGAAATAGGGTGAAACCATCAATTTTCTTTCAATATCTCTCCATTTAGAAGGAAATACTGGGGAATTTCCGGTTTTGGCGGCCATTTTGGCGGCCATCTTGAATATCTCAAAACCCTCAAGGATGCAAAAGTTGCATCATCCAGATTCGGATTCAGCACCCCCGAAATAGGGTAAAACCATCAAAAAACATTGGGTGGACGGTAAAACAAGGTTCAGCCTCTGGCACCCAGACTATATACTTCTTGCTGAATTTTGCTTTCACTTGTGACATGGTAACGTTACTTATTGCTGCCTAGAATGTCCTAATGCGGCAGACATGATGGATTTGATTGAAGAAGCCTTTATTGTTACCATCCATACCTCGCAACTGTCAAGAATCTTATTTCCGGGCTCGGTTCGCTCAGCGAATTTTTTGTTTCAGGTGGTTGTGTAGGCAGGTCACATATTTTGGGTATGGGCCGGCTATGAACCGTTTATGTATGATGAGTATGACGTTACTGGAAAAGACCCAGCAAACTTTTTTTTACACTAGAGTTGTTTAATAGCTTCTGTTGTCACGAAGAGTCTCCAAATGTTTTATCAAGGTGTTCTGATGTACACCATAATAATGCCCGTTCATATTACATTCAACAGTGCAATACAAAAGTAAAAGAAGAAGAAGAAGAAGAAGAAGAAGAAGAAGACATGTTTAACACTTACTTCATTGGTAGAATTAAATGGCCGAGGAGAAGCATCGTTATCAAATTTTCGCCATGAAAATGGCAAGTTAAACATGACCAGAACCTTGAGTTTGATCTAAATCGATTAGACTCACTTCAAATAAACCCTCAAATTAACAAGGTGGTGGAAAGCGCATGACACGATGCTAACAAAAACCGCGAGGCGATCGGTGTGTGCGCGTGTGTGTGTGCGTGCGTGCGTGTGTGTGTGTGGGGGGATGGGGCAGGGAGCATGCATAAAATATCAGAGCAAAATGTGTCGACACATTACAATCTATTATACTTTGATCTGGAGGGAGGGAGGGGCTGAGAGGAGGAGAAAATGTAAGAGAGGGAAAGGGATAATAAAAAAGAAAGGATGGAGAGGGAGAGATATGAGGGAAAAAAGGAAGGGGGAAAGGCGCAGGAAACGGAGAAACCAGTGTATATATGTTTTACTTCGACAGTCATTCATATTTTAGAGGTTCAGGGTGTCAGGTAACCAATTCTTGACATCCTGCGACCCAAACCGAGAAAATTATCATCTATTATTAACAATGACAACACGAACCGTCGTGCGTTGTATCAATATTGTAGCCCCGCACGATGACGCGTACAAACCCATTTGGAGACGGGCCGGCAAACAAGCGAACAGGTACTGCCCGCGTCGTACGTTAACAAATTGCCAGTTAACCATTTTGTCTGTGGTAAATGCATTTCACGTTTAACTCAAAATCAACGTAAGATCACTGCATTAGGCTTGCTCTTTCAAACGTCATTTTTTTGTCTTTTTTTTTTTAGTGGGGGAGGAGTAACTTTATCGAGTTTACTCGTAGTTCTGCATAACACAATCTTCTTTTTCTTTCATTCTTTTTGTTATTTTTATTCAGCGGGGAGGAAAAGGAGGTGTGTGATTGTTTTTCTTTTTCTTTTTTGCATTATTCTAACATTAATCTTTTCGGCGCTGCAAATTTTGTTCACGAAATAGGAAATTATTCGTACATGACGATGTGTGGGACATGCACACACGAATGACATCCCACACAGGAAGCGAGAAAGTGTAAGGACACACAGCGATATCGAACGAGCCGATACCGTCCCGCTTCGAGTCCATTGAACACAATGTGCTGTTTGCAAAATATATCGCGGCATGATCAATTTGCTTAATGAAATGAGTAGCCGGTTGCCTCCCCTAAGCAGAGAGGTTGTATATACTTTTTGAGATGAATGGTTGATTGCATTCCACAGGTAAACCATATGAGACAGCGGACAATGACTATCCCTATGGTATACCAATCATGATAGATAACAATAATGTGTTTCCTATACCTACTATACTAGTGGTATAGCCCTGGCGTTACTGTTAATAGTGTGCTAGTAAATGCGCCTACTTACTGCTTCAGGGATTTTTATTGGTTTAATTTCTTACTAGGAGGTGGAATGCAAGAATTGTCGAATGTGATCACAAGAGGATAAACCAAAATCACTTGAAAATGTTCCTCATTTTACATCTCATCCTCGATACGGTGCTATTGCATTAATGTCAGGTAGCTTTAGGTCTCCAAAATGTTGATCTTTACTCTCTCTTTTTGTATTTTTAATCATGCTTAATTTTCTCTGCAGTGACAAGCAATCGGGCAATATCCCCTAACTCATTTTACTTTTTTTTATAAGGGAAATAACTGTTTTGCCACCATTAGCATTTCTGTTATATCTCATTGTAAATATGATTGACACAAATTGTGATGTTTATTTACTGACAACACGTACATCATTGAGTAAAGCAAAAGTGACACGCTATAGCATAAGGTAGAAAGTTAACTAAATGTGTCTTCAGGATATTTCTCATGACACTACAGCCAATACACTCACCATGCAAGGAGGGAAAATGTTCATTCATAAAAGATACTCATAAGTGTTGTTGTTACAAAATGTCTGTAGTAATGTTATCGTGTTACAGGCAAACTGATGAATGAATGAAACTGATGAGCCAAACGAAAGACAAACGAAAAATACAAAGTCTGTTTACGTTGACCACAATTTCAAACGTTTTCTATGGAAAATAAGTAAACAACAACAACTACAAAAACAACAACATGTGTTCAGTACTGTCGGCTATGCCCTCAAAACCCATCGGATACTGTATCTTCAATTCAAAAGGGAGAATACTTAATCATCCCAGTCACAATCAGAGTCGAATTTAAAGTCAGAATCTGTATCAATGATATTCCCATCTACTACATTAAAAAAAGCACTCAAAACGCTTTCACAATAATTTGACGAAAGAAAGAATACTGTTGGATGGGTGTAAGCTAATCATAATATGAACACAAAGTCATTATGGAATCTTTTATTTCTTATATAATATAATTCATTTCTAATACAATTCTTATAACATTATGAAATATGATACAGATACACAATAATATATGACTTATAGGCGTATTGGAGTAAAACGCTAAACATTCGTTGTATATAACGCTATAAAAGCGTCTCAGCTATATCACTTTTAAGAATATTTTCTTGCATAATGTAGGTAATGGTAAACAAACAGCGGACACAATAGGGCGTTGTGATGACAAAGATACTTCCTACGATAGGTATACATTGAATAGGCCTACATCTCTTCTTGTTCTGTGGTGCAAGATTTAGCGTTGTTATTAATTGTATACCATCCCATTGACATAACATGTAAATGACAATTAACACTCGACGAAAATAATTATGTCTAATACTAGGAGTAGATTAAACAGCCTAATCACCGCTAATGATTGACGCGGGATTTGATTCGATACAATGTTTGTTGTATTTCTTTTTTCCCCATACGACGGCGTCTCTTGACATGGCTAAGGATGAGAGGGCAAACTGTCATGTTACACATTGAGATTGCAAATTGAAAGTTGTTAATGTATAAACTTGATAGAAAGTGTCATGTCTATGAATAATTGCCTACAAGTTAACTCCGTATAGGGTTCCTTTTAAGTCGCTGTGTGATTTTTTGGTGAACATGTACAGAAGTGAGTGAACAGTGTGATATAATGATACAAATTATGGCGGCTCGTTATTTCCAACGATAAAGTAAAATGTAAGTGGATAATCATTTTGTTCCCTTTCTAGAGAGTTGCCCAGCGACTGGGTATGGGAGAGATGAAATACAGCTGCTGCCTGCAGTGAGGCAAGAGTTACACTCACCGGTCCGTTGGCCATGCAGTGCCTCCGCATCATCTCGGAGCCGCGGTCGTGGTGGCGATGCAGCGGCGAGTACTTGGGGCCCCCGGGCCCGAGCGGCGGCGGATGCATGCCGACGTGCTCCTTCATGTTCATCATTGGGTACCTCTCCGGGTTACTCGCGCCCGAGTACCGGAATGGCGGTATCAGCTCCAGTGTAGTGTCCGCTCGGCACTCACACGGACGTAAATCAGAGGACACTGTCCTCTATTCGTGTCGCTGGGGATGTGGCGCGAATGAACCGTTAGATTCTGCTCTCTTCCGTTTCTTTTGCAGCTTTTCCCATTCAATATTGTAAAGATGATTACAATTTGCAACAGCCGTAAAAAAACAATGTCCCTTCACGGTAATCTATAATGGTCGGTGCGGCGGAGTTGAAAGAAAGGTATGACCCGTTAAGAGGCCGCCTATGCCCTACGTCCTATTCTTTCCTGAAGGGCACGCGATCGATAGTTCTGCTCGTCAGGCGAAGATGTCTGCGGGGGAACTGTTGATGTGCCTATACACACCTGTTTCTCGATAGACCCGAGCTGTAAGATGGTCGTGCAACAATGTGAAGTCAATGATAACACGGACGGTTTGTGTCTCGGCGCCTCGCCTTACCAGGAGAGATGCGGAAGCGCACAGGTTCTGTCATTGATCACCGTCCGAAGTTAGAATGTTTATGAAACAAACAGTTTGTCGTTTCGCAGAAATAGCAGTGTATAGCATCTCACAAGTGGGCCCTCGAGTCACATGTAACGGAAACTCCGCGAGTCCTGGCGTGAGTCGACCACGTAAGGTGACGACCAGGTTGAGAGTGAGTAAGGATGTCCCAACACGGCGCTGTTTATCTGCCAGATCGAAAAAGCAACCAGCAGCAAGAATCAACCTTTCAAAACGCTACCTCAATGCGGCACTGGACGAGACAGACCGCGCCGATCAACCAGCGCCAGCCCAAAACATCGTTTGTTAAACTTGATGGAAACGATGATGATGGTGGTGGCGGAGCGATAACTTGTAAAGTGGACCACTCTCCTTTATTCTTCCCACTTTTTTGTCAGCCTAGCCGGAAGCCATCAACCAGCTAGCATCACCTGCCAGAGTATGGCCCTTGGAAAGTGATTCACTGCGTCGAGCGAGCATCAAACCTCCCATTGGTTCGCCGCTGACATCAGGGAGAGAGCGCTATGCTTGTCCGCTCTTCTCTAGCTTGTACTACAAGGAACGCCAATGAGAGAGAGAAAAAAAAAAATACCAAAGCTCGCCGAGCAGTCACTTATTACGCATGCGCATTGTTCGACGACTTTGTTTTTTGGTTTTTTTTTTGCTACCCTTTGAATGGATTTTTGTGCTCGAATGTAGTAAGAGTACGACTCACAAACAAGTAATGTCTGTGGTCATAAAAGAAATAAACAAAATCCTTATCGCAGCAGTGGACTGCGGCCATTTACCTTGTGTAATTTTGATGAAACAACATCGTCCGACATTCAAAGCTATTACACATTGTTGAAACCATATACATCGACATGTTTAGTCATACTTAATCTAGTTGCAGTTGAGTTGAAATGAAAAATAATCTTCAAAGTAATTGAATTCACCTCATTTTCCACATTGAAGTAGAGCATTTTGTCTCGTCACATCCTTTATGTAACATGCATCTGAATATGAGCTGTGATTATCAGTTGTAGGACTGCTCATCTAAAGAGTGTATAGATTCGGAAGCAGTTCTAACACATTATTTGGAGTAACATGAATAAATCATATCCAATTTAAATCATTACAATTTCATCACAATCTCTATGATTAAAATTAAAAATGACTGGAGATCTCTTTTTATTTTTGTTGCGCTAATCGAAATCGAGCATAATCAGTAATACAACCAACTCAATCACACTGCAGACGTAATGTGCAAGATTGTACTTTTGTTCTTTTTGCATACTGATGATAATGATAATGATACTACTACTACTACTAATAATAATAATAATAATGATAATAATAATAATGATAATAACAACAATAATGATGATAACAATAATAATAATAATAATAATAATAATAACAATAACACTTGTCATTACGAAAAAAAAGATTACTGCTTACCATTAAAGAATCCTAGCTGGTATAAGGCTTGTAATCAAGTTTTCTTCTTTTTTTTCACAGCTACTAGCTCCCTAGCTGAGCAAGATGGGATAACCCCCAAAGAGTCTACAATTTGCGTCAGTAGCTTTTAGATACGTCACCATAGGTTTTAATCGTGTAAATGAAAATATTTATGAGAAAAGTGCCCGAAGAAATTTACAACGAATTTTCACAGAATTAAATATTGGTAATGAGATGAATTTCTTCTGTGTAAACACCGCGGCTTCACGCAGCCTGTATAACCACTTTCATCATGATATACTTAGTTTTTCTGAACGGAGAAAAATTACATTGTAATAGTTGGGTGCGAAACACCTTTATGATAGCATCTACGTGACATAGATGTGTGCAACACAGCGCTAACTTTTTCACACAGCGACCAACTCAACGTTGACTTCAGGAGTTTTATCTCGGCACTATGGAAGCTTCGCATCGAAGACACCGATAGACCGATAGAGGGCGTGGAGGGATGGGGGGGGGGGGGGTGGGGATTCTGCCTGATTTAGAGTCAAAACAAACATACTTAAATGAAGGCAATGATAAAGTTAATCCCCAGGACAAGTTGATTCTGAACCTGATATCCACTTTGGCTCTAATATTTTCTTAAGTGCTATAAACTTTGAGAAAACATTTATCTGAAATATGGGATACAAAACAAGAAACAAGTCCATTTGCGCAATACTTTTCATTCGAGAGATAAAGAAAATGAACTGAAAGTCAATCGAAAGTGAAACGTCGTCGTTATTTAGCCCAACTTTAAAGGGTGATGTTCGTTATTCCGAAGGTTCGTTAATCCGAAAATTAGATTAGGTTCCTTACACGTATAGATATTCGTTAATCCGAAAATGATGTGGGACTTTGTTAAACATTTTGTGCCGTTGTTCAGAAGGTGCATTAATCCGAAAATGAAATAAGGTTCGTTATTCTGAAACACACATATTCCTTGTACTTAGATATTAGTTCATAGGAAAATGAAATAGGACTCGTTCTTAATCGCAACGTTTGTGGTGTTATTCTAAGATTCGTTATTCCGAAGGTTCGTTACTCCGAAAATGAGAGGGAAAAAAGAGCGTACTTACGAACCTTCAGACTGACGAACATTTTTAATTTCATTTTTTGAATTGCGAACCTTCGGAATTACGAACGTCCGGAATAACGACCCTTCAGAATAACGAACTGTAACCGATTCCAACTACTTTAGGGAACGTCTTCAAAATTGGGATTCTCGTCTTCACCCTCTGATCCTGGAGTGGTAGGTTTTCCAGATCCCTGCTTTAATAAATCGTCAATGGTACATTGTGTTTCGCTTGAGGATGTTTTTGCACTGAATTTTCTATTTGACAGAGAGTGTGCATCTGTCTGTATTTACCCGTTCTTTTGGAGAGAGGTTGTCGTACTGCTGGTGTAATTAGTCTTCATTTTTACTCTGTCACAAGCTAAAAATTTTCTTTTCGTGTGAGAATGAGCAAATGTTTACTGTTACTTTCGAAGTTTTACATCTCCTTTTCCCACCTCTATGTGATGGTGGTGATTTCAACGATTCATTGTCTTCGTTGATAGCAATTGATTACCGAATATACCATACTTTTAGCAATGCTACTACTACTACTACTACTACTACTACTGCTACTACTACTACTTTTACTACTACTACTAATACTTCCACTGCTACTACTACCTATACTACTACTACTACTTATACTACGACTGCTTCTTCTTCAACAACATCACCAACTACTATACTACTACTACTACTACTACTACTACTACTACTACTCTACTACTACGTACTACTATACCATTACTACGTACGACTGCTGCCACTGTATACTACTACTTCTACAACTGCTTGCTGTTATTGTCACTACGCTTAGTAATACCATTGTAAACTACCAGATTTTACTATCTATATACCCGTGATCAATGTTTACATCAATAAACCCTTTATGTTAACAGATGTGGTGGTATCCGAGATGAAAATTATGATCACACCTACATTTTAATATCATTGTTATGCACAATAGGATTGAGGACATTAGAGTTTCACACCCACCAAACAGAAACATAAACAATCGGCTGATAACAGTCATCGAAATTCATTGTTCTTCAATCAATTTCCTTGTGGACCCGCTCACCATGTGTATCATTCGATGGGCTTCAAACATGCGAACGACTTGCTTGTGATTTGTTACATTCTGATTTCTATTAGGCAATCTCAGTACTCGGTTCGACAAAGAAAGGAGGATTCAGTGCAAAAGAATTTAAAAAAAAAAGAAATATCATTGATGATTATACGAACCGCCTGTCTCTTGTCTATGAAGTAACAAAGCCTCATTGAGATCGGTAGCTATAATTCGTCTAAACCTTCGGAGAACAAATTGTATGTATTGGGTCATTACTGCTAAAAATCTTTTTATCGAGTGATTCTTCTTTTTTTTTCCGGTGTAATCAGGATTCAAGGCTGGCCAGAATGCAATTGTCATAATTCGTTTCTTTTCCGTCAGCATACGCGAATATGATGATGATAGGGACATGTTTTCAAATACGTCTCGTGACCTTAATTCTGTACCAATCAATCCCATGGTCCTCTTTGTGAATGCGCGTATCCAATTTGCGAGAACGGTACGAATGGTGATGAATTGCCTCTTTTGTGAGACACATACACATCAGCACACAGTTTAACCCGTGGTATGGTTCTTGATTTAAATCAGATAGCCATTCAGATGTAGAGCTCATTATGCAGAGCTATATGACTGCATGAATGGCAAAACATGGGACATGGAAATCCAGCCTGTCCATGACCGCGATATCACTGGTAAAAGCACAAAAACATGAAAACTCATCCATTTTCTCACTTACTGCTGGTAATGAAGACGAGGTAGTGAGCTTTCAGATTTGTCAGCGAAATATAACCGCAGAGGATTAGATGGATAATAATGGTCAAATCTACTGAGAAAAAAAAAACACACCCCAAAAACAAAACCGTGATAACACAGATGTATAGTAAATGAAATAATCTCTAAGCCTGAGATGAAAGGGATAATCATGGTGGACATAGATTCTTCATATAATCGATTAAATGACACTAATTATGGACCAGTAAAAAGTTGGTCTGTAAAGGGAGAGTACAGTTTTATAAGCACGACAGTGAAAATTTTTGATCTAAATCAGATAACGATTAGGGAAGTTATTACTTGATTGCTTAATTTATATACCTCAAAGGCCCGAATTCACGAAGGTGGTACAATTGAAACTATGGTTTAAACCATGGACAAAGACTGTAATTTTGTATGGGGCGCCAAGTGTCGCATGGCCTATTTCGTTACGAGATCAGTCATTTCGTCGATTTCGTCGACGAAATGTTCATCTTGTTACGAAATGTTAACATTACATCGACGAAATGATCATTTCGTTAACGAAATGGCGACGAAATGACTGATTTCGTAATGAAATAGGCCATGCGACACTTGGCGCCGCATACAAAACTACGGTCTTTGTCCATGGTTTCAATTGTACCACCTTCGTGAATTCGGGCCTTATATAGTGACTGCCTTGTTCAAAAATGATCTTCCGCATCACAATCATGTCACACAACGTCTCCTTCCCGTCTTATATCATAGTAAGGAAAGTGAAGTTTGGATAACGTTTCTTGTGACTTCCCATTACCACAAAAGCACGGCCAGGCCTTTGTTACGGATGCACGTCACGAGTTCGAGACCCATGAATTATATAGCCCACGAGTCATACAGCCCATGAGTCATACAGCCCACGAGTTCGACACTATAAAGCAAACAAGGCCCACGAGACCGACACATTAAGCCCCGTGTTGTAATGTAGATCTCGTGGGCTATTTTCACCTAGTGTCGAATTCATGGGCTGTATGACTCGTGGGTGTCGGTCGCGTGGGATGACCCCTTTGTTACTGGCCTAAAATCCATAAGGTCCTGGAAGAGGTTTGTTGCAAAAATGATCACATTGTCTTCATTGACTTGGCATCCCTGCATTTCACTACATTCACTACGTCTTACTTGTTAGAAATGTTATAGGAACTGGCTCAATTTATACAATCTGCACAAATCAGCAAAAAGTATGAAACTTTACAAATTTGTGAGAAAAGGGGATCTTCGATATTTCAAAATATCTGTCCACAAAAAAGAAAATTCTGCAACCAAGACAAATATATAATATGTAAACAACAATGAGTTCAAAGATGTAGAGTACAGTAAAAAAAAATAAAAAAAAAGAAGAAGAGGATCAAGAATAAACAACAAAAATATCTTTGCTGCGACTTGATGGCCAATTATGCGAGTGACAGAGACTTTTTATACAGTGGGACGTTTGAATAAGAGAATAACCTTCCAAGTTTTTTATTTCTTATTTTGATGAGAATTATAGGAAAGTGTGAGGTTGCATAATAGGGCACGCAATGTGAGACATGATGTTAAAGCCTTGTTAACACCGCCTTAATTGCAAATTTAAATTCATATTGGTCACGTTGAAGCACGTTGGCATGATTCAGTAATGGATATTGATTGTTACATGCGTGATGCAAGAACGGAGAACATGGCATGTGGTGGCCAAGATCATTAATATGACACTCGGGAAAATTATAGACCACTTCTTGAAAAGTGGTCTGTCTGGGTGATACCTTTTGCTTGCCACCAACAAACTGACGATTGCTCTTTTCATTCTAACCTCCTTCGCGAATGCAAACGAGTTTTCAACTTTAACATATGCATGGCTAAACATAGAGAAAGGACATTAACTTTAGAACTTTTTTTCTTTAATTTCATGGGGAGCAGGGTGGTTGATGATTCTGCGAGAAAACATAGGGGTAAATCAGTGCGAAAGGGAGAAGTGTTGATTGAAACCCGCGGCACCATACCTGCAAGTCACGTACCGATGTGACGTACAGTAATACGAACAATCGATCGCCTGCAGGACAATATTCTTAAATGGAAACAAATCAATTATTCAATATGAAGAGATGCACTTTTGAACGTCGTTAATTTCACTTCGCTCGTTCTTCGCTCTATTCCTAGCTTAGACTTCATGACATGCCGAAAAACTAGCGAACAATTAGTGCATTTGCTGAAAAGGCGGGAGTTGGAAGTAGTGTCGACTTCAATTTTGGGCCTTTTTCACGTACACTGATCAATAGCTGTCGAACTTGCTTCACTCTTTTACCAATGCCAAAAGTCTGGAAATGTTGATTGTAGTTGGTACAGATATGATGCGAATTTCCCCCCTCCATTTTGTGACTTAATGGCGGCGGAGCAAGTGTAGCGAATGATTGCATCAAATCTTCGTAGGTCACGTACAATTTGCACTCATCTCCTACTCGGCTACTACTGTCTGTACTCAGGAGACCTTAAAAAACGTGGAACTTCTTCTTCCCGCGTTGATCTCTGTTTGTTATGCGATCTCTGCCTCTTCCGTCCTTTTTTTCCTTCTCGAGGGGGGGGGGGGGGGGGGGAGAGAGGTGAGGAGGGCAATCTTAATTCCCAAACTGATATACGCTTAACATGACTGTCTCCATGAACTCATGCACACCTAAAACACATTGGCGGGAATGAGTTCACTTTTCTTCACCTCCCTACTCTTTTGACAGTACACATTGTCTGACTTTGTCTGAGTTCCACTGAAAACGGCTGTTTCTTCTCCCAGAGTCAGAGTCAGAAGATATTAATTTCTCATCAAACGGAGCCGACTGATTTTTGCATGACTGACATGACATTAAACCCGCGATGTTGTTTGCGTCAAGTTAAGTGAAACATAATTGCTGAAAATCATCGAGACGCACGCGCGAAAAACACAGAGGGGATAAAAGAAAAGGACCTTGCATTGTCAAAATGAGGACATAAGATATGGGTAATATCAACTATGATAATGGCTACTCTTTTATATACGTCTGTAGTGTTCATTTGCCATCGCCCTGTTTGCTATATATTCCTCTTTTTATTTAATTCCCTTTGGGTAATTTAAAGATCCTCGCGCAGAAGACAACAGTGTCACGGGGAGTAGAGCAGGGAGAGTTCTTTCTTGGCCGCCACGACGCATTCTGACCAGAAACAATGAAGGAACGCTGGGGCGACCGTGTGAGGCCTTTTAACACAGAGGTTGCACCCTTTGTATCGTAACATGGTGGACGCGTGCGAGAAAGAAAAGGAACTTCGCCAAGCTGCCAGGAGAGGCCAATGAATAGAGAGAGATGGAAGGGGGAAGGGGAGAGGGGAGGGGGAAGGGCATGGATCGTGGAGGTGCGGAGAAAGAAATGGAAAGTGACATTAAGGATGTTAAGGGGAGATATGCATACGGGGATATTGGAGCATAATAATAATAGTCTGTAAAATAACATACATAGAAAAATATAAGGAAGGCAACGGATATCATTGTGGATGAGATGTTATACAAGGTCAAAGAAAAGGCCAGTTTTCAAATCATAACCTAAACTTATAACTGGAATCATCCTCTCTCTGTCTCTCTCTGTCTCTCTCTCTCTACACACACACACACACACACACACACTCACACACACACACACACACACACAAACACACACACACTCACACGCACACACACACACACACACACACACACACATATATATATATATATATATATATATATATATATATATCACATGAATGTATATCTATATATATATTGTATATTATACATGTATGAATAGATGTAGATAGATACACAGTCATTATATCATGTCTATTTATATCTATCTTTATACATACATGGGGCTTAATATAGGCATATATATATATATATGGAGAGAGAGAGAGAGGAAAGGAGAGATACATATACGATGCTTTTTCTTTTTTGTTTGGGAGATATGTCATTTCGTGAGATTTGATTTACTGTTCTACTACTGTATTTACAAGGTCAGGTATAATTTCGAAAGCAAGTAAGACATGGGAAAAAAGAAGTGGACTTGCTTTACATATATTTTGATTTGTTTCACATTTTGCAGATATCGATTCCTTTAAGTAAGATATAGTTTGCATAATGATCATATTCACACCTATTTTTTGATATGTGATTAACATAAAGATTATACTTACGTCTTGATGAAGGGGATGGCTTCATTCGAACGTACGTCAGGAAGGCTGTAAAAATGCTTGTATCGCCAAAGAACTAGACGAGGCTACTATATGTTAATTAATCATTTTTAATGTAATTCATTTTTTGTCCGTTTCTTCAATGGAGCATGTCAGTATGCATACGTGAGTACTGAAACAAGACCCGACATTTATTAGACATTTATCGTGAGCATATCAACGCCAATTTAATCAATTTGTTTAATCAAATAAGTGCTTGGTTTCTGTCACCGTTTCGAGTCCTCCTCTGTTTTTTACCCCTCTGCACCCGTCGATTACATGACCAACAATATTGCCTGGCACGTATTCATGTCCTCTCCCTCCCCCCCCCCCCCCTCCCCCCGCCCATCCCCGCTCCTAAATTTGACCCTCTCCCCACGCACACTTCGGCTCTTCGTTCCCTCTGCCAGCGTTTGCGGGACTGGCCGCCCTTTTTTTTTTTTTTGTGGCAACATGTGGGTTGGGATACAGGCCTAAACGTGTATATACTCGTGACCCCATCATGAGGAGCGTGGTGTGAAGTGTATGAAATACAATATTTGATGGACTAGCGTTGTGAGTTTTGGCCCCCTGCTCCTCTTGTCATCGACACGCAAATATCGACGCGAAGGTGGCGGTGGAGTGCGGGGAGTCCCGGCAAGGCATCGGTGGGTATTGACAAGCTGTCTTCCTTTCGCGATTAGCGCGAAGACGGAAATAACAGGCGGGTAAATGCTACCGTTGTTTAAAAAAGGGAAAATATGCTTGTCAACCCTTCCCACTTAATAAAAGGGATAAATTTTCATCTTAAATTTGAATCCATGACAGTTAAAATGACCTCTCGATGCAATAAAGTGGTAAACTCTAGAAATAGCTAAACACATGAAAGTTATGACTTATCATAGCATGCCTTTTGTCCACGTGATTTCTATAAAGCTTTCTCTTGTGTAAGCACTGGACATCATTCTGGAAATATGAAAAATTCCCTGTCAATCAGAAGTCCTGGGAATCAAGTTATTGATCAAAATATGCCAAAGAAATGCCAAATACTGCAAACGAGGGTACGTTGCTCTCCATACGAAATGTCACACACCCCATGTCTGGTGGTGTTACCCCAAATGCACTATATCCTCCTTCTTTACATCTTAAAAGAGAAAACATTTCCATGTGTGTATGCACAATCATAACACGTATATAGATAAAATGCGTAGCGTAGACTTTATGCAAAATGAAACTCGTTCACTGAGTACATCGTGTAAAAATTTTTGTTATCCATCTATCAGATATGGAGATATCTATATTAGTGATGTGTAATGCATGTATTATAATCTATATATAATTATAATAGATATAATGATATCATATATGTGTAAATATATAGGCCTATATATAAGCAGACCTCTCATATAGACACATTTCTAGTTATAATCTTTTTTATCTTTTGGTTTTCGTATTTTTTTTTTGTATCATGTGTAAAGGTGCTGCGATAGATCTGTACTCCGAGTTCTTGATTCTAAGACCGGTTTAGCTCCAATAATCAAATAAAAAGTCAATTAATGTCTTAATATCTTATTCAATATAATCGTATTCATGTGATGAGCAAAGGTACCTATTTATTCTTGGAAGACAATTTGTAGTATCTATGTAATCACAGTATACGCTTTACGGGAGACGGGATTTTAGAAACTGCTATCAATTCGCAAAAGCTTGACGATGTTTACATGAGCTCAATTCATGCTTGCGATCTTCCAAGCAATAGCGGCGCATATTGACGGAGGTCTTTTTCGTGTAAATCAAACTGGAAAAAAAAAAAAGAAGTCATGCCTAGTGTGTGTATAATTACCATCGAGCAAGTGAATTGTTTAGGCTTCAATGAAAGGAGGAAGAAAATGAGGATATTTACCGAGGCCTCCATGAGAGAGAAGTATATAATATATAGAGAGAATGTGAGATAAAGATGGAGAGTGAGATATAGTGAGAGAGATGAAGAAACTGGGGAGGAGAGAGCGCATGAGCGACAGAGCATCGTAATTCGCGATACGGTGTACCGAAAGACATAGTTCAAGTCGACTCCAACCTTCATTTCATACTCCGCTGCGCACCGGCGCGGTGGGGCTACAGGGTCTATCAACACAATGCCGCCGCACCGCCTAATATTACTTTACCTTTGCCGGTACGGGCGGCGAGGAATGATGCGTGCGTGCGCGTACACTCTTGCGAGCAGTTCTGGAAATTTTGAATGAAACCTTTCAAACAGCAAAGCGATGCTAGAGTACGTCTCATTCTGAGCTTACTAACCACCACTAGCAAACTTAACCAAAATTCAACATCAAAACTTATTTACCGCTTATTTTCAATATGAGATCTTCGTTAGCAATGCCCTCCCTTACCAACAGTTATCATGTTTATTTCTGGATCAATCTCTGCAGGTCTTATTTGCTAGATTCAATTCAATTCGATCCAATTCAAATCATATCTAGTTTCAATATGATATTTAAAAGAGTATACAAATATGTAATACATGATAAATGAACATATACATAATATGATAATGATAATGATAATGATAATAACATTAATGATAATATGAATTTATATTGCGCCAAATCCAATCTGTAAGAATGCTCAAAGCGCATACATCCTATGATAATTAAATCATATTGGATATTATATATTAGTTTCGTGATGATGATGTGGACTTAAATTTCCCTCATTGTAAAAGCCTATAACGATCACTTCGTAGCTTTTGGCGCCGACGTCACAGTCTCACACTTCGGACGTAATCAAAGGCGTACCGTTGGCAAACAGGAGAGTTCTACACAATGTCATTATCACATTTATTTTTGACTCTGCAAAATGCACAATGACGGATTGAATATTTGCAATTTTGTTTTCATAGATATAGGGCATTAAGAGCACTGTTGTATAGAGTAATGATAATATTAATGTACGCAGGTTATTTTCTTTCTTTAGTAAAAAAAAAATACAACTGCTTGGTAGTTGCCATCTAAGATATCGCATTTTTATCCGCTATTCGTTTGTGCTGTACTCGTTTAGTTTTAAATTGTTCGAAAATCAAATCCATCATTCTACATTCTACTCAGCCATAACAGGGAAATAGCAGGTAAGAGTGTATGTTTTGTTTTAGTCGTGTGTAACTTCATATTCTTAATTTTCCATCAGTAGACAGGAGACTTCACCCTGCTTTCTCCCCGCTCACACTTTTCTCTCCTCCGTCGGACACCCTGTACTGACATCCTTTCCCTGGGATAGATATCTCTTAGCATAACCTTCGTAGCTACCGTCCCCCATGCCCCGTATAATGAGGACTGCGATGATCATAATGTAGCGGGGTTTAATATACCCCCTTCGCTGTATAATAGAAACTCAGTTTGCGCCCCTCGAGACTCTTGGCAAATGAGGTAATTAGACTACGGGCTGAGACGGACCACAACCTCCGGTGGGAATCGAAAGAAAAGAAAGGGGAAGGAAAAAAATAGGTGTTAGAATCGCGCGCTGATGCGCGGGGAAAGTAATACTCTCACTGCAGAGCTCGCTTGCGGCCTGGCGAAATATACCCAAATCTTCCCGCTTGCAGAACAAAAAGAGGAACATTTACACACTCTTCTAAAACGAGCTAATTTCCTCTCGATATTTGTGTTGTAGCACCGACAAAATATGTCTAGCATGATATATTCTGAGGTCTTCTAGCTCCATCTTTTTCTGACGTGGTTACGATCGAGACCGTCCATGACCGCACGCGGCTAAGTACGGGCCGCTGCGTTTTCCCTGATGCGGGTTCATCACGGCGTCATGGGAAAAAAGGAGTAGCGACTCGACCCAAAATATCAACACTTTGCATGCGCACATAGTTCTTGACAGTTGCACATTAATTACAGTTGCACAATGGCATTTATATTTGATGAGAAAAATTTCTCGCTCTACATTCCACTTTTAAAAGTTTACGTCATGCACCGTAGCCTGGATTTGACCGCGTGTAGGACTTAATTACGTCAGGGGGACATTATAAACCTCACAGAGAAAGACACAATATACTGTAAAGGCTCTCCTAGGAGCATGATGATTTTATTCTCTGTATTAAATCACTTGACTATTCCAGCTTTTTGAAACGAGCATATAGTCAGACCATAGTCAGGCCATCGTGGGTTTATATAGATCTGAATTACAGAACGATGATGACAAAGATGATGATGATGACGACAATAATGATAATAATAATAATAATAATAATAATAATAATAATAATAATAATAATAATAATAATAGTAATAGTAATAATAATAATAATAATAATAATAATGATAACAATAATAATGATAATAACAATGATGACAATAACAATAATAATAATGATACTGATAGTGAAATACTAATGACATCTACAATAATATTCATAATAATGATAATGATAATCATCATAATCATCATCATCACAATTATAACAACTAGCAATGATAATCAACAGCAATTAATCATATAATCGTACTGATATCGATAGCAATAGGGTAATGATGATAGAAGTAGCTTTGAAAATATCTACCACTGGGTCAAGAAGAAAATAGGGAAAAACATTGTCAGAGAATGAAGACATCGGGCCAGACTCGAGATTTGTCAATGAATGTGTCCGTAACAATCTCTACTGTACCGCACAACTCCTATACCAGTACAATCGACAATGTTGGTAAATGTTGGCCTAAATCGCTTCCAATTTACGTATCTAATTATATTGTTTTTGGACACAAGTTTGTTTGTTTGGGGTTTTTTTTTTCAAGGATAACCACACTTGTTTTTGTGTGTGGGCAAGATGACGTTGTTGGTGTGTGTATGCATATGTAGTTATGGGTGTGTTTGTGTTAGTGTGCGTTAATCCTGTATGTGATTCCTGGAGCATTTCACTCCGTTGTCCTTAGTTAGAATGAAAAAAAATTTTTTTTTTCTTTGTTGCCTATTGCCACAAATGATGTTGTGATAGAAATGTTGTTTGTGTTGTGTAGCAGTAAACGCTGATCTGATATACAAGCTGTAATTCAATTCAATTCAATTCAACTTTATTTCATACTTCTCGTATATATCAATATGACATCAAAAGTAATAGCACAAGTTCTTGTGCCTTGTCAATAATGTACAAAATAAACAAAACAATATACACACTATAATCATTATTCACACTATAAATTCACACTATAATCATTATAAGCAATTCTGATAGCAAATGCTATTTCAGGATGCCATTTTGTGAAAATGGAAGCCTGTAATACCACAGAAACGATTCCAAGAATCAATTGATAACGGAATGATTCGCTTGCATAATTTAATCATTTTTTAAGAATCAACACGGCCTACTTTGACCCATGTGGCATTAAAAAAACAAAAACAAACTGTGGTGATAGTGGATGTGTGGTGATGTCTGTGGTGTATCCATGGAGACGGCGATGATGGTACAATAGTGGAGGTAGGGAGAGTGAGAAACGATGATGATGATGATGATGATGATGATGATGATGATAATGATGCTGCTGCTGCTGCTGATGATGATGATAATGTTGTTGTTCATGTGATTCTGATAATGGTTACTGCGTGATGGAATACGATTTTAGCGATTTGTAGACATATGTGTGGAGATAGAAATGAATTTTCTTGAACATGGATGCAGTTGATTGTGTCTAATAATTATACCAAGTCTTAGGTTTTGATACGACTGGAATCCTATCGCTGTCTACTTCATGATGGTAGGATGAGTTTGAAAGTACTCAGAGACCTAGGGATCCATCCTCAACAACAAGAACAACAACGATAACAACAAAGGAATTTGCAAGGCAACCCTCAACGTAGTCCAACGTAGAACAAAATCAACAAAACGACGTTCGCCGCTATATTGTTATTCCCAGACCTGATATTCGTCTCTTCTCTTTGGTGCAAGTCGCGGGGAGGCATCCTGCGGGATCCACGTTATCAATGCGTTAGCTCTTAGAAAGCCATCAGGAGTGAGGGTTAAGCACAAGTCAAGAAGATCATCACATAGAGTAAAGTCTATCCTGAAAACTCAATTACCATCTAAGGATAATTAGCGACCCATGTTCGGGGAAGTAATGTACACAAATCCTCCCCAGCTAGCGCGAACTACACCCTCGCCTCGACTCCAGCTTGGGTCCTCTCGTCCTTTTGGCGGCAAACTATTAACGCCCTCGCCTGAAATAACCATTACAATCACACATAATTGTTATATAATTCATGGGCGTTGATGTGTAACTTCACGCTAATTACGCGGGATGGCTCGACAGCTGCTAGACTGCTCAGAAGCGCCCAGCTCTACCACCCACAGCAACGTGAAAACAATTACCCATAAAATTACTTGACTTTACTCATCGCCAATGTCGTGTCAAGTATCGTCTTCGAGACCCGTACTTCACTTTCTCTACCCCCCATCTCCTGCCCCTCACAATGTGGAGTGATGTTCTTCACAAAGTACTTTTCACAATGTATATAGTTGAGAAAGTTGTATGAGGCATAATATACCGGCGTCCTGAGTACGCCTAATTGACCAGTCTCGCAAGAATGAAGCGACCTGTTATGACCAAATGATAGACTTCTGCAGAAAAAAAAAATAGTGCCGGCAACCTGCAATTCTAAAGCGAAAGCCACTGCTTTTTAAGTTGACTTTGACAAATGGAGCAAAACTCAACTTTGACAAATGGAGCAAAACCAAATAAACAAAATGTAGAAGTCTTAATCACATGATCATGGAAATGTCATACAATTTGATTAGTAAAGAGATTTTGATCTTTATGCAAATCGTTGCCTAACTTCCAAGCTGTTGTTGTTGGGTGGTTTTTTTCAACTTGAAAAGGTGATAAATCATATCCATCCCATGAAAAAAAAAAATGGTACGGTTGATGCAATAACTTGATATTGAAAAACGTATCTAATTTCCACAGTGTGGTTGGGAGCGTTATTTCTGTTCTTCGAAAAACACGTTCTACGTATGGATCCCAGAACTCTTTTACTCAATGTACGATCTTAGTTAATATTTTACAGTTACATCCGTCCATCTTTGTATCTAAGCGTTAAATAATCATTGTAGACTCTGTTTTGTTTGCCATTTTGTTGACGAAGGTGGGTTACAATGTAATACTATGAGTAATAAACTGTTTCCATCCGTGTATGTCTCATACATGTCATAGTCGGACAATCTTCTGTAGATATTAAGAAAGTCAGTGAACAACGAAAAGCGAGAGTCTTTGACAATAGTGACGTCACTACAAGAAATCCCAGCTTTTCAGAGGATGAAAAACTTTTAAGCACACAACGTTTTGTCTGCGAGAACTGCAGTTAATTACCACTCGTGTAATATCTTCCGAAACTTTACATTATTGAACATCTGAGACCTTTTGATGGATTAAAATTCATTTCACATGCGTTTGATAAGCACACATAAGGCATGGCTCGACACTAACTTTTTTGTTTGGTGGCCCTATGGGGCCACCAAAATCCTAAATTTCAAATTTTTGGTGGCCCGAGAGAAAAATTTGGTGTCCCGAAAAAAAAAACAATAAAAAACATTAAAAGTCTTTTTTTTTTAATGAGTCAAATATTTAAGATTTATGATAGTAAGAATTAGAAGTTTGACATATCTACTCATAAATAAATTCAACAAACTTGCAACACTCACTCTCAGGCATTCATTCAGTCCTTTTCATCCATCCTTTGAACAAATTTAACTGCTAATTTCCGGCGCAAAAAGTTACGAATTTATTGACATACTTTTCAAAAAATTTTGGTGGCCCGAGGCGGGCCACCAAATTTGCCCTTTTTTAAAATTTGGTGGCCCGACTTTCATTTTTGGTGGCCCCGGGCCACCGGGCCACCGTTAGTGTCGAGCCCTGCATGAGGGAATCTCGTTAAATGTATTGTGAACAAAACTGAACACTTTCTGAATATATAGTTTAAATATATGGTATAAACCATCATTCTATTTTTGTTATGCATTTCATAGGCCGTGCTCTTCGGGTTTCTATGTTGGCAGGCAGCAGATAGTGAGTCTCCGCTCCGCAGGAAACTCCAGAATGAAACCGTCAACATTAAACATATATATAGGCTGCTTTGATAGTCAATGCGGTGTATGGCTCGTCTCAAGCGCATCACACTCATCAAAGTCTCTTCCTCCCCTACCATCACGTATACCACTCCTCGCGAACACCCTCCCATTCCTCCTTCTCCCCCTCCTCCTTCTCCCCCTCTTCCTCCTCCTTCATCTCGTCCCTTGCTGTCACGTAGGTGAGGGCGTATTAAAGGAAGACTAGCACGAGAGCAGACTCAGACACCTGATGACTCTGTAATGACTACTTGTAGAGGCGGTTTGCATTTTGAATGTCAGCACCCTTCAACATTTTCTCTTTCTGCAAAAGCAAGCCATAGTTCACGGGATACCCAGAGCAGTCCTTAGGAACGAATCACGTGACGTCACACCGCGACCATTACTAATGTAATACCTGAGATTGGCATGAATACAGTCGATGTGACTCCCAGTGAAACTATGGCAGTTTATCAGAATATCCTGCTTCATGTTTCTTTCATAATCAAACGTACATGTTTCATAGCCATGTAACCAAATGGTTACATAAGTACATCTCATTTCTGTCAAATCCAAGCGGTGCTATAAACAACATGAGGAGGGTAATGATATCAATGTTTGAAACAGAGAGCTAAAAAGACGACAATAAAAAACTCCTCTCCCCCTCAAAAAAATACACGTTCTCTCTCAAACACACACACACATACACACACGCGCGCGCAAACACACACACACACACGAATATGCGGATGTAGGCCAAAAGTAACTCGAATAAAAAATCATGTGCTGTGACTTTACACAGTATATGCTGTTCCAGTAATATTCATTAATATTCATATGAAGGCTTGACTCAATGAGTGTTTGATTTCACAATTTTATGTAAGAAGGCGAAATAATGAAAATGGTATGGAAGATTGACGAGTATTCCGAATTGAAAGTATAGCGTATAATAGTGTTTCACAGTTGAGTGTTTCAATCATAAGATTTTTGGAAGATATCCCATCAAACCCATGATTGATTTTGATGCTCTAATTATCATCTTCTCGTCATTAAAGGGGATGGCTGGTAACTGATCAGTGGGAATCAGTGGGAATACTGGGGGATGATTGTTCCAATTCTTGTGGGATTCATTTAAGATATATTATATATCTATTGTTGTGTGAAAATTATTTGCTTCAGAACGGTCTCATATTCAAGTAATGTGCAGTTTAATGCCCCGTCACTGTACAGGCATGCTAACCTGAAAACATTAAACCGCACATTACTTGAATATGAGACCATTCTGAAGCAAATAATTTTCACACAACAATAGATATATAATGTACTCTTAAATGAATCCCACAAAGATCGGCACAATCACCCCAAGCATTCCCACTGATTCCCACTGATCAGTTACTAGCCCATCCCCTTTAAATTAGCAACTCTGATTTTCACTGTACATACACTATACATTGCCATGTGACTGGAGGGACTGAATAGAGTACTGGTTAAGAAATCAGAAAGAAAATTGTGAATACTTGCCAATCTGAGACACAAACATATAACTTTAATCTTATGAATTATATTGCCCATATTGATAAGGATTTGAAATGAATATAGTGATTTAGAACGAAACTTTTGATAACTGCAATCGAAATATATACAGCTCTCTCTCTCTCTCTATATATATATATATACATGTTTGAAATAGGCCTCAAAATGAAAGAGGTTGTATTTTACCTCATGAAATACCAGCAATGAATGATGAAAAATGATGATCTAAATTAGGCAGCATCATATTACAGGAATGGACTTTCTGGGACAAGATGGATAAATTGGACTTCCTGATAACGGTTTCGGGAACCATGAAAAAAAACAACAAACAAACATCAATTACAAAGTGGCAGCTAGTGCTAGCATGTTTTCATTGAATGCACTAAAAAAAATGAGATAATCTTTTATGATCTGAATAGAGGAATGATTGGGCGATAATTTGGCTCAGTAGATGGCGCGACTGCCTCCAGATCTTAAGGACCAAGAGCAATGTTGTGTGTGACCATACCGTCCCCTCTAGTAAGAGGCAAAACACTCTATCCCTCGGATAGGACATAAAACGAAGGTCCCGAGTGTGAGAGAGTCACAATTTATGCACGCAAAATATCTTGGTTCATTCATTCATCGTATTTAAGAGCAGAGTGCATAGCCCGGAGAAGTGGTCCCACCTCACATCCAACTGGACCTCATAGAAGACCAGCTTAGTGCAGTTGAATGGGCTATCCAGGCATCTGTGATCTTCTCAGAAGGAAAATGAAACAAACAAAAATGTTTTTAATGACTTCATATAATTCAATTCAACTCAATTCAAAATGATTTTATTTCCATATAAAGTAATGAATATGATCTTTTTAGGCTCCCTAAACTAGACTATGAAAAAGACAAGAAAAAAAAAAATCAAGTTACGTTGAGTGATATACTTAGTATTTGGAAGAGACAAGATATTTCTTGATAAAATGTTGTATCAATACTTTCTGTAGCCGTAACTTGCATTCACTAATTCACCGACTTAACTAGAAGGTTATTTTGTAATTTGCCTGCTTTTGCTCTTATGAAGTATATATATATATATATATATATATATATATATATATATATATATATTGCTCCTGCGATGTAACGTTTCAATACATTAAAGGCAATATACGCCTTTTGGAGAGTTTTGCATTGCGATACTCTGGTACAATAATGCTCTTTATTGGCTTACGCGGAAAGAGGCAGAAACACAGGTAAACGTAGGCCTATAAAATACACTGACTCACTTGTGAAACGCTTTTGATGCCAAGTTTCCATGTTCGACGCGTTAAAATTGCAACGGAAAATAGACTCATCCTCTCAACAGCGCACGAATTAAGTTGTTTCACCCTCCCTTTTCCGCTGGAAATCGCTATCAATTTTACATTTGTTTTGACGCTAATGATTTGCTGATCATATTTTAAATAAGGATGCATATTTCAAGTCGCCATATCAGGCCGCAAAACAGCTAATAATGCGCGGGTTTCACGAATCTGTTGCATCATGCAGAACTTCCTATAACGGGACTAAGAATATCAGGCATCAGCATGATGCATAGGTAACGACGCATCTCAGCCTACTTTTACACCTGCAACTTTAAACAAGTTTGGTGAGTGGTAAAAAAAAAGCGCGCTTTTCATTCACCTATGAATTATATAAGAACAGAGACGCACGCTATACATCCCAAAACAATGGGAGGACGGTTCTATGTACGGGTCAGCCCTGAAAATCAACACAAAGAGGACGAAAGCGTATGAAAAATTGACAGATTTAGACCTTATCGCTTGTGAAATTACTTTACAGTGTAGCTCGCCCGTGGATTAAATAAATTGCCATATGCCTAATTCGGGTACACTTTTCCGCGCTGCTTTCTTGCAAGCATGCAAGGAAAAAAGAGAAAGCTATTGTGTTCATCAGACTTTGACGCCATGACAATGGAAAGATCTCTGCGATCCAATTCTAACGTTACATTAAATAAATTAACCCGGTGCGACAGAAAAGATGACACATAGGTATCTATCTGATTGAATTTGATATCTGTGATTCATTTAGTGATGGCAGTTCTGGGCTGTGGCGATATTAATTCAAGCAAACACTTCGCGCGCGCGCGCGCACGTCCCTCTTTTAAAGGTTCGTAACCCCCTCCCCTCCACTACGAAGAGTGAAGAGTGTGTCATGAAAACAGTGAAAATGTTGACGTCTTTTCCCCATCAGAAAACTAGCAATTCGAATACTGTCATTTTGAAATACATTCCTATACCATTATTCAATATATATCATCATCTTGGTTATAGATACTATAATAGATATCATAGCAAAATACATCACGTATAAATTAGATTGTAAACAATGGTAAACAGAAGGTGTTTTCAAGGAATATTTTGTAGCAATCAATGTAATAAAGCTTAACAAAAGGGATGATATAATGCATTCTATGATACTTCATTTTACTCCATTCTTCTATTATTATTATTGCTAAATCCCCCACTCATTAAGATAACAAATATTTACGGTGAATGATTGTTATTTTTTTTTTTCAATCTCTATTTTCTTCCCTCAACTGCATCTTGCACTCACACCTGCAACTGCACTGCAACCACCTGATCACTTTTCTCCAAGAGAGTTGTGTTGTTGGATAGTCCTTTTATGAGGCCCCCATCCATTTCGAATCACTTACGATGGTGGTCTCCTGCATTCAATTATCTCTGTTATTTACTGAAAAATACTGTATATTTTATTTCATGTTTTTGTGTATGTATTCTGCTCAATGCAATCACGTATGTGTATCTATTTGTGTACTGTTATCGATTTATTTCACTGCACTTGCTATTCTTTGTCTTTGTGCTTTTGAAATTTGTATTTAATTTGTATCTGATTAAATGCGGAAATAAATCAAATCAAATCAAAAAAATTCATTGGATTTGTGAACAAATATTCAAACACAAAGACATGAATATACTCTTCAAGTAAAGTCGTATGTATGTGTCATAAAAGAAGTGAGCAATGTAAAACTCGAGGCTACTACTGTTATAAATCTGATCCCATCTGTAGAAAAGAAATCCATGAAAAAGAAAGTTGAATTTGTTATACATAGAAATATTATTTTACTGAGGCACCGTGTATACCCAGATCAACTTTCCGTAAACCTTCTATAGTCTAATAGAGGTCCCATTGCCAAACGAGCTCAGATCGTATAATGGATTGCGGGGGGGGGGGGGGGGGGTGATGGGGTTAGTGCAGCTCTTCTTCATTATCAAGAGTAGCCACCTGTTGTTTCAAAATTTATAAGCTAGACAGCAAACCCAATCTGCGAAGTGTCTCCTATTCAGGCAGAGGTGGCCTACTGGAGAAGACGCGCCGAAAGGAAATATACAGAACTTTACAAAAATTTACCTATTGTCACTACGAAAAAATGATAACTATAATACATAGCTAGATATTTTTCAGGGATCTCGTTCCAAAAAGGAAACGCTAAATTTCGTGTCATATCCAGCAGCAATGATAAGATCGATGACAACAACAATGAAGCTAATCTTTTCGGCCCCGATGATGCTAGGAAAATACAAATAAGAAAAAAAAACTTTTGATGAAAGTGGTTCGTTGCATTGATCATCATCAATATTGCATGCATATGCGTCCATATTAATGACGTCACATTACGTTGATTTTGCTATTTTTACCATCAAGTGTTATTGTCCATCATGAAAGGGCGCTGGTTATGAAAGAGCAGAAATCGGAACATCACTGCGCCTCCTATAATTGGCTGAACTAAAGAATGGCAGTGCATGTCGAGCAAGCAGGGAAACTTACTAGTGCAGCAGGTAAGAATAATCTAGGCTGCATGATCATGCTTCCTCGAACGCTGTACATATCCATGAGTTGGGGAGATAGTGGTACATAGACTTTGGGCGTGTTTAGTTTGTATACTACAAAACTGTACGAAAAAGAATAATAAGAAACGGGAAATAAAAACATGAAGTGGCCGCAAACAATAATTGTCAAATCACAAGTGTGGCTTATCTTTTTCGACGTTCATTGGTCTTGAACACAAAGAGATCTCTTTGAAGCTTGATATAATAACTCGTGCTCCTTGGTATGCAGTTTGTGATGAAACAGAATTAACCATAGAAATATGTCTGTCACACTATAGGTGATGCAAAATTTCACAGGGAGACTTTTTCGCTAAAGGTGGAGAAAAAAGAAACACACAAAAACCAAGACTTTAAATGTAAAAGGTGATGAAGAAGGGAGGGTAGAATGAAATGAGGTGAGATTTTTTTTCTCTCTCTCTGTCGATATGGCATAGATTCCAAGTAATTAGATTGTGTATATGCGCTTACCACTCTGCATGTCGTTAGCAACCTTCCGGCTATGTCAGCTTTTAACATTCCTTTCCATTATAAACCCAAACAGACAACATACCTCAAGAGAAAAATGTGCATGTATAATCAAGAAACTGAACAATGTATTCTTTGTCATGTATCTCTCAGCTGTGATTGCTTCAAGAATGTTATATGATGAGTACCAAATAAAATATCACTTGGATATGATTAAAAAAAACCTCCTTGAACTACGACACGGGAAAAAAAGAGAAGAAGAAGTAAATGCAAGAAAGAAGATGGATAGAATAAAAGGTAAAATAAAGGAAATGAATGAGAAGACAAGATGATGAAAAGAAGAGGAAATCAAAGGAAAAAAGAAATAGAATGAGAGAAGACAACAAAGAATGGACGGAAGATAAAGATAAGATATCAAGATGAAGGAATGAATGTGCAATGGAAGGAGGATTTAGAAATGGAGCCGAAGAATGGGGGGGGGGGGCAGAAGAGATGAGGGTGTGATATGTGTCCAGACGAACTCATGGGCTGCATGATATGATAATATAGAGGCTGAAAGTTAATGCATTGAAGTGCATTATACAAACACGGCCCGTTAGATGAATGCGGTGCCCTGAATGATTCATGAGTGAAATGAAAATTTAAACGTTAAACAAGCAATTAGTCGTGATGAAAACGATGATACAACCAAATTGATTTAATTATCTCGGCCGGATTACTTTCCGGGAGTAGGTGGTTAAAGTTGCATTCTGTGGAGTCAACACTCCTATATTTTGTTTTGTTTTGTTCTGTTTTTTTTTTTTTTTTTCTGGCGCTTTCCATTTTGGGCGCGCTAGTGGTTGCTGTTTATACGCTGTAAGAAAATATATTACGACTATTCTTCGACATCCATTAATACGTTTACACGACGAAGACACAATCATGAAAGAATTTTATTGAAGCCATTACCACATCCTCTATTGTCAGTGGCATTTTTTATCTGTCTCATTTTTATCCTTTGACATTTTAACTTCTTGTAGTCGTTTGTGAACTGAGATACTAACAAAAATATGCACATAGCGCAATCATATACATTGTACACTGTCATTACATTCTACGTATATTTTTTGTGAGTCCTGTTTTGTACCTATTTTAAGAAAATCATGACAAGAAAAGAGAACAAGAAGTTTACCCATCAATGTAAAAAAAAAAAAAGCACCCAAAAATGACAAGACAAGACAAAAGAAGACAAAACAAGACGGCAATAACCCAACAGCAACACCAGCAAAACCCCAACCAAACAAAGAAGAACAGTGAACGCGTTGTTGGACACGCCTGTAGTCTAATTTCCGAATGATTCTGGCGTTTGAACAAAAGGAAAAAGAGGCATATGTTGTTATTCAACCGCATCATAACGAGTTGATTACCCCACTCTGTGAAATGAGTCTGATGGCTAGAGATTGCTAATCACATGTTCATTCATGTGTTATTCAGCGGCAGAAGAGAAAATCATAAAATGCATTTCATTTCTGTCTTGTGTGGAGAAATAGGCCCTAATAGACATTGGCGTCACGAAAACACAATTATAACAAACCTCATGAACTTCACTATAATTTGCAGCATTATACTCTATTACTTAAAATCCATGTAGTCAGTTTCTTTCACTGTGAGGGTGCATTCGTGTTTTGTGCATGCATGAGTGTGTATGTCCGTGCTTTTTGCTTTGTTTGTGTGTTTGTTTGTTTGTTTGTTTGTGTGTGTGTGTGTGTGTGTGTGTGTGTGCGTGTGACGATGAGCTTGATAGAATATACGGTGTGAAGTTACATGTCCTTCCCTTTTTCAACTATTTCCCCCGTGTGTTACACCTATAACCTGACAATTTAAAGTAGTATTAAGAGAGAGAGAGAGACACAGAGAGAGAGAGAGAGAGAGAGGGGGGGGGAGAGGAGAAGGAGAAAGGATTAGATGGCAGGGGGGGGGGGAGTGTAGACAGGGGGAGGGGAGGGGAGAGAGGGAGGACGCAGTATATTGGCTGTTCATGTATAGGGAGGCGAAAGGACAATCAAAATCTGTAGAGACGTCCGAAAGATGTTCTGTTTTGTTACTTAAGTTACTTTTTTGTCAGAAAGAGATCATGATAAGTTCTCGTGTATTCTTGAAGACTATCGACCCCCTAAGTGTTATTGAATTAACTGAACTACATGTTGAATTAAACATTAACAAGTACATTCAAACAAATCGAACCAAAAAATAAATAGATCGATAATCTAAACTGCAATTAAAAAGAACTATATGCTGATAACACATGAGGCCAATTCCCAACAAAAACGCAAATTACAGAAGAAATTAAAAACCATTGTTTGATGAAGAAAAATTGATCAAGTTTGCGCTCTCTTCGCCTGAAATACATCAGTAAACGTGATAAACCCGTGATAGTTATGCTCAAAACAAGGTTAATAATTATATACTAATCTTGATAACGAACTTAGATGTCTTTTTACTGAAAATCCATCCTTGCGCTTATTGGAATATCATGGATTCTTTTAATAGAATGAAAGACAACAGTATCCCGTTAAGGATTGACATTGAAACTCTCCAAGAACGGAAAGAAGAATGATTAACATTTGGTGAAGTCTTGTTCAAAATGGTAAAGAAAAATTGATGGCAAATTTTATAATGTTATATTGACATTTTACCAATCTCCGTGGATAGAGAAAATAAGATCCTTGACATCATGCCTGTGGGCATGAGCAGTTTGGGGGACACATGGAAAACAGCCAAGCATAGATCGATTAAAAACTCTTGAATGTCGGCTCTTAGATATACAGTGTTTATACCCAAAATATATCTTCTTCTATATGAAATTCACCTTCCACAATTTATTGAATGTTTAAAAAAGACATCCATTTTGAAAAATATTCGATTGAACTACTAAAAAGGAAGTATTTTTTCCAGAGTGAGATGCTGTAACTACTACTTACCAATTCTCTGTGAGATTTTTAACTTAGTCATTACGAGATTTATTTCATTATCAATTCAAATGTCGTTTCTTTTCAAAAAAAATAAATCTTTATCTTAAGAAATGTTTTATAAGATGACACAATCTGTACAAAATGGAGGATGTCTTTGTCTATAAAAATTATAAAACTCCAATGAATCTTGTCAAGCCATGACGTAAGATAATGAAACACTTTGAGTAACACCTTTTCTTTCCATTTTCTTGAAACAAATTGAATTCACTGAATTTATTTTTCTCAACTTATGTTGTTACTGGCTTTGATTTGATCTTGACTTTCGGTAAAGTAAATCAGCTTAAATGCGCTTTTCACATTCCTATTCTTTTACCGGAACCTATCCATTTTTCTTTCTTCCTACATATTGTTTTATTTTTCGTCATTTTCTTCACTGTATTTTAGTGTTTTTTAGTTTGTTAAGTGTTTATTTGATATTGGATTGATCTTATTTCAATGTAACACGTCAGTACTGTAACCTGTATATAAATGTTGCAAATAATGAAAACAGTCGTTAATAATTATGCTATATATTTTTGCTATATTTTTGTGAATACCGGCCAACGACATGTAACCAGCTGAGATAAGATAATGGCGTCTTAATCTCACAAGTAGAAAAGATTATGACATCATCAATTTTTGTCAATGGGTCAGTGATTATCGTATTCCTTCCTTTTGAATATATTTATTGCTAAGTGATTATAACTCAATTTCATAACTTACTTTTTAATTGATACAATGGATACTTTTGACATAATTTCGAAAAGAGAATTTGGGTAAGAATTGTTATGATACCAGTGAGAGAATTTTGACGTCACGCCATCGTCACCTCATCTAATTTTAAAGAAGAACACAGAATGTGATTATGACCGATAATTCTTGTTTTCAATAAACTTCTGAAATTAGGATGTCTTTTTTTTAAACTTTCGTACTATCTTTTAACAATTGTATATCAACTTTGCATGTGATTATGCAGACATTAAGTTTATGAAAAGTCTTGTGACTAGGAATTGATTCCTCGCACCTTCGGTATCTTTGGATCCTATATGCTCGATTACCTTAAGTGAGGTTGATAACGCTGAAAAGCAGCATTCAAGATCATTTTCCTATAAACAGCCAAAACCTAGTAAAGAACGAACCTTGTTCCCAACCTCAATTAACTGCTAGCCACTGATAATGGCCATAAAAAAAAAAGATTCTAACAATAAGTCAGAATATTGGCAAGCAGTGAAACGCCAAACCCAGCTGGGTTGACCATTGCAGGAATAACTTCTGAAATGTCATAGTCGGAAAATAGATATATTATGTTCGATATGAAAACAAAACGTCGCAATCATCGTGTAATGTATTCTACTCAAATAACACTGATATTTCGATAGACATGCATATTGTATGAGTGCTACACCACTGCGGACAACAATGGACTTGACGATAAAATATTTACTGTTTCTCTTCGCTCCGTCTATATCTTAGCTACATCAATGCTGGCCAAGTCTTTGCGCGGGCTCGCGTGGCACCGACTTGAGATGGTGAAGAGCGGAGAAGTGAGAACACACACACTCACACACACTCAAACTCACATGCACTCATATACAGCGGAGAAGTGAGAACACACACTCAAACACACACAAACACACATGCACTCATATACAGCGGAGAAGTGAGAACACACACTCAAACACACACAAACACACATGCACTTATATACAGCGCAGAAGTGAGAACACACACTCACACACACTCAAACACACATGCACTCATATACAGCGCAGAAGTGAGAACACACACTCACACACACACAGAAACACACATGCACTCATATACAGCGGAGAAGTGAGAACACACACTCAAACACACACAAACACACATGCACTCATATACAGCGGAGAAGTGAGAACACACACTCAAACACACTCAAACACACATGCACTCATATACAGCGGAGAAGTGAGAACACGCACTCACACACACTCAAACACACATGCACTCATATATAGCGGAGAAGTGAGAACACACACTCAAACTCACACAAACACACATGCACTCATATACAGCGGAGAAGTGAGAACACACACTCAAAACACACATTCACTTATAATATACAGATAAAAGAGAGTGAGAGGGAGAGCGGGAGAGGGAGGGGGAGGGGAGATGGGTCAGAGAGGGTGATGGGGGGGGGGGGGGAATAGGAGGAGAGAGATAAGAGGAGAGTGGAAGAGATGAGGACCATTGTGGACGTCCATGGGAGGGAGGGCATCACTTTGAGTAGAAACGCTTCTCTGTTTATCAAGTGGCTAAAGAGATGTTATTAACTTCGAGTGAATTACAATCTCTTCAAATATTATGTTATATCTCGCTTTACAAAAAACAGTCGTAACAAGCTAGTGTATAAGTCTGGCTTGAGATGGAGAGAAAGTTATCTTATCTACATTTTGCAAAGCGTTTAGAGAATTACCGGTATATAGGCCCTCAGCAGAAGAAGTATGTTATACAGTATAGTTTGTTTGAGGTATTGCTGACGGCTCGTGATTTTTCATAAATCTTCCAATCAGTTTTCCCTTGTTTCCTTCTCAAATTGCTCGGAAATTCGACTGGAAATGTCGCTGAAAACGGGGACAAGTCCCACAAAGTGTTGCATTTCTGCAAGGTTCACGTGTTGCGTGCAACTGTGCATCAAGACATAAAACGGCCCCAAGTGCGGGAGGAGAAAAAAAAAACCAGAAAGGAAGAAATGGGGAGGTTGCCAGCTCGCTGTTTTATGATTAACGTGAACTAATGACGGGATTTGTCGCGCGAATGCGGCGAGGGATAATATTTTGTTGTTCCGCGTCTATTCTTCGTCCGTTCTGACTACTGCTAACCCCCTGGCTAAGTTTTATACGTCACCAAAACACGGACTTGGCGCTTAAAACCCGCTAACTCTTTATTTAATATTCAAATCCCTCCCCGGCGTAACTTTCTCCCTTTCGTTCCGCACCAGTCTATATCTTTTTCTCGTTGACTCAATTTTGATGTACTCGTAAGACCCTCATTTTTCTTCCGTCAACATTATTATCCGTCTTAAGATCCATCTACACCGACTACGGGGTCGTTTCCCCCCTTCATCGTCAAGAGCTGCCTCAACAAAACACAGTATACCCATGCCAGCTAGCTATCTCTTAATGGGTAAGGAATTACCCGCTAATCTTATTGAGCAAGTGCCGCTTTGTACTCGCCTTACCCATAGCCCTAAGAAATGGCGAGTGATACGAAAAAGGCTGGCCCGTACCCACGAGATGTTTCCTTTTGCTCTTTTCCCCCCGCCCTTTTTCAGGCCCAACATCATTCGCCGCCTCATCGTCACGCCGGCAGAAAGTTTTTATTTTCGTTTTTGTTCTCAGTTCTCTCCTTTTATGTCTTGGTTCTTGGCGATGTCATTTTCTCTTTTTTTATTGTCCTGAATCGCTAGGATAAGGCACACACAGAGGGGGGAAAGCGACTAAAATATTCATGCACATAGGGCCATCAGCACGGAACCTAGGCGGAGAGGCGCTGCGACAGATGTATGTTAGCTCTCGATAGCATATCCACCGTACGTGCTCTTTGCTCGCCGTCGGTTGCGACAGTCTGCAGAAACTGTAGCGACGTTTCTTTTCACACAATCGCTTGAGAAACACATCGTAAAAAGAAATAAATAAAGGAAACAAACAGAAAGAAAATAAAGCACACTATCTCTTTTTTATGTTAGAAGTCAACTTTAGGAGATGTATAACTTTTTTCTCTTTCTTTTTTTTTTGCGTCGAGTTTATTCAAAAGTTGGCATGAAATTTGTATTGGGTGACCACTTAATTACGACACCTGCCACCTTAGTATGAAATGGATCAGTGGTGCAATAATTCTTAATGAGAAGTGAAAGAAAAAGGTGAATGTTCATCTGCGGTGGTCATACACCATAATTATTCCCAATCAATGTATTTACAAGTCAAAGACCTACATCTTTTCCTTTTACCCTCCTTCACACACTCTGATAGGGCCATGCCTTGGTTGTGTAAATAGACTAGTGCATGCATGCGCATACGCACACGCACGCACGCCCACACACATACTTTTTTTTCCAATTTTTGTTTTATTTCGATTTCATTCGTTGCCTTACATTCCACTTGAATGTTTGAATAAACAAAATGAATATATACATATACCTTCTGTTAATGAATACGCTTACATCATTCTACTTGAAATGTTCAAGTAAACAAATGTACCTATTTCTAAAATGTATACAAAGTATAACATCTTCACTCAATAAGTACACAAGAAACAAATAAATGAAATCGCTTGCATAAAAAACATACACACACACATACGCACACACACACACACATACACTCACATACGCACAATTCTACTAGGTCTATAGTTGTATTTATAACTACATAATAAGAAATATGTTCGTTGTAATTCCAAAGGGTTTTTTTTGAAGACCATTACAGTTAATTAACATACTCTTTCTTTAGTTAATAGTTAACGTCTGATCTCTGCGGTAGTTGCATTGTTATTTGTAATGTTGTAACACACAGCATCTGCAATACCCCAGTTTACTAACAAAGAGAAAATATGATGCACTCATCTTTTATAGAATGTATTTCTAGCAACCAGGGAGCCCCCCCCCCACCCACCCACCCCGCCCTCCCCGACATTTGTAGTAACACGAATGAGAAATGCAAACAAGCATTTGAATGAACTTATTTAGAATGTTTAAAGGAAAAGCTCGTTAGTAGGTGCTCAGGCCGAAGTTAATAAACAAAAACAAAAATAAAAATACCACGATAACGCCCTTGTGAAACGAACAATTTTTAAGTAGATTGTTACTTGAAAACGAAGGATTTTTACTTACAATGATAGAAATGGATAGCACAATAACAACAACAAAATCTTGTCCAATGTGATATGATTATTTATTTATATGCGTTTATTTATTTTTTTGAAAATGTATTGATTTATTTATTCATTGATATATCTATTTATTTATCTATCTATTTCGTTTTATTTATACAGGGTGGCCCCGTCAGTAATCAAGTACTGTTTTCCAGAGGGCCCTGTAAACAAACACATACTAGTACTAGATAACAAAAAAATAACAACAACAACAAATGGTTTCCACCTAAAAGAGAGATGCGATTCCCAGTAATGCTCTCATAGATGATACTATCATTCATTATGAACGCAATGATAATTGAGGGAGAAAGATTTGCGGTGACACCATGTGTATGTAGTCCTTAACCGGATCGTTGTTTGGCAGAAGAGCCTAGAAAGAGGAGAAATGAAGAGGGAAGAGACATATGGGGGTTGTGAGGAGGGCAAAAAGAGTGGGGGACAGTAATGATAATTGTTACATCATCAGGTGCCAGCATAATACAGTAATACATTGTGCCAATGCCAGGTGCGCGCATACCAGACTCATCATGAATCTGTGCATTTATTTTGTTTCAAGCACTTTTCGTGCCTCCCTCGCACCAGAGACGGGCTGATCGGTTGTTTTTGATAATAATTTTATTGTCATACACATAATCAAACAGATCAGTGAGGTGTTATAGAACTATGTACATTTTTGTCTTATGGTGTTTAAAAGCGTGGGGTTTCATACTACCCTTAATCATATAATGTATGTATGTATGTATGTGTGTGTGTGTGTGTGTGTGTGTATAGATGCACGTAGTCAAGTATGCAAATGTGTGTGCGTGTGTACGTGTGATCACAAACAAACGCATTTATTAGTAAATGAATGCGGATGTTATATAGCCTACTGATAGGCCTATACACACTTGCCCTGGCACACATACACAGACACATACGCATCGGTTGATACCTATATAAATTCATGCATTTTCGATATAGCACACGGAGGTACAAAATTGCTCATTTTTCTTCAGCACATGACTGTGTTTTTCAAGCAATAGGATCCTCACAATAATGTAAACTCGTATTCTCAGTCATTAGGTCTTACAAATCAATTATCAGAGTGATTATTCAATTTTTGGATCTGGACATTGCGCAATTGCTTGCTCATAATAGTAAAAATAAAAAATGGCACAAACACGTAGCGATGAGATGTATTTCTTGCTATAACTTTCAGTCGTCCTCAAAACTGCAAATCGATCTCGAATGTGTGTATGGACTTGTCTACACGTAGTTGGCCTTGAAAGAAACTAGTCTGCTGTGCAACTCTGTCGGCGAAAATTCCACTTCGATCTAATCCTTTTAATAGATAACTGTCCAGGGTGCGTGCTTTAAAAAACGATTCCCCCCTCCCTCACCTATCGATTAATCGATACAGGCATCGATAACAAAGAATGCAAGGACTGAGGCGTAAACGAAGAAACACGACCCACTCCTGTACTCTCTCAGTCTAACCCTGTTAATATTTCATGTCAACTTCCGACAAATCTGAAACCCTTCCACTTGTTCGTGTTACACTGCATTATCCTCAGTCAAAATTTTCGGGGACGAGGTGTGGTGGCCGCATGCACACATTGTTACTTGGTTGCACAGATTTTCTATTCATGAATATTAACTGGCAGGCGGTCATACTCATTACGACCTCCGTCTGAGCTGCTCTTAATGCAAGTTTCAAGGAGTTTTTTAGTGGAACTGTAATCAGGAGAATCATAATTCAGTAAGGCTTCACCCAAGCAACTCTCTCATCCCGTGAATTAAGGATGAACTAATTGCCGGAGAAGAAGGTGAACACGATTACGTGCTCATATATACACTCAACTCAAATCTACTCAGACTACCTGAGTAGATATCTTCCTTTTCTCACCGAAAGGGTGTTCCGATGTCAGGTCTAAGATCGCGATTTGCTGGTGATCGTGCTTGATTTAAATAAAGTTCCTTAATCAGATAAGTCAGAGCATTCAATCTGGGCTTCTATTGATGTGTAATGTTTGATAAGGACAATGAAATGATAATATTACATATATCTTCTTGGTTGTCTCTCGAAGTCCGAGGAAGACTAGGTGTTGTGCCCTCGTTGCATGTGTCCGCATGTGACTGCGTATAGGCCAAAACTGAGGGAACACATGCAATTGCAGTTAGGACATGGCATGCCAGACGGTGGAACACAGGATGCAGCTTTCAGAGCGCTACGAGTAAGATGCTCAAAGTCAAACAGTTCGTAAAACTCGTAAAAAGAATATCAAATTACATGCATAACTTGCATGCTCTATGTAATAATGCCTTTTGTTAATTCTATCAGCAACACGGATGCATCCAAGTTTTTCTAAGTTTAGGGGAAGGTGCATTCCAATGTCTTTTGTTATTTACATATATATTATTTATATCAGTACTTTAGCAGAGATTGACAGATCATGTCATCGATCATATCTAAGAAATCTGAAGAAAAGTGTGGTAGAAAAATCATTACAAGGTAATCTGGCACGTACTTGAATATTCTTTTGACCACATAAATAGTTATCATGTTATATCATATTGTAGGTCCTATATCAACACAAGTCAACATTGTATTTGCATTGCATAGGTCATCTAACCACCTCTACGTTACTGCCCGTGAGTTTCGGTTGTCCTCGACTTTTAAATGAAAAGTGTACCGTATACTTCCCGTCATTTACTCGTCAGTGTTCGATATGTTCTTGCCATTTTTATACGTTTCTCTGCCCGCGGATAGTTTCGTTATTTGTACCTTATTGATAATGCTTTGAGGGGAATGCATATTACAAGCTCTGCTTTTTAGCTTCCTTCCATTTTCAACATTTGCAACATGATTTAGTACATATCATGCACCCATAGCCTTCTCAATTTATTGTGTTTATATGATATTTCAAAGTATGTAGAACATGTATATTGTTTTTTATGCTTTGTTTTGTATACTGATACTCTTTGTTGAAAATGAAAATAAATGAAAAAATGAATGAAAATTCATTAAACTAGATTAAAGTATAAAAATACAAAATGTTTACGTTTACATACCAAAGAGAGAGAGAGAGAGAGAGAGAGAGAGAGAGAGAGAGAGAGTAGGCCCTACTTATTGAACCCCTCCTTTTCTAGTTTCTTTTCTTTCTTTTTTAAAGACGAAGGCAATTTTTTAGGTTCCCATCCGAAGAAGCGATCGGTGTGTGCTAACTACCACAGATCGTAACCGACACCTGTAGGAGATGATATTATAGCCCGCTTCATTGAATGACGGTATAGCGCACCTGGGTCCCGCGCCCCGCTCGGTGAAATGCTTGGACATAATAGTTGGAAGAAGCGGCCGCATAACGACGTCATCACACCGATTAAAAAGGAAGAGAGAAAAAAAAAACACGCGTCGCCAATCTTCTCCTATCAAATAATGTTTCACAGGTGACACACCTGTGTAAGTGAATGCATCTGCGACTGAGCTTGACCTTGCATTAACTCTCTGCGTGCCGCATTAATTTCTTGTTCCTAGGTAATATGTGTGTGAAATATGTGCATAATTTGATTAATTGGCGCAAACAGGGATAAATAGTCCGACAGTAATACTGCCCTTTGATCAAGAGACACAGTTAAAACAGTGCATTTACATTGTGCCTGATAGATGCAATATACGACAACCGAATGAGAAAGTATATTAATATAAATTGATTTATTAGCACACTGTGAAACAAAACAGTAAAGAACAATGATATGAACACATATGAATAAGAAATGACAATCATTAAATCCCTACCGATGGAAAGATGTTTCGAGAACAAAGATATTGTGTTCCCTCTTCCATAAAATCCACCACCAGCTTGTCTTCATATCACATTCACCAACTGCACCTATATTGTATTGTATTGTACTGTCACCCCTGCAACATTCTTCACAGATGATCACAACTTGAAGTATGTCATACCCGAAGCAACCATTAACTCTGTCAAGTTCTCCTTCCGCCAAAAAACAAACAAACAAACAAGCAAAGCAAAACAAAACAAAACAAAACAAAGAAGGGTCTTGAACAATCTTCCCAGGTCAACTATCAATTCTAAAGGAACATCCAGTTTCAAGGAGGATGCCCCCCCCCTTCATCAGAGTGATGCGGCCACCTGCAGGCTCCCAACATGAGATCGGTTTTTACTTGCACTTGAAATAGTATTTTTACTGTTTTATGAATGGCTATGTCTGTCCACTACCATTTTTGTACATTGTGACACTCCTTCCAACGGCTAAATTCGCCTATCATACCAGTATAGCTTCCTGTGTAAGCAGCCTAAGGTATTACTTCACCAAGTATCAAGTATCTATTATACGGTGAAAAACATTTCCGATGCCACTCGTATGAAATTATGTTTTGTTCGTGCCGGAAAGAATGCCTCCTTTGCCAAATCCATCCCCTAAAAAATTAACACTGCACATAAACCACTGTTTATTGCTCGCAAACGTTTGTTTCTCCCTTTGTGTGGGTGGAAACATATATATGTCTAATTACAGTAAAAAAGGTAGAGAGGGAATTTTCTCCCTTTCATTTTCTGTTTCCTCTTTTGTTTTGTTTTTACTTTCTATTTCTTTATTTCCACTTTTGTTCCCTCTTTCCTAATTTTTCAGCACTTTTTATAGTTGTTAGCTCTTCATCCTTTCCCTTCTTTTCCCTTTCTTCTGAGGTAGCCACATATTACAAACAGTCTCTTTGTGTGGGTACCTCCGTTTTCCCCGCAGAATATAGAGTGTGTCTGTATATGCCTCTTCTTGTATTGATCATCTACTGTAGACATGAACATACTGTTCTTTTTTTCTTTCTCCTTCATATCATTCAACTGCACCACCAATTTCACTCATAACTTGTTTAGTATTTTGAAGAAATGAATTTTGAATCATATTATATTGAATGAGAGAGAAACAGAGAGAGAGAAAAGAGCGAGAGAGAGAGAGAGAATAGTAGCATTTGAAATACGATACTGTATTTTGTGTAAGATAGCTTACTTTTTACCACTCATAATCTGAAATCGAAGCGAATATTGACAAGAAAAATGGCATTCTAACAAAAATGATAACATTGGCGAAGATGATGATGATGATGACGTTTATGGCAGTACTATTAAAAGAGCAATGAAAACAATGATGGTAATAATACTATTTATCATTATCATCACTGCTAATATCACGATAATTATCATTCGTTTATTTCAATCATAATCACATTAATAATAACGACAACATTATGTTACCGTAATAATGACAATACAAATAATGATTCTCGCAATGATGTAGTAAAAAAGTTATGTATGCACATGGCACTTCACGGGGTTCTGCCTTAACCACTGCCCCGCCATCACTAGGTATCCGTTTATCAATCCCCTGATGTGGATCAAGAGGGACAGAGTGAGGGAGACATTCTTGTCCAGGGATGCAAGCACAAGGCGAGATTCGAACTCGGGACCTCTCCTTCAAAAGTCCAGAGCCTAATGCACTACCCACAATATTCCTTCTGTCATACGGGGAAAGATCCCTACTGAAATAATACTGAGTATATTATGTGCTTATGATATTATTCCTGATTTATTGTGTTATGCTTTGTTGGAAGAAAAATGAGAATGAAAATATATGAATTGAATTGAATTGAATTGAATTGAATTGAATTGAATTGAAATATGATATACTTTTGATACACATGTATTCATAATACATTGTAGCACATAATACACCACATACAAACATATTCAATATGTCTTTCCCGGTCTCAGTCTCTTTCTCCCTCTCTTTCCGTCAGCAGACATATATTATGCACTCATATAATTTGTAGTATATTACATGTACTATATTAGGTCTACATACACACACACACACACACACACACACACATATGTATGCGTGTGTGTGTGTGTGTGTTTGTGTGTGTTCTTTCTCATATATTTTCATAGTTCGGCCTAGCATAATTATCATGCTTACTAGTAATGTATGTATATATTATATATATATATATATATATATATATATATATATATATATATATATATTTGGTATATGTGAATATCTGTAGGCCTACATGTGTTTACCTGAACATTCAAGTAAAGTGATTCAAGTGTACTCTTGACAGGAGATATATGTTTTATACATTCACTTTGCTTATTCAAACATTCAAGTGGAATGTAATTCAACGAATAAAAAAGAAAAGAAACGTTTTTAAAAAATAGTTATGTGAGCAAGTATATACACTCAGACATTTTCTCATAACTCAAACTGTTCTTCAACATCTTTACACATCAGTATAGTCCACGAAAGAATCAACCTAAATTGGTAACAGCTGGTGGGTGGCATCTAATTGAGGTAAATAACCCTTGAAATATGACGACAAGATCCGCATCAAAACATCAAATGTAAATGTATTATTAGTTGACAAAAACAGCGGCAAAAATACCGAAATTTTGTCTTGTTCTAACGCGGCTCTGAAAGACGTTATGGGCGGAGAGATCGTTCTCCTGCTGTTTTCTCTCCTCGTTCATTTGCACCGACTGCTCGGCAGCCAATCCGACTTCAAACGGGGGCGAACGGTGATAGGTAAACGATATGCGTATTATTTTCGCCTGCCTTCACAGCTCGCGTGCGGCTGTTTGAGCGCATTAGCTACGCTCTCTGCCCCCGAAAGCGTTGGCTTGCAGCTCCCCTAGCGTTCCGATTGTCCGCCGTTTCCTTGCGAGCACGGCAGGATAAGGTGCTTGCTCTATTGAAACGAGGCTGGTTGTTTTATCGATATATGAGTTTTTGATAAATTAATTGGGTTTATTTATGGGATTTATGACACGAATACCCTCCTTCGGAGTCTCTTTCCTTCTGGACATATCATAGGAAATTAATAGCTTAATAGCTTTACAAGTTCATTAAAAAAACAAACAAACATCCATTACCACTGAAAAATCATGGAACACGAGCAACCGTGTGATTCAGGTACTTCCTGCATTGGGGAAAAAGAATGAGAGAGATATATGAATATGAATATATATACATATATAAAACGTGGGCGTGGTTACAACTAAATCTCCAAATTGTTTACTATTTAGACTAGTGATGCAAACATCTGCGGGTCTCATATCAATATCATCTGTGCTTTTCTTTGTTAGTACAGTTTCTATCATCATTTTGTCATCTATAGTTTCTTGGTAGAATTTATTGAGGTTATTTTACCTTTTGTATAGATGCTACTCTTTCTGAATGACGTAATCAGAGCTTTGAACACGATGATTAACATTTATAAAACATATATCACTATATTTGTCGTATTAGCGTTATACATAAAATATTATCACGAGAAATATTCATTGAGGAATATAGATTTGTTAATTGTGTCAGTGGTTGCATTGTTGCTTTGTAAAATGTATCATTCAATGGCGAAGTCTTAATGGTTCATCAATATTGCTAGAAACATAGATATTAAAACTTTTTTTACTGTCATCGAATTACTGTTAGATTATCTTAAAGTTGCTATAGTGACCTTTACAAAGTCTTGGCGAAGACAAATATATATATATATATATATATATATATATATATATATATATATATATATATATATGTGTGTGTGTGTGTGTGTCAATTCTGTGAACTGGTAATAACCGAGTTTGATTCTCAGGTACTGAACGAATAAACTTTCATAAGCTGAAATGAAATGAAAATGAAAGCTGTAACACCCAGCCCCATTAAAAAATATGCAAAAACAGACGACATTCTTATGCGAGAAATTATGACATTAACACAAACGTATCTATGTCTAAAGAAAGACATTGAGGAAGAATACTTCACTATCAAACTGGTGCCTGCAAATAATGCATCAATGATAAGCATTTTCTATGTACCTTATTCCCTCCCTCCTTCTATTTCTCTCTAACTCTCTCTCTCTCCCTCTCTCTCTCCACGCAAATAGGCACACAGATATACGGACAGACAGACACACATAATAGGCCCTATGTATATATACACTGCAAAAAGTCCGGTGTTAAATAGTGAACACCGAGCTGGTGTTAAATTTTCGGTGCTCATTTGTGGTGTTAAATTAACACCTACGGGTGTCATTTCCAAATTTTAAACTGTTTTTTGAAGAGTTTCTTAGTAACTGCACTTCTTGTTGATTTTTAATTTAAACAAGACGATCAAGAATTTTACATTGAAATACTAGATTTTTGAAAAAATGTGAAAATAAATTTACACCAAAGTAACACCAGCTGGTGTGGTCCCTTATTGAAGCTGGACGGGTGTTAAACCATTGATATTAACACCAGCAAATATCAAATCAACACCATGTGGTGTCATTTTTGAATTAACACCAGTACAGTGTCAAAACAACACCAGGTACAGTGTCAAATTAACACCACGAAGTGTCAGGTGAACACTTTTCAACACCATCAGAGTGCATTTTTAACACCTGTGGGTGTGGTCCTTTATTGAAGTTTGATCGGTGTTATATTTAACACCCGTGGTGTTAAATCTAACACCGATGTTTTTACAGTGTATATATATATATATATATAATTACATATATATATATAATGTAAATACAGAGAGAGAGAGAGAGAGAGAGAAAGATAGATAGACAAACAGACAGACAGACAGATAGAAAGATAGATAGATATAGTGGGATATAAGCATTTGACTTTAATCACATGCACACTTAGGAATGATTACAGTAAATTCTGTGTGCGTGATTTACTTGAACATAATCAAATTTAATTTGCCAAATGACCATAACCAGCTTTTATGATCCTATCATCTTTCATAATGGTAAATATTTCTTTCTCTCTCTCTCTCTCTCCCAGTCCTTCCGCTGTTGGTACAAGTTTCATTTTATGGAGATATAACGCATACATGTATGTCGTCATTATTCTTCATGTGCATGACAGCCCACATAAATATTTCTTCCTTTGACACTATTTTCCTGATTTCTCCAAGTAATATAGGTGACGACTATGCTGTACATGACATTGATGGTACGAAAAGGTCGAAAGGAGCAAATAAAGAGGGACAGTAAAAAGCAAACAAAGTGATTAGATAGAATGAGTATAAAAATGGCTGGCGTCAGCAATGCCTGTTTTTTAATTAAGTTTGAAGTGCTAACGTTCAGCATTTGAAGACCGCGAAAAAGGGAACGGTAGAGGCTAATTGGTCGACAGGTGCCAGAACCAGTGCTATCTGATCATTTTGTAAAGCTAGCTTTTATAGTCATGCCTCTCTTTTTCCCTCAGTCGGGGTAGGACCGCCAAGACTGAATGTAACACCTGCTAACTGGCTCTGACGTGAGTATATCGCTTCCTGCCGTGTAAGAGTCAGACGCATAGAACTGAGGAAAGGGGGAAATATAATACGCATTCTTTCTCGCTAAATGTCGACTGTGCCAGTAAACGCGACGCCAAATTGATACATAGTCCCATGCGTGCGTTTCCGCGTCACAACAATCAAGTCGAATGTAATATGTAATATTAACAGCCACGGCCTTCCTCTGCCAAAACGAGACCCACGCCCATGTACTATTTGCCCCCTTTCTTCTTCTCCGAGGAATTATCCGCTGTAAGTCAAGGTCCCATCGATCGGTTAGCCGCTCCCTTTACAGTGTCAACAAGTCTTCAGTGCAATTAATGCTGATCGCTTCTGGAAGGCTGCAACACAATGGAAGTGGCGATGGGTTGCGGCAAAGGCAGTGGCAAATAGCAAAGAGGGGTTAATTTCGGAATTTGTCTTCTATTGATTTTCCCCCTATCTAGCAGAATTGCCATGAAGTAAGCGCACATGGCTGTTAAAATTGATGTATTATGAGAAATGTGTGAAAGCAACCACACTGATGATTTCTACATTCAACCAATGAGGCATTATTTCACTCGATTACACGCTTATTGATGCCTGGTTAAAAGCCTCCTTCTATAGCAGTATATACACTATAGCCTTAAGAAACTACACTGTAAAGGTAATGTCACGTCATATTGGAGGTTAACTACTGCTTGATTTTTGCCTCTATATACTTGCTCACGTAACAATTCAACAAGTTCGAAGTACTGCATGTATAGGCCTACCATATTCACCGGGCAATCTTCCCAAGCGGTTATGCCACACGTCCAAAAGTCTGAGAAAGACTTTTATCAAAACGATCGTATATCGTTTAAGACAATAGAACCAGCTTGGTTTAAAAATGATCTCTTATTCAAAAGAATGCAATAGTTTTTACATATTGATGATATTGATGTATGGTTTGCCATATATCATGCATACAGTAGCATTTGTCTTTATGTTGGGGAAAAATGAATAATGTGGTGAAGATGTAGCATACTATAGCCACCGGGAGAGCATTTATTATACTACATCTAAATTGACTTTCACATTTTACTTGGTTCAAGTTACAAGTATTGTATTTCTTTTTATTTATGCAGACATTTCCAGTACGTCTTCTTGGAAGAAGCCGATTGTGCTGTTATATATTACTGCTGAGAGTTTCTTATTCCGCTCTGAGAGAAACTAAAAATGTGTAAAGAAGTTTCTTGTATCGAGTTGCCGAACACAGCAGCATATTATGATGATAAAGAATGATTATTTTGAAAGAGGCAAAATTCAGTTTGATAACCGATGATCCAGGGAAAGAATGTGCCATCCTCATTATCAAACATGAACCTGCTTTACTTCAATATATAGTTACTGTGCGACATAAAATTACATCAACCTCAGCTCAAAAGTCTTTTCTTATACAGATTCACAAGCACTGGAATAACTTTAACGGGACATAATTACCACCCGGGTATAACGAATGAAAAGTCAGACTCACCGCTGGTCGGTTAGCTATTTTGGCGTCTGACAGTTTGAGGAAAACAAAAGTATAAACAATATTCTTATAGATATAGCACGAAAGGCTGCCCACGAGTCAAGCTCTATACATAACGTCAATATGACTAAGTTATCCAACAACATAATGATATTATAGTAATTAGAATGAGACACGCCTGGTATACATGCTACTCTGGACCGAGCAGTGTCAGCAAAAACGAACTAAATTGAGTAAAAATTTGAATGTGTACATTTCTTTCAATTCTTATCTATTGGTTCTATCTTAATTCCACCGACCTTTAATCCAGTTTCATGAGTTGTGAAAGGACATGTACATGACATTTGATCATTTGATGTAGCTTCTGAACATTTGCGAGGTTAACATTATTCCTATATCGTCTATGCAATCCGCTTGTTCCACGAACTCATTTATCATTAAAACGCGTGGATGCCTCGTCCAAAGTGCAGAGGGGGGTCAAAATCACCCATGCGAGACACGGATCCGTTTGCCATTGTAAGAAAGTGATTTAATATTACAGTAAAACTGTGTTGATATAAACGAAAAAAACAAACAAATTACAGACAAAAACAAAATGAATACAAACAAAACAGAACAAAAACTAAAATCGCCCCCATTGTCATGAGAATGACGGGATTAGTTCATCATATCGCACACAAAATAATGTCAGGAAGTACGCATTTGTGTAAAAGTTAAAAATTGATAAATGCAACAACCTTCACAAAACCCAACGAATCATCAATTTTTTAAAACAACAAGAGAAAAGCCGAAAACACAAACAAGTGAATATCGTCCATTTAAACGAGTCGATTATATACCGTTTGGTGATGGAAAGTGGTGGGATTGATTTGGGAGCCTTCATGATCATGCGATTCCGATCTCAATTCTAAGACCGACTGCAGAATAATAAAAGCGATGTATGATACTGCCTATACTGTTTTTCCCCTCTCTCTCCTTCCGAGACCAGCACATTCCAAATAAAAGAGACATCCTGTAAAAGTAATGTACTAGGCTTCATTATTTATCACGTTCTCTGCCTGTTTGGAGAGAAACTCCCGTAATCTTGCATTAAAGGGCCATTCCAAACCATTTTCATAATTTCACATCCCGTAGTACATAAATCGACATCCCCGTGTACAGATTTGTTGTGGTCCTTGAGCAGAGAAATAATACTTTGAAAAGCGTTAAACAAATTACACTGAACAATAATGATGACCACATAAAAGCCTCACATATATTATTTCAGAAACGATTCGCAACCATTAAAATACCGCCTGTTTAACAAGTTCACCTGTGCAGAATCTATGCATACCTTCTTCTAGTGTTTGTTCAGCTTCCTTGAGCCCAACTCATGCGTTCTCAATGGTCATGATGGTGAGGCTGCCGCTATGTCACCATCCTTGTTCATTGCAATTCGTTATAAATTTTGAAAACATTGTTATTTCTCTTCCCAATAACTACAAAATTCTGAGACTCTGTATTCAATACAACTAATTTACAGTAAATTAATATTCAAATGTGAAAGTCTGAATATCATCCTTTGATGTAATAGGCTGATATGAGTATAAACCAAGACAGATCACAGGGAACTATACCATTACTCAAAATAAACATCTTAACGCTATTTCGACAGAAAGTAAGAAGTATGAGTTTGTCCGCGGTAATGATTCGTATTATTTATGCTCATGATGTCTGTAGTAGCTTACAGAGCCATGTTACTTTTAATCCATTGTGTACAATCGTCTATAGCGAACCTCTATTTGCGCTTTCTGGCAACGTGTAAATTGTGTGATAAGGACTTAAAAAAAAAACAAAGCAAAACAAATAACAATGTCCGTCACCACATCCGATGCTCACAATTTTAGCTGGATGATGGTTGATAACGTAGTTTTGACATCGTTTCCCTTTTCCTTTTATTTTACGTGTCCGCGCGACTTCTTGGCGGATTTTTTTTCTTTTTCTGGTAAAAGTGATTGAGTACATATTAATGAAAAACACGTGACGCCGTACAAAGTCGCGAAAGAGAAATCCATTAGATTAATTGAGTCCGCGACTAATGAGCAAGGAAACAACTTCAAAATCGTGAGGAACTTGCGAATATTCTCGCGTCAACCTTCCCAGAGAACAAAAAGAATGAAACGTCGGCGATGAAATTAATAAAAACGGATAATAGACATAGATAGTAAAAAGACATATGGGCGACGTATAGGTGAGTGAATCGCTTGGTGCCGAGCGGCGCGAAAGCAAGTGGTACGCCGGAGATGACGGCGTACGGGTCACGTCGCCGCTCGTCTTGTGAGACGCCATTCCATCGTCTGGTAGGGCGAAAACGAACATTTCGCACGCGCACCGCCGGCTAATTTCAGAAGAGATCCTTAGCATTCAGAAGCCTCCATTACGGAGATAGCGGGCGGCATAGTGGTAACCGTAGTAACTATAGGATGGAGGAGCAACGAAATAGAAATTTTGAGTAATGTGCAAGTGATGTGTATAGATAGATGGATAGATAGTAGAAAAAGTCATCCAAAAAGTGGTTCGGGCAGCCATATATAGAGGAGAATGAACAGATGGACAAATAAACAACAACGATCACAAAATTAAAGCAGAAAGGCTCAAATACAGGCAAAGACAAAGATAAATCATGGGAAGAGAGTGACCGAGTTTGTGATGAATGCAGTAAACTCGCGAAGAGACTGAAAAATTATCTAACAACTCACAAAATGATCACTGTCAATAACATAACACGCAATATGCTGTTCTTTCTAACGCTTTTGTACTCATGCCGGTGACAGCGTATACAATAACTTCATAATTTGCATATTACGGTAATCTTATTCATTTCAATAGGATAATGCTGTATGATGGAAAGAATGCTGTGTGTGATCTATTGGTACTTCTGCACAGCACCAGTTCATCTAGAATCGATCAAAATGCTAGGGTTTTACATGATGACAACTTACATCTAAATCAATGATAACATGCACGTCTACCGCATTGTCTTTCATAAACTCCAGCGCGAACCCAAATCAAAGTTAATGATTTGCTTCAGATCTCAGCAAATTTCGAATTGCAATACTGGATATTTCAATTCTTCCAGACTATATCATTTTCATGTACCTTCTAGTGATACATCATTATCCTTATTTAAAACAACAAACAAGCAAGAATATACCACAAAAGCGCAAAGAATGACACCCGCGAGACAATACAGTACAATTCGATTAAAATAAAATAGGTACTTATATAGCACTCTTACAACGAGTGAACATGTAGGCCTATCACAACGCTACAGAAAATGATATCAAACGTAAATTTAAGGGGTATGAAGAGTAAGAAAAGAAAAAGAGATGGTTATTCTTGGATATTTTGAGGAAGCCGATTCCACATGCGCGGGGTAGCAGCCTATAAGGATGTGTTTCCTGTCCGAGTTAACAGTCACAGTCACAGTTTTCGAGACAATCGGCAATGTAATGTTTTCTATAGAAAGCAAAGAGTTTCGAAATTCTGAATATTCTAATCATTATACGACAGGGGGGTAGCTGAGGTAGCCCATTAAGAGCTACACCATAAGATGTGATTACTATTTTTTTAACTGCCCCCCTTTTTTGTTTATTTTTATCCGAGTAAAACCTCTTATTTCGCCGTTTTTCTCGGGTTTATTGTCTCGGACTAATATAGGGGTGACGTGAAGAGAGATTTTAATGGTACCTTTATTTCCCTCGTATCAACTTATATATGGTCGACTCATTAAAAAAATTGTCATAACTTTGATGATCCTGCACAGTTTGGCAGTATAACAACTTCTACAGTAGATAATCACTAGTAAACAAAACATGTCATAGAATCATAATGCAATCGTCAGTCGTGTAAATACACATAAACGTTAAATTCGCTCCGAACTTGACACCCACGCCTGACCAGATATTGAATGGGGGGGGGGGGGGCAATATGCAATTTTAACTGCCTCTACACCACGAAATGAATTGAGAGGACTGCAACAAGACAGGAAGTCACAAAATCTCGCCGAGAACATCCTCCTATCAGCACAGCCCCCCAAAACACGGGCAGCATCATTTACTGTGACCGTATAAGTCTGGCAGGCCACTTCCTGTACGGCTGGTCGGTCGGGCGCGGGCGGGCTCGTGGTCGGAACCCACAATCACGCCGTTTTCAATCCCCAGCTATGCCATCAATCTCAAAATAATAATAAGAAAAGAGTGCATGCTTGGGCATCGCATCTTCATCACAAACAATCGCCTATTTTGCGGGGAACTACTATCCAAATTAGGAAGAGCAGATGTTTCATACATAGCGGGCGCGGGTGTCCTCTTTAATTCTATTTCTACAAATTAAAAAAAGAAAGAAAATAAAGTGTGTGTGTGTGTGTGTTGTTTTTTTTTGAGGGGGGGGGGGGGGGGGGTGTCATTTTTTCAAATTACGGCAGAAGAGTCGGCAAGAGCACCGACACAAGATAAATGCGATCTTTTTAAAGCCTCCAGGGCAAAGATAACGCACGTGCCCGCACACACACAAACACACACACACACAAACAAACATGAAAAAACACTTCGATGCAAAATCACATCATTTGCATATAAAAACACGACGAAGCATAATTTAAGAATGCCTGTAGTTTGGAGAGGACTGAGCACATGAAAGGAAAGCGTCCATCGTGGCTCACCATAAATTGGCCCTTGCTTGTCGAGACTGTGATTCTCGGGTGGCGCCATTTTTGGCGACAAGTTTGTAGCTAAAGCATAAATGATTCCGACGGAAAGTATCCGTGGGTGTACTACATTTCACACTTGGGAATTTAACACTCAAAATTGATACGTGAAACTAGTGATTGCAGAAGTACTAGTAATACTGTAGCAGAACACATCAGGGTAGTTCCAGAAAAATCGGGCGATCTGTTAAAAGCTGTGTGTGTGTGTTTTTTTTTTTTAAAGTTTTGGTTAAGTCCGTTGTCATTAATACTGAATGGGAAGGTCACGAATGTTTGAGGTGTCACAAGAGTACAACAATGTAAAGATAATTCTAAATGTTTTCATTTTCTAGCACAATGAAAGAGCACTGGACATACCCCCCCCCCCTTCACAAAGTAGGAATACAATGTAATAACAATACCCGTATTATATGACAGCAACATAAATATATCTGCTGTAATATATACGGCAGATCAAATTTGTGGAATTCTCTATTTTCTTTGTATCGCTGTGTGTAGACACACTATCTAGACATCATGTGCTGAGTGGACTGTTATATTTTCCTTAACCCTAAAAGAGTTTTGTACATGCTTGTCAGACCGAAAATGGCTCAAAAACGTGATTTTGTGTACAAAGTTTATGCAAATAGAGTTTTTCACCTTATTCAAAAAGATATGATTATTTTCACTTTCAATAGATGAAATTGATTAATTTTAGCATAATTATGCTTAAAATAGCTTCGGTAATAAATTTTGTGGAAAAAACGGAAAAAAAGGAAAAAAAAACAAAGAAATACAAAAGAAATTCACATAACAATAGAACACATAAGAAATTAATTTTGATACCAGATTTTTTTTTTTCAATTACATTGTTAGGAATGCTACAAGGAATAATGTCACCAAAAATTAGGATGCCATTTGCTTTATTTTCTGAATTAGAGCAAAATTTATGATTTCAAGCATATCAATTAATATAAAATAAGAAATATAAAAAATGAAAAATTCTTTTTGGGTTGAATCAACCCTCCCCCGGCCAGAGAAGAGGCCAAAAAGCCCGGCCTGTTAGGGTTAAACGTTGTTCATGTGTTCCATGGCTATCTCTGCATTTGCTGAGTATATTTACAAATTGTTTATCATTTGGAAATGGAAGGCAAATATAACTACCGGTAATGCATTTGATTATGAAACATGTTTCACAAAATTTTGGGCCACGAATCTTTAACAAGTCATTTAAACCTTAGTCCGATTGCAAGATACATGGGTTTATGATTAAGAAAGTGTGTTTAAATAATGTTATACAATGTATAACTCCTTGGCTATTCGTATCAAAATCAGATAAATATGGAGAAAAAATACTTAGGCTTTCTAACCAAAAAAAAAAAAAAAAAAAAAAAAAATCTGAATACTGTAGAAGGTAACATGCAGACAATTCAAATTCAAAGAGTTTTGTAACAAATGTGGTGCACTTTTATTGCCCCAAAACACAACGAAACAATAAACATATCCTGAGACTTGACAATACTTTCTAATGACGTATGAAATGTTTACATGACATTAAAACACATAAACCAAATAAAAACAAATGTAGTCAATGCAGTGTTGCAGCAATGTTACTTCGCAGCCCTGTTTCCTGCAAAGTGTTTTGAGAAAATTTTGTAGAGTAAAATCTCGCCTGGTGTGACTTCTCTTAGAGAATGAGGAAATTTCAAAAAGAGACAAAAACACTTATTTCCACTGTAAAACACATCAACAGAATGGGAACATTTGAATGTCCATGTATGAATATCTGCAATAAATGACTTACATGATAACATGGAACAACAATGTCATAAGATTTCTTTCAAAACTGCAGCTCTATTTAGTCTCGTTTTTGCTATCAATAGCATCATTTTTTTTTTTTTTTGCACAACAACAAAAATAAGAAACCAATGGTCGCCATGGATAAGGTCATATGCCAAAATAATAGCAAACCAGTATCATAATTCACATGACTTATGAGTTCTGTTGCTTTCACACAGTGTAGCTTTGCATTCTTGGTAAAAATAAATGGTGTATGGTCATATCTGCTGTTAGATCACGTGGGCATTGAAACAATAAACTTGCTTTTAAACTCTCAAGCACTTGTGTTTTTCTGAAGAGTTCCAAGTGAATCTACACTTGCTCTCCTGATAACACAGGGCCTTCTAATAGTAGATTTTATTTAGCTGCTTGAAACACACAAATCATCAAGTTTTGATGGTGCTTACCTACACAGACTGATACTGTATGATATTTGAATGGCAAGACATACTGAACATGTACATGTATTTCAACTTGACTTTAAAAAAGAAATCCAAGCAAGTGACAGAATGTATTTTTTAACTGTACAATAAAAAATGAAGTTACTAAAAATCTAACAGTCAAAAGGAGAAACCATCAACACCCAAACAAACCACAAACAACCCATATGGCCTAATAACGTATAGCACAAACTGAAGCTAAAAGTGACTGATACTTATTATGGACTAACATTTTACAACAAACTACTGTATGTATCTTCATGGAATAAATAATCATAATCAACATCTGTATGTAAAACACAAAAATATTGAAAACAACCAAAATTGATGGAATATGTGCCATCCGGTGAGGTTTCATGCATTCACTCCTCCAACATCCATACACCAAAAACAGTGGAGGGGCAAATTACAGGCATGCAAATGAAATGCACACTTTTGAAACCCTCATGGGCATTTTTGTACTATTTACATGTTTTCACCTCATTTAGAAAACATGGACAACCTCTTCAACAATAAAAACGTGTATTGAATCATGCCATAGAGCAATCACTTGCTGTTATACATGTCCTGGAACATCCTTCTGCGTGTACTTCACACTTATGATCACGTCGGATCAAATCCAGACTGCCTACAAACGACCACATCACTATACTGTGTATACAGCATACATTAACCTACTCATGAAAAAATGCAAATAAATAAATGAGCATTGTGTTCCTCTTGTGAACTGTCAGTATACTCTGCATAGCACATAGGTATTCATGAAATTACATATAAGAGTATGTAGCAGTATACAGTATACATCTCCCATTTGATTGACATAAAACTCTTTAAAAAATAAAATCCAGGTACACATGTACATTTCGTACATGTTCACATGTAACATTATCAATTGTCAGGACACTTCTGAAAGGTGAAACATATTTCTCAGTTACGCTTCTCAGTCTTGTATCTTTCTATACTTTCATCAAGGAGATATATAACTATTTAGAAAAAAAAAATCCCTTCAATCATAGAGATGGTCTCTGTGGAATCATCTGTTTGAAGCTTTATTGCAAATAATTGACAAATTGCCTTTCCATTGACACATGTTTGATGGCTTGGTTTTGAAGCTTTTGCAAACAATTTGGGAGGCTTGGGCTGCAAGTAAAATGTGACAAGCACAAACCTGTGTGAGGAAGGGTGAGAGATTGTGAGAATGTATAATTCTCCGGGTACACAGTGAATTCTACCTTTAACCATTCCAGAAGGACCTACCAGACACCTCCCTATGATGCACTAAACCTTGAAGCATGGTTTACATGTAAATGAGAGTCTTTTCTTCTTCTTTCATTTAATGAGTTAGTCTTCCAGAGTTGTAAAAAATTTTTTCTGAGTTTGTACTCTTCTACATGATGGTTCATGTTGACTAGGATTAGTACAAAAAAAAAATGTCTTTCTCTTTCAAGCTAAAACATACACTCTATATCACACCTGTGAAATTAAAGAAGATTGTGCATTTGACATTGGCTTCAAAAGAGATGTATTCCACTGCACCTAATATCCTTCAGATTCTACAATCTTGTGGACAGACATACTAGAAGAGTGAGCTACCATTTGGTATGTATTAGCATTGTTGGTACATTATGTATGCAGTTATGCCTTTAGGTATGAATGTCACTTTAAGAGATAAAACAAAACATTTACTTATGAATATCCTTTCTCAAATCAATTTGCTCACTTTCATCTAACTGCTGATAATGTAGCACACCATTTCATGAAAAACCAATAAGACATACTGTAAAAGTGGTTATTTTTGTGTGACTACTTTTTCATGCTCGGCCTGGTAAGAAGAGTTTCGGGTGTTCTTAATTCCGCGGAATCAGGGCAGTAAGCACTGGAACATATGACATGCAAAAATATTCGCGTGCTTTTATTTTCGCACTAGTTTCTGGTTGCGCGAAATGCGCGAAAATTTCAACACCGCAAAAATTTCCACTTTTACAGTAATAGGACCACACAGTTTGTGCTGTCACTCTGTCCATCTGTATAAAGTTTAGATCAACTCTTTTCTACTCATAGCACACATCTCTGATTAAATGTGAAGAAAATGGCGCTAAAGGGCAAAGAGCTGGCAAATCAAGCACTGGAGGTAGACATTTCATGACCAACCTTGCTACCTGTACTAGCAAAGTCTGTATGAGTGCCAGGATGCAAGTAGCAGGGTCTCTCCAAGAGAGATTTCATACGTTGGACAGGGTCACTGTAATCTGTCCAGGGAAGATCAAAGTCATACTGGATCTAACTCTGGTGGTTGTTGCGTCCTTCATTCTGTGGAACCCCATTCCTGCCAAATGGCTCTTGCTGGTGTCCCTGGACAGTGCTCCTGCTGAGTGATGGCCCATCATCAAGCACAGCAGTCTGGCGAGGTGTGTGCATGCATGCATTGGTGTCGAGTGGTCTTTGAGGATTCCCAGAGGAACTTCCTCCTTTCTCTCTGGCCACCTTTTGGGATGATCCTGGAAGTTCCGTTGCAGGAACAGCAGTGCTACTGTTATTCTGAACAGATGGTCCTGCATGCACAAAGTAGACTGAGCTCACAAATGATCCACTACCAGGTGTGACAGATGTTGAAATGGCGCCTGCCCCTCCCTGATTCCTGGAGTACAGATGTTCACTACCCGATCTATTTTCAAATTCAAGGGCAGCATCACAGCCACGCCCATTTGAAATCTTCCGGTTGAGTGGACTTGACCCTGAACTTGACGGTCCGGGAACATCACCTACACTCATGGCTTGGCTGCTGAAGCACCCTCTCTTACTAGCATAAAATTTCTTGGCAACAGGTAAGTCAGACGAATCCTGCCTACTGGATCTCTTCACAGGCGTCTTGCTGACATTGTCCTCTGACTCGTCATCGGTATCTTGGATGATGATATCGCTGAAGTCGAGCTTTCTTGCCACGCCCTTCCTTGTAGCACTTGCACCATCATCGTCATCATCTTCACTTTTGCCATTGCTGGTACTCGGAATGCCTGCATGACAGTGATGCGACCTCCATGATTTACCTCTCTTCCTCCCACCCTCAATTTCATGTCCATCGTTGCCATGGTCACATGACGACTTTTTGCCGGTGGAGGAGCTGCTCCCAGGCGCCAGCTCCCCATATTTTTCTCGATACTGCTCCAGCTTGTGTTCTAGATCCTCCAAGTAGACATCTGTGCGCTCCAGTGCCCGTTCGAGCTGCTTCACCTCTTGCTCACTCTTGTTGAGCCTGACAAGTTGGGCTGTCTGTGCGTAAGTCTTGTACCTGACAAGACAGGAAGGAAAACGGAAGACAGAAAAATGATGTCAAGAATAATATTGATGGATTATCCTTTTTGACTTATGCTTGTATCTTCTGGTCACTCACAACGCTTCCAGATGTCCCTGTCTTTTTGTTTTATTGCCCACGCACAGCCGAGTACTGATCTTTACACCTGATGAAAGAGAGATGTTGAGGGTTTTAATACCCTTCCCATGAATGAAAGTACAAGGCCAGATTTGAACTGAGGATCTGTGTGTTTAGAGCCCAGATACATACACACTACGCCACAGTGCTGCCAATACTGCAGTGGCTGATATATCTCTTTTGTTTCGAGAGACAAACACCTGACTGACTTGGGCTGATGGCAAAACATCTGTGGTGTAAACGTAACTCATCTCTATCCCTTAACACTTTGCATAGTGATCATGTCGTATAGCCCATTCAATGCAAATGAGTTACTGTTTTCATGGTTGAAAATTCAGGCAAAATTAATATATCATGACAAGCAATGTAGTCTTCATAGGCAAACCGATGAAACAATTTTCCATTTCTTTTTATCCCATTCCACCAGATTTTGATCAGTTTCCCCCAGTCCATTCTCTTCATCACCATAGAAACAAGCAAAGATATTTTGTCAACAACAACAACAAACACAGGCAGCTTGCATGCTGTATTAAGTCAGTGAAAAGCAAATTGTGTTTCCATCTTGAAGAGACTAATTTTCTTTTTAGTACAGGTTTAAGTTATCTCTGACCAAAGAGGAGGGAGTTATGTACGCATTATATGAATAGCCACTGCAATACAAAGACATCCACAGTGCAGACTAACAAGAGTGTATATTGAGTACCCCAATTCTTTGCTCACTGTACGCTCATTAAAGTGCACATGAACCGATTCTTGACCTGCAGAAATTCACATGACATCAATGATCCACCATCCATAATTTAATATTTCCATGGTAACAAAGACTAGAGAGCATGTACATGCACCTGCCTGCTATTCAGGATACCTTACCCCATTTGCCCGGTTAAAAGGACATTCACTCTTTTCCCCAGTGGCTTCAGATTAAAGTCATTGGCCTCATCAAACAAAATAGCCAATTCATCTTTAAAGTGATCTGACAATTTAATTTTCATTTTCATTCATGCAGTCAATGATTCAAATTCTTATTGCAAAAATGCATCCTTTAAACTAAATATTAAAACTATTCAATATCATATTCAATTATTTTTTGTTGTTGTTAAAGGCCTTGCATAACTATAAACATGTAGCCTTTTATATGCTGGAGAGAAAGCTTACTATTTTTATCAAGCTCCTGACTGTTTCTATGATTGCCCTACATTTAACAGGTACACATTGTACATGTGTATAGTGATTTGGGTAATTCATTCTCTACCATTGACATGACATTGAAAGTCATCGCATCACTGAATGCATTTTCATCTTTATGAAAGAAAAGAAAACTACAGGCATAGACAATTCTATATGATAGCAAAAATTTCTTTGTGAAGCATTAAGAATTACTGGTTAATCCCCCCCCCCCCCAAAAAAAAAGAAACCCCATCAAGAACTTGTCAATAAAGCTTGAGAAAAGAGCAAGAAGTGAGGAGCCCCTAAACCATGTAATCCTTTGAATTTGGTCTATCCACTGATCTGCAGTCTTTGTACATAAACAATTTTTTTTAAAGACACCTCTTATCCTAAGTCTTCTGAAAGCATTTTTCCCCAGTGGTCTCTATCGAAAGGCAGGGAAGAATAAGGGCAAAAGGGCGAGAGGGAGGCAGGGATAAAGACATGATTGTCTGCTGAGGGTGGATTACATCACAAGAAAGACAATGGGTGCAGGGGGGTCTCTGTCTAGAGCTGGCATTTCTCCCCACAAAAACACATTTATTGATTGCGCCCTTTGTAGTGGCTGCAACCATTGTGTTCGGCATTCACGCCATCGCTTGAATGCTGTTAGCCGAGAGTGTAAACAGTCATGAAAAATTGACGAAGGTGCTTGACTTGGGCCCCCAAATATCGTGCATAATTAAGGGAACAGGCGGACGGAGGGGCGGTCCCCGGGACCCCGTCTTAAGGACAGGGGAATTGTCTCGAGATGGCATCTTGACCTCTCAAGTCAGGAGCGATCAGGAATGTTTGACAAAGCACGACCAGGGACAGGACCTCTGGCAACTTCTCCCCATTGAGTCATGAGGAAAAATAAAATGTGAACAAAAATCTGCGCACTAGCATGCTCGACTATCCTCAGAAGTTGCTGCATAAAGACTAAAATGCTTGCATGTTGATATCAGCATTTCTATCACAAATCACTGTATTGCTACAATGGATGTTTGATAAGTTTCACTTTCAATACCACAGCTCAAGTACTGGTAAAGCATGTCACTTTATTATCTCTTGGAGAACAATTGTAATGCATTGGTAATATTCCAACTTTCTGAGGTTCCATTTCCAATAGTTCAAGTAGCATTTGATAGGTTTTAATAGCCTACACTCAACTTGATTTGTACATTCTATGTTATACAGTATATACATGCCAACATAATCAATTCAGTATCTAAACCACTACAGTGTACAGTATCAAAAAATGAAAGAAATATCAGATCATATCGATATAAAAGAAAAAAAAATATTGTGATAGATATAAAGTAGACTGAAAAACACTGCCCCTTTTTCCTTTGAAATATTCCTCATGACACACAGAAATTGACAACATAACACAAACAAATACAGGATGTACAACAACAACAACAACAAAACATTTCTTTTTGCCTGATCTCTCTTTTTTTCCCCACAAGTATTCGGTACTTAGTTTACAGTATGGGACTAAAGGAACACATTTCTATAAAAAGCTCCAATTTGATCAAAAATTTATTTAGCACCTTTTAGAAAGGAACTCTTCATATTTCAATCAAACAAGGCACGATCATTCATCTCTTGTAGCCTATCTTTCATTCAAACAGCCACTATAACTGATATTTCCTATCACTTAACCTCATAACCTCAAAGAGGGCAGTGAAACTGATCTTTCTCTGTGTCTGCTAATTGTGTACTTGTTGTACAAAGAAGAGATATGGAACAATACGTGCATATCATATATGCTGGTCTACTTACTGTATAAAGGACCAGAACCTACGCAGTACATTGTATTCCCCGTATTCACAAAACAGTGTCACAAACTAATCAAACTGCACTTGAATTGGATTCAGTCAGCTAGAGACACTTTTGTGGAACGAAAGATAAGATAAATAAATCAGGAACACTCATTTTCTGTCAGATTTAACTTTCCAATGATCACGCTCAGACAGGGCATTTTTTTTTTTTAAACCCATAGAAATCACTCACACTTAGCCTATCTCGGCAATCATTGCAGATTACTCATATAAAGTAATTGAAAGTGAATGAGTTCAGGTAAAGCTTTTATTGGAGAAAAGAAGACCCCAAAACCAGCCAGCAAAGTGGGTTAACAGGATTAAAAAGCTGTCGGCTTAGACACACAACCAGCCGTGATAGAAGTGTAGATCATGCAGTACAATGTATAATCCGAATCACTGGCGCAATCCCAAGCGCGCATTTGACACTGAATTATTGAGCTCTTAAACAATCACAAAATGCAATTGTGCTGTAGCTGTCATCACAGTGATCGACTGGAAATTTGCGATACGGGCATTTGTATCATCAGAATGGTGACATTAATACTGCAACACGGACACCACTCAACTAATTGCGTGGCACCTAGTCGCGCTAAGCCTTGAATGCCGTGTGAGAGTGTCTGCCCACTCTGACGTGACCACCCAATCACATACGAGAGCTGACGAGGGCATGTCTGATTTGTCGATCTTCAGTCAAAGGGGCTAAATGCCATGTTATGGCCATGCCTGGTCAATCCGTATTTTTGACACTGCTATGCATCCCCAAAAGTAAATTGATCAGTTGATATTATCCGTGGAAAGTCTCACAGTTTTCCTGAGACTATTTGAAGGATATTCTGTACATTTCTACTTTGCCCCCTCCCCCCTCCCATCCCAAGTCAAACTGCCAAAAGAGGATATTTACAGCTTTGAAATGATATGTAACACATTACTCCTGGGTATTCCTAACTCACTAAAATAGTGACAAAAATCAGGAGTGCTGGACTGTTACTATTGGGGAAGAACAGACAAGGAAGTTACACACTCTTGATTGTAGGTGGAATTTACAACTCCATAGTCTCCGCTTCACACAGATAACTGGATTAACATGAAATTAACAGCATATAATTCACTTAAATCACATCTTCATTATCATGATCATTTGAAAGTATGAAGGATACTTTAAAATATAGTTCAAAAGTTTTTGGAGGGATTTTATGCACACTTCCATTTACCTGATAAATGTCAATTAAAATAACTGTGAATCAAAACAAATGTGAATATGAAGGAGAGCAACTTCAAATTACATGAAAAACAGTGGTTTTAAAAACAAAAACTGTTGCGCTTGTGCTTCCATGTGCTTCACTTATTTTACTTAAGATTATCTAATGTAAATCTAGTGTGTGGCCCTCATCTCTGCAACTTAGTACAAGCTTGTCTTTTACGTGGGTCTCTCTCTATTTCTTTTTAAATAATACAATGATTTTGAACATTCAAGTAGTTTCTGCTTTTTCTAATTGTACTTTTTTTATTGTATTGGAAAAATGTGATCTTTGAAAATTGAATAAATTTTGATTTGAAAATTGAATTTTAAAAATTGTAGAGCTTTACAATGAATCATGGCACATGACTAAAATAGACAACAAAGACTGGACTTGAAAAAAGAAGTGACCATAAACAGCACTACATATGTACAGTGTATGCATGCAGCTACAGGTTCAGGATAACTTTGAATCTTAGATTATTTCACTCCAACACAAGACGTGCAGTTAATAGTGATTATGAACTTGATCAATTCTCCCTATCGCATTAACGTATTAATTTGTCACTAGCAGTTGGGTCCATACCCTGGCCGTACACCATGTGCAAATGAATGAGGGATCTGACATACCCATGTGCAGTACATGGAGGTCAAGTGGGGTCACAATTTCACCATAATGTGGAGTTACTGTGCAGTAGGCAAGGGCAGAGGATTACATGCGGTAACTACATGTACATCTAATTTTCCCCTTTTTACAACTAAAGCATTGTCATTTCACAATAGAAATGCATTTTCAGAGCTTTAGATAACTTGATATTTCTTTTTTCCAACATGATACAACGGCTGAGAAAATCTGCAAAACTATGGTACAGTTGTAGTTTGGAGATAGAGATTGTGCTCTATGTTTTTTGTGAACGACCAAATAAAGCTTGTGGTGTGCACTAGCACAGCGTTGTCAACACATTGTTATGGACATTAAATAGCACCACCGCTGTTTGAGTTTTTACAGTTATATGCGATAGGGAGAATTATGAATTTCAGTCAATCACAAGCGCACCCCCCCCCACACACACACACACACACACACACCGACATACTGTACATGTGTACCTAAGAAAAGATGACATAGGTGCATCGATGCTATTAAGTACCTTGACGGAATACAAAGATGACATCATTCTCCTGCAATGGATTCTCTGGGTTAGTTTTTTTTTCTTTTTTAATCCTTTCAGTGCAATTCCTCACAATCTTCAGGTTGATTTTGATAAAACGAGTATAAACCAAACAAACAAAATGGTTTCATCAAAAGTTTAGTCAAAATTGGATGTAAAGTAAAAAAGTTACTGAGTCTTGAAGGTTCACATGAACCTTCATGATGTAAGATGATACCACAATTATATGCAAATTGGATGAGATGATGTTGTCTTCTCTCAAGCTTCTGATCAGTTTGTACACACACACACACAAACACACATACTGACATGATACCCAAATCTTGTTTTTGTTTGACAATTGAGCAAACTAAAACAGCATCACCCCTGACAGTCATCATTACATGTAGTCCGGGTGCCAAAATCACATTTTGGGCCTAACCTTGTTTTACCATCAACATGATGGTTTTTTTTATGCTATTACCTTTTCAAGGGTGCTGAATCCCAATGTGGATGATGCAATTCTTGAATCCTTGAGGTTTTTGAAATATTCAAAATGGCCACCAAAATGGCTGCAAAAATCTCAAATTCTTATATTAATCCTTATAAATGATGAAAAATAGGACTAAAAAGTGAAGTTTCATATTTCGAATGTGCTGAGTCTGAATCTTGATGATGCAACTTTAGCATTCTTGAGGATTCTAAGATATTCAAGATGGCCGCCAAAAATGGAGATTCCCATATTGACCGATTCTGTGACGTGCTATGTGTATTTTTGGCATGGGCGGCGCCATTACTCGGTGTCTCAGCTGACCCCCCCCCCACTCCCCACCCCTCTCCCTACATTAGCACGCTCGCAGAATGAAAAACTGCTTTAGCCAATGGGCGTCTTGTACTGAGTGCGCGAATGCTTGCTTAGTGCGCGAACCTTTGTTACAAGTGCGTGATAAACATGTTGCCCGGGGAGGGGGAGAGCAGGGGGGGTCGGCTGAGACACCCACTATGGCTGCGCCTAGTGCCATGAAATGTCTGCTGCCCTCAACGAACCCGAATCGGTCAATATTTCCTTTTAGATGATGAAAAGTTAAAGAGATTTGATGATTTTATCCTATTTCGAGGGTGCTGAATGGGAATATGGATATGTGACAACTTGTTTCACTGAGGGTTTTGAGATTTTCAAAATGGTCACTAAAAATTGTACAAAACTAACAATAAATTGATGGGTACACCCTATTTTGCGGGTGTTGAATCCGAATCTGGTAACTGCAACTCTTACATCAATGAGTTGTTTTTTTTTCATATTCAAGATGACCATCGAAAATTGAAATTCCAATTTAAAGGCATAATTTACCATTTACACATGAATCAGAAACCCAGCATTAGTGTTTCAAAATAGTTCTAAAATGTGAGTTAGGGATAGAAACAACCAATATAAAAATTTGAACCAGTATAATTGACGTCAAGTATTGTCAAAATATGAACAATAGTTATGATAAAAATGTTTCCAGACTAAACTGTCTACAGTTATGGTTTAATGAGAACTAGAATGTCGCTATGGCGACTGATGCCTCCGCCATAATGCATGATTCTCCCAATAGGCGTATAGTACAATGTCTTCACAATGTGTGATCCATGACAGTTTCACATAACTGGCAAAATATTGAGTGACAGGTTTGTCAGAAATGTCTTGAACTGGGTTTGCAGGTACACATATTTGGGGAATTGAGAATTTTTACTTGAATTCTGACAGACCTTTTTATACGTTTATGCATTGATTAATTTCCAAGGTATGAAGAAAGAGTGTAATGACGGTACAAAATAGATTTTTTATTTTTATTTATTTATTCATTTATTTATTTTTTTTATTTTTTTTTTTTTTGGGGGGGCATTGAAATCTGGCCTTTGACCCTTAACCTTTGACCTTTGACCTTCTGGCTGGAAATTTCCCAGAGAATCTCCATTAGGTAATGCATGTATTAAGTTTTGAAACTAATAATGCAAGCATTGCATGTTTATGAGGGAATAGTAAAATTTTGAGGAGTTGACCTTGACCTTTGACCCCTGAATATTGACCCATGACCCCTAAATTCCCTAGATAATCCCTGCCAGTCAGTACATGCGTGTGTACCAAGTTCCACGAAGATACATTGAACCATTTGCGAGAAAAGTGATATTGCAACATTTTCACCTAACCTTTGACCTCTTGACCTTTGACCTTATGACATGAAACTCTCTCTGGAGAATCTTGACGCAGTAGTACATGTTCACACCAAGTTTCAAGAAAATACTTTTGGGCATTGCATAGATATGGGAGAAATTGCAACATTTGTAGCATTTGACCTTGACCTTTTGACCTTTGACCTCTTGCCAATGTCACTAAAATCTACTCAACTAATTGTTCCATCATACATCATCCTTGGACCAAGTTTGGTGAAAGCTGCTTCATCCAGTTTTGAGTTATCACGTAAACAGATATATTTTAGGATTTGACCTTGACCTTTGACCTCTGTCCGATTCCACTGAAAAACTAATCAAGTAATTGTCCCATCATACATCATCCTCCAACAAAGTTTGGTGAAATTTACTCCATCCAGTCTTGAGTTATCGCGTAAACGGATACAATTTCATGATTTGACCTTGACCTTTGACCTTTAGCCGATTTCACCCAAAACCTAATCAAATAATTGCCCCATCATACTTCATACTTGGACCAAGTTTGGTAAAATTCCAATAAATATTACTCAAGTTATCGCGTAAACGAAAGCGGACGGATGGACGTACGTACAGATGGACGGACGGACGGACAACCCGAAAACATAATGCCTCCGGCACCACTTCGTGGCGGAGGCATAAAAACAGTGATATCTCCTTATATTTTAGGCTTTACTGCAAAAATTTTGGCATAAAATGATGGCTTTACCCTATATCGAGGGTGGTGAATCAAAATCTAGTTGATGCAACTTTTGAATCATTGAGGTTTTTGAGATATTCAAGATTTTTGATATTCATTTTGGCCACCATCTTGAATATCTCAAAAACCTCAAGGATGCAAAACTTGCATCAACAAGATCCGGATTCAGCACTCTCAAAATATGGTAAAACCACCAATCTATTTCCAATTCATTCGTATCATGAGGAAATACCTATTTCAATATTCAAATTTTTGGTGGTCATTTTGGATATCTAATACACTTACTAGGGATAAAAGAGTTGCTTCATCCAGATTTGGATTCTGCACCCCAAAAATAGGTCAAGACCATCAAATTTTTCAAATTTGTCACTGTTGCAAAGGAAATATATGGGAATTTCCATTTTTGGCAGCTATCTTGAATATCTTAGAATCCTCAAGAATGCAAAAGTTGTATCATCCAGATTTGGACTCAGCACACTCCAAATACAGTGGAACTTCATCTTTGGGTCCCATTTTTCATCATTTATAAGGATATATATGAGAATTTCAGATTTGACAACCAAAGAGTTGCTTCATCCAGATTTGGATTCTGCACCCCAAAAATAGGTAAAGACCATCAAATTTTTCAAATTTGTCACTGTTGCAAAGGAAATATATGGGAATTTCCATTTTTGGCAGCTATCTTGAATATCTTAGAATCCTCAAGAATGCAAAAGTTGTATCATCCAGATTTGGACTCAGCACACTCCAAATACAGTGGAACTTCATCTTTGGGTCCCATTTTTCATCATTTATAAGGATATATATGAGAATTTCAGATTTGACAACCAAAGAGTTGCTTCATCCAGATTTGGATTCTGCACCCAAAAATAGGTAAAGACCATCAAATTTTTCACATTTGTCACTGTTGCAAAGGAAATACATATATGTATATGGGAATTTCCATTTTTTGCAGCTATCTTGAATATCTCAAAACCCTCAAGGATGCAAGAGTTGCATTATCAAGATTTGGATTCAGCACCCTCGAAATAGGGCAAAACCATTATTCAGCCTCAGGCACCCAGACTATCGGTTTACTACAACAAAACAATAATTTCATGCTAAAAAGTCTTTTTTTCCACTTCATGGCTTAATTTCCAATGAGGAAATCTAGTGTAGACATGTGTGCAGGTCAGCGGGACTTGCAACAATGCAAATGGCATGATTAAAAGAGCTGTACGATGAACAGTGCACTCAACCTTGAAAAATTCCATGAAAAATGTGACTCACCTTCTGGGGGTCATTTCACCCAGTTCCTGCTCGAGTCTGCTGACTTCTCGTATGTAGCTGGAATTGGAATCCCTCAGTCGCACGTTGTCCTGTTTGCATGGGAAAAAAGGAAAGCACTAGGCCTTGTAAATAGCAGAAAGAAAAAATGATTACTCTGTTGTCTGTCATGCACATTGCATAACATGTGGTGCACGACAGTAATGCCAATGATCCACAATTGCTATCAACAGGAATCATTCTATGGAGCTGCAGTACAATTTGTGATATCGCTTGCGACAGAAATTCATGTTATGGAATCAAGAGTTAGCATTCAATCACTTATTCAATACATCATTATTAAAAACAAAACAAAACAAAACAAAACACCATGACCAGATAAAAGAAAAGACAAAAAAACTTTAAATATTTTTCAGGCCAAATCATCATACCTGCAATATCTACAAATATGACTTTCCATCTTTTAGAAGAAAAGAATGAAAGAAATGAGGAAGGCATTTTGGACATCTAGGCAACACCCTCCCAATTATTAAAAAAAAAAGGCAAATACCGGGAATTATTACCTATACAAGGTAGTTTTGCGAGGCAATTGCAGTTGTTATTTTGCAGGGTCAAAGGTCAGCAGTCAATATTCGTTGATCTTTTGCCTCTTCCGGATTTCGCCATTCACTTTACGCAAGGAGGTGGGAAGAGAAAGAGTGGAATCTCTCTCCCCACCTCTCTGCTTTAAATGTAAACATTCCGATCGACCGCGAAAAGAAAACATTCCAGGACGTCGCTGCGTGTCGGTTACATGCACCAAAGAAGAACGCCGATAGATCAACTCATACAAGGTCGACCAGTTTTACAACTCTCCAAATTTAAACAGTAAGTAAAAATAAAGTGTAAAAGCGTTCAGATGTTTGAAGTTCGCCTGTTACAACTACATAATGTATCTTTGAAGTTGGAGTTGAATGACATACATTGATGAACAATTTTTCAATTATTTGACATGTTGATGATCTACAGGTAGTCAAATGTGGCTTGATCTATATCATTGTGTATAGCCGTATTCACATATTTTCCTAATTTACCTAGGGAATAGGTAATAATTATGATATTGACTGGCCTTGAGGGAGATACCAGATAAATATTGCCCGCACTGAAAGAATTGCCCTCATCTTCAACTCGGGCAATATTCTTTCAGTTTGGGCAATATCTTCTGGTATCTCCCTCGAGGCCAGTCAATATTATATAAATATCATCAAACTTCATCGATATACTTCATATTGGACTCAACCAAACAAGAAAATAAGTCAAATTGGGTGAGAGACAGAGTTTTCAACATTGTTGCAATTATTTTGAGTTGATCTTTCTAATGAAATTTCTAAAACTGCACTGCCATAAGTTGACGTGCAGCAAATTGAAGCAACAAATGTGAATCTAGATGAGGAAGATTTCAGGCAATATGGATTTACGTTATTGTTTCTTGAGACAAAGCTGCTTTCCACTTGTTTGTTATCTATCTGTGGTCTTTCCTCAGAGCTCTACCATACTACACATGCTCCAATAACATTTCGGAGCTGATGAGTACATCACGATGCGACAGTTTCCCCATAATTAATGCAGAGCTGGCCGGGACGCGGTTTGACACGTATTCCGGCCAACGTCACGCTCCATGTCACCTTAATCTCACACCCTTCCCAAAAAGCTGTCACTCTCCCTTCTCCTCACTCTACCACAATATGTGTCAGTGACTCTTAATGTAATGAGTAATTAGGCCTAGTCATGAGGTACGTATATGCACAAATTTCACTGGGTAATAATAATGAAATAAATTTCATGGAGAAATACAAATACTGTGGAAAATTTTAATCAAATACTGCTGTACAAAGAACCATAGATCTAGATGCAAATCACTTAAACGAGATGTCTCCTTTCACAGCTTTCAAATTTCATAATTCTTTTTAACGCACTGAGTGCAAACAAGGTCTCATATCATGCTGCGGATACCTGCAATGTATTTCATTCCCACTACCTACACATCGGAGAGTATTCCATACAGGTACATGTATACTGTATAAAAAAAGACCTAGATCAGAGTCATTTGAATCTCCATTGTAGAACCTATTTTGATCAAATGGGAAGTAAAATGCCCCATAATTTCTTTCTCATACATTTATTCTGAAGATATCATGGCCTTCTTGGCTCTATGACACTGGATGCACAGACCATTTCAAAGTGACAATAATATGGCAAAAGAGCTGATACCCTATCAAATATGGTTGATAAACTGCAATAATATCATCATAATCAATCTTCATCAAATTTCACACAAATTAACACTAATGCTGTAGAGCATTGCAAAAATTTATGGCAGGTGTGGGTAGTGGCAACAAAACGCTGATAGCAGGATTATTGAAGAAGATTGACTGCATTCCTATGTAACAAGTTACAAAAGGAGAAAACCAACTTTTTGATCAAATTTTGTTTTTTAGAAAAAAAAATGTTTTGATATCAATGGCAATGAATAGTAATAATCATAATGAGGATGATAATGATAAAACTTCAAAAGTATTAAAATAATAATAATAATAATGACATTGATAATGAAATGTTCAAGTATGCAATGCTGTCACACAAATTTGCACCACAGCATTTAAAAAAGAGACAGGGCAAGAAACTCAGTGAAGGAATGTACTGTACATGTAAGTCTTTTAAGTTCTCTTTTTAGAGGCTGCCATTGAAGGTGTGGATCAGATGTTTGATGGAATCTCACAAGATTATAGTGCAGATTTTTTTTTTTTAAAGGTCAAAATAATGTTTTTTCTAGTGAACTTAGTCTCATAATGAATTTAAATGACACATCATGAGGCTTGGCAATGTGGGAGAGCTGCCACTTAAGAAGAAAAGAAAAGAAAAGAGTGTCCATACATGGTACGTACACAGAATGTCCATAACTATGACTGTATTGTATAATAGAATACATATATCAGAAGAATGACTTTTTGTTCCTCAGACTGTAAATTGGCATGACAACTCTTGAACACTGCTGGCTGAAATGAGGTTCAAGGCAAAGACTAGATTTAATATCTATTAAACCTTCCTCGATTATTTTCAAAACCCAAACTGTTTGAATGACATTATCTTATCATGCATTTTCACTTCATTTTATTAAATTTTCATATGGATGGAAATGTTACAAGCTAAATATATCTTATCCAATTACCTAATGATGACCTTCAATTCCCTAAGTGTTGAGTTGACTTTTTTTTCCAGTCAAAACAAAGGTTGCCATCACTGTCAAATGTTCAAGGACAGAACACAGACATTCATTCCACATACCAGGCTTACAAGTACATCTCAAAAAGCTTTAGTGAGCAAATGTGAACATTAAACAAAATGACAAACAAACAAAAAGGAAAGTTACTACACAGATGAAGACATGAACATACAAATACCCAATACATGATAATGCATGAAACTATTATGCAACAATGGCACACTGAATAAGAAATCATGGGGAAAGAAACTTGTTGCCCAACTTACATATTACTTACTTTGGGAATTACAAATTTGTACATGGTTGCTTGCTTGCTGCACATGCAAAGTGCACAATATTTCTTCATAAGTCACTTTCACCCGTTGAAGACGAGTTCCGAGTATACACAATGTACTTGGGCAGGTGTCTATGGGAAATGCGTGTTGTAGCAAAATCAAACCGTCCTCAATGGGTCAACATTTGGTGTTTGTAAAATAAACTGTTCAAGGGTTCCTAACATACCATCTTTAAAGACCTCTTGTGTGAATGATGTAAAATGTTAGTGCAAGATGTTTATGTGTGAAATTTTATTTGATCAATTTTGTTTGTCTCGTAAAGAAAAGGTTTTGAACACATTTCTCTCATTTCAGGATCAATCAAACTTTTCTTTTTTTCAATCTCAAGGTGAAACCTAGGAGCATGCTACTCACATCTGCCCATCACTTTTTAGCTTAAAGGGCTACTTTAGTTTTGGTTTAGTTGCAGGATTCAAATTTGAACTTTTAGCAGAATTAGAAATCACTCACATTGTGTATGAAATACAGACTGTATGAAAGAGCATACACACCTAGGATGAACACAAAGTTATTTCATGGAAATTGCTTTTGAAATGCCTGAGATATACACACACACACACACACAATAAACAAAGAGGTCCTATCAAAAGGTGGGTGGGACCTCCTTGTTTTTTGGATATCTCAGCCATTTCAAAACCAATTTTCATCAAATAAACTCTGAATTCTTCTTAGAATTGTATGATTTTTCATACATGTATTTCATGCAAAGAGGTTTGTAATTATCTCACAAAAAAGTTGAAAACCTGAAGCCCCATCTCAACCAAAATGATACCACCCCTTTAAAAGATGATCAAACATAAATCATTAGATTAGATTATATACTCACACTACATATCAGATACGAAATTATCTGCATTTCTACTGATTTGCTTCTTTTGTCTCTATATATTTCTTTGGTCAGTTAAGTATTGTGCATAAATCTGTAAACTGATTTCAAATTTAAGTTGGGTGAGGTTTTCCTAGTCTCTTTGCCATCTGTGCTTATCTTATGGAAAATCTTGGTATGTTTGTACCATTAGCATCATACACATGCTTGTTTAGATGGTAGGCTGAGTGTTGTGAATTGTTTGAACTCTGATTTCTCTGTGTTTATTTGGACTTTCAAGTACGATAAATAAGGCAAACAACTGCAGTACGTTTAGATCAGTATTGGGGACACTAAACAAGCCTTCGGGACTGCCTTTGAACTCCTTTGTAATGGCAACAAGTGAAATATTTGAAAGCCTTCTGAAAATTGTCTCTCGATAGCTTAATGTGTCAGTACTCGTATGATTCTTAAAACATTTTACAACATATTCATCATTTAAAAGACTGCGTTGAGACTATCAAATTTTACAGATGATCATACCTGCTTCACTCTCCTCAACTCTCGTTCACTGTGTTTGTAAGCATGCCAAATCTCCTTCAGCCTTCGCGCCAACCTCATAACATCTTCCCTGTTCCTCTTCGACGAGGAAGCTGCACTCCCCTTGTCCGCAGTGGAATTGTCCGCAGCCTTGCCACCTTTGCTGGGTCCTGTGTCGCCAGTCGATGAAGATGGTGCACATTGTGGGGACGGGAGAGGGGCCTTCGTCTGACGATTCTTCTCCAACTCCCGGTTTCTGGACCTGAGTCTATCAACCTCCTTTTGCAGACGTTCCAGCTCGGCCTGTAGTGGAAAAGAAAAAGACGCACATGTGTAAATTCCTGTTCCGCAGAAATAAACTGCAAAATCCAGCCCATACTGTAAAATGTGCATAGTGTGAATTCAACAAGTCCAGGCGTACTACTTCCCTGTTCTATGACATGTTTTGAGTGAATACATACAAGTTCAAACAGAACAAAAACTTGCAACTTGACTGTTAGTATATGACAACCATGAGACTACAATCTCCAGTTAAAGCGGACGGTTGCACTGAATAATTGGATGTCATTGTGTAATCCCAGAAAATGACTAAAAATACTAAATAAAAAATGATAGACTATTAACAAAAAATGTCGATGAAATTAAATTTTACTGTTCCTGACATCACAGTACTAAGCACACAATCTCCAGTACTATAACCTTTGTCAATAAAATACATATTTTACCCTGAACATTTTGGCAAAAAAATATCTAATTGGTTAGCATGCTCATAACATGCATAAATATCATCTCTAATGACACAAGATTATGATGTTCACAGAGAATAAAATTCCACTGAGTGTTCCCGCTGTTCCTGCAGTCAAATTACGCTTACCTCATACTCTCTGTGTAGGAGATCAAATCGCATCTTGCGCAGCTCTGGCGCAGACCGTCTCTGTTCGGATCCGTCGGCATTACTGGGGCCACCTGAGAAGTGGATTGAGGTGAAAAGCATGCAGAACACAGCTCCAAACTACTAAAGCTGAGACATATGAATTTATAAAATATCGCGCCTTGCTCCACAGCCAGGCATTAAAAGTAAACAAAGTGGGAATCAAGTATTTATCAGCTGGCAGTGTGCATGGGGGTGGGGGGGGGGGGGGGGGGGGGGAAGGGGAAGGAAAGAAAAAAATAGAGGTACTGCAAGGAGGAGGAAAGAGGAGAAATGGGGGGAAAATGGAGCACAGATAGAGGAAGAGGAAAGAAAATGAATTCACAATTACATTGGAAATTGGTGTATCAATTATGGATACCACAAAGACTTGTGTATTAATGTTTCCCACTGGTATATTAATGAGGCATTCTAAGTTTCATGAGAGCTGGCAAGAGCTATGAGGCAAGTGATTTGGCAGCCATGCAAGCTGACCCACTCCGTCCCAGTGAAAGATTAATTCTTCACAACTGCATCAGGAGAGGGTATCGGTACCATTAATCATAATTAACAATGAAGATAGAAAAAAAAACCCCATCAATTATCTCACTTTCTGCTATGTTCATGACTTTCTATGCAGTAACAAATTTTGCTCAAAATGACAATTCTATCAATGCTATCAAATGCATACATTAGACAGGTATGGGTGAGCATAGTATAAGTGTGACACCACCAAGAGTTATCAGAGGGAGTTGGGCTAACCCTGAAGTAAAAGCAAATAATACATGGCTGAATTCTTGATGAATCTCTTCATCACAAGAGATGGATTTAACAATTTCATACACAGGAGAATTCTACAGAGGAGTAAAGCACAGTGAGGTTCTTCCATTGTGAAGGGAGATATAAATACAGTTGTAGTAAAAATCTAATGTCCTCAAAACTTCCCTCTTTATGCACATTCCTTTAGGAGCGAATTTAAAATTCACACATTTCTTTAAAAAAAAAAATAGAACTGCTGCAAAGATCATTTTCTTCGAGTCATCATGATGAATTAAAAAAAAAAAGATCCGTGGCAATGGGCAAGAAAGAGATAGAGAAAAAGAGGGGGAGAGAGAGAAAAAAATCTTGACGGGTGATTTAGCCTTGTTGGTTTTGCTCCCTCCCATAGCTATTTATTGGAATATATTAAATAGGAAGACAAACAGACATACACGTGTACCTACATTGTATATGACAGACATTTTCTTAGTGAATTGTATCATTAATGACAATTAACCCCTGGACAATTACCCCAGACCCTTCCCCTTACCCTAACCCTAATCCCAATCCTGAACCTAATCCTAACCCTAAGTAACCCAACTTCTAACCCTAACCTTTACTTTAACCCTATCACTAACCGGCATTTAGCTGGGGGGGTTGTCCTTGGGGAGTAATTGTCCTGAAATGGAATACGAATGAACTCCACTAAACAGTGGAAACTTATCGCTACATAAATATCATAATATCCAATATTCAGGCTCATATTGACAAAGTGCTGACAGATGTATGATCTCATTATCTTACAATATAACATGGATTTTCCTTCAGTAAATATGACTTGCTCTGCATGGCACAGAAAACAAACATTGTATGCTCGTATGGTACACCTTGTATCTTATGAATGCAAACAGCAATATGCAGGAAATATGAATGCAGCCATACAATGTACATGTCTTTCTTAAATTTATTCTCTTAGAACATGCTGAATTCCAATCTTTTTGATGTTACGGCAAGGTTCATGCAAGTATCTTCTACTTTTTTTGGGGGGGGGGGTAGGGTTAAGATCTACCATTTACTTAGTATGGCTTTTTAATCTTTATTTCATTCCAAAATTCTCAGGATTCAAGTTTCATGCATCATACGAAATAATATTGTATCAAAATCATAATAGCTTCAAGGTAAAACATTCTACTTCAAATGAAGTGTGATATTTTAGCATCAATAGTAAATGAGTTTCTTTACCTAAAGCTACTGTTGTACACTTTGTAGACAGATACAATGTACAAGGAGAAGTAGTTCTGATTTACTTTTACACTGTATGTTTAATAATTAAATTAATTATTATGTTACTTTTACATTCTAGAAGATATTCAATGCACATGTTATTTTCATGAAAACTCTTTTTAGCACTGGGATAGAAGAGCATGGTGCGCTTCAGATGACTACAGGCAGACCTTTTTGTGTCATGTTTTCCTTGGTGAGTAGTTACAGCATATAGTACTGTATACAACATATACAGAGTATTTTGCTGGGTTTTCATTTTCATTAATTTTGCGACTTGGGTGCTATTTGCCAATTTAACAACACGAAAAAATATCAACTCTGACTCTGAAATGACTGTGCAATATAAATTTGCAATCATTATTATCATTATGAATGTGACGTGCATACGTACAACATGTACATTGTACTGGCACACAGTATACAGACAAGGTGCAAAAACTGTACTCCACAATTTACGAATTTACCCACTTGCAAAACTGTCGGGAAGTCTTGACTCACAAAAAATTAGACTTGCTAAATATATGATGTGTGCAGCGTAAATTATATTACAATTTTCATTCCTGTATTAAGTGTTCAGGCCTGAAATGAACAGGACTACTAAGTACTTTACTGATTCAAATGTAATCCATGAAGGATGACCACTGACATATTGTCCAGGAACAGATATCTTACCTAAGATCTGCTTGAAGGGGTTGTCTGGTGTGATGGGTATGAGACACGTTGGACAGACTGACCGGTGTCGTAGCCACTCCTCGAGGCAGGAGTTGCAGAACACATGTTGGTTGCTGCAGATCACTGGCTGCCTGACCTGTGGCAAACGAGAGCAAATTAAAGTAACTTTAATTATGGGATGCCCAATTCAGGAATCAGGAGTCAGGTCACATTTACACTGGGAATCAATGTATCCCTTATGTTCACAGACTTGATTACCAATTATTAATACCATGAGTTTGGTTTCAATGTTGCATTTTTCAACAAGACTGAAAAGTTATATGAATTTTAAGTCAGCAGATTTTCAGGGGATCAAATGGATGCTAACGCACAGGTTCAATGAAATCATTTCATAATGAAATAATTTCATCATTTCATAATGAAGATTCATGTCATTCTCTGAAAATGTTCAATAGGTGTGAAAACAATCACCATCTTTATTTCCTTCACAACATTTGGATTCTACAATTATATCAACTACCTACAGGTAAGCTCATGTACTTTATAGTGCATATACATTTTGTGTGCGTGTACACAGGCACAGGCGTATATGATGTTTCAAAAATTAACAAAGTATTATACAGTGTATATATGTGTACTTATTATGTGTTCATATGTTTTTCATGATCACGCTCCAAAAACTATGAAACATTGATTGGAAACTGTGATGCAAATGCAGGATACACTTGACAATGCAGTCACAAGACTTAAAACCATTGCCTGCTTATCAAACATATAAATGATTTTTTAAAAACTTGTATTTGAGGTCATGAAACTTATATTTATAACAAAGAGAAACTTTACTTCATGTACAAGATGATTCACTAGATTATATTTAGGAAATCAAACATATAGAACAGTACATGTACCATGGCTGCCAAAGTAACCCATCAAAATCAGGGAAAGTGAAAAAAAAGTCTAGGAGATACCTAGTGCATTAATGTACATTGTACATGTACAGTTGTACACTCGTACCTCAGTAGGCAAACCTGATACCTCAATCATAGAATTTTTTTTTTCACATACAGACATGTATGCATGAATTATTGTTGTTTTCTGAAAGGCTCATGCAGAATCAGGGACACATGGCAGCTCTATACAGCAGTTTCATTGAATTAAACATAAAATGTTGTGCATGTAATGTGAGTAGAAATGGACTTTAAAGTCTCACTTATTTCCATAAGAGTGTTGTTTATCATAGTAATATTGTATTTGCTCATTGTTTCTCATTGTTCTGTAAAAATCCTTACTTATCCTTACTTATCTTCTGGACATGGAATGACATGTTATTTTAAGTGACTGTGACACAAGCACTGCAATGAATCCCTTTGCATAAAAAGAATCATTGTGTTTTTGCCCCATCATAAAGCTGTACAATACTTACATGTATGGTATACTAAACACAAGCATCAATGCCCCATTAGGCAACCAAAATGATTACAAACTAGACCAATGAGTGATTAAGATTTTGCTGACCGGGTTTTACTTTTTTACGACATATAGATCTATAACTCATTCTATATTTTTTCACACATTGTTATCTCCACTTTGAATCATTTGCATGTTACAAGATGACCTTTAATGCTCCCATCGCACCAAAAATAAAATCAGATGTGAATTTTCATTCAAAGTAAGCTTTTCAGACCATCATTAGAAAGATACAATGTAATTCACATTGACAGTGAAAAAAAAGTGACTTTCAGAAAACTCACAGCTCTGACAATAGAAGTTGTCGAGTGACCAGCCAACATGAACAGAAAAAATCATCCCATGGAGAAATCATATGTTGTATGCATTATACAACTATTAAGTTTCACTACAAAAAATACACAATGACTTGCAATGATCATTCCATATCACAGAGACAATGTTTTGATTTTTAGATATCTGTTGTCAAAAAGCAAAGATATGATTGACATCCTTGAACATTCTGCAATCTACCCATTAGGTTAGGCAACCTGTTCTTGACTTACAGTACTTACTGTTGTATACAAGTTGTATATTGTTGTTATTGTTGGGTGTTTTTTGATGAAATACTTCTCCACAATTTATACAAAGTATTTCTGAAGTAATGATTAGTTTATTCATGCACATCATTAAAAGAATTAATCACTCTGTAGGTTTCTTAACATTTTGATAATCAGTAAATACTCATGCACCTCTAACATGTGTACACTGTACTTGTATAATATCATAGCCATCCCTCAGGCATTTTGCAGGGTAAACTTATGAAAAGATTAGTCTGAGGTGCATTACACAGTGAACATTTCAATGCATTTGAAAGTCTTCAAAAGAGGCTGAAAAGTGGGTTTTGGGCAGAGAAACAAAATGTCTGAAATCAGATTAAACTCTGAACTCTCACATCCCTGATTTTGCTTTAGCTCAAAAAAAGAAGAAGAAGCTATGTGGGGTAGAACATTATACAAAAGAACTTTATCAAGGACTATCAGCAAAACACCCATCTGACTAAGAGAGTTTTATATGATTACCTTTGGATTCATACAGTGTAACTGGCTTTATATCATACATTGTACAATGTGCCTGTTACAGTTTAAAAGACAATGACCAGGGATGGTTTAATTGTATTATTTGCAAAATAGATCCAGATAAGTATAAGTATACAATCTAGATAAGAATCTAGTCATTAATGCACTGTTTGATCAACTACAAAACAGTGCTTGAATTTTTCCCTTGATTTATTTCCCACAATGGCTACATGCCACTGAAATGTCAAGATATATTTGTACTGAATTTCTTCAATTCCGCTGCTTAAACAGAGCAAGCAGTTTGTTCAATTTCCATCGGATAAGATGGCTGGATAGCCCATATTCAGCTGCAAAATCTGGTCTTCCATGGGGTTCAGTTAAATGTACAATGTAAGGTTCACCACCCTGTTAAACACCCAGTTTGTAACAAAAGTGAATACAAGATCATTCTAAGCCTGGCCATTCATAATGTATTTATGAGGTCAAACAATTCAGACAACAGTGTGCACCTGGAATCGAGCAGAATTCCACAAAATATTTCCCAGCAAGATTATTGCCAGGAACAAGATCAGGCCTCGAATTAACCGACGGCCACCGACGGCCATGTGCCCTTTTTCTTGTGGCAGTGGTGCCCTTTTAGAATGAAAGTTATCATTTATGACGTATAATATGCCCTTTCTCGAAGTCTACTCAAATATCATACCTTCAGTTCACTCGCGTCCCAATATATCTGATTCAAACTCAAAGTATCTTTCCGAGATACGAGACGATGTGTACGTACATGTGTCTACACCCGACCGGCTTTTACTGTCCTGCCCGACTGCCCCCGCAGCGCTGCGCAGCGGCCATAGAGTTACTTGCTAGGCGCTAGGCAGCGGCGGGCTGGAGCAAGTGGTCGCAAGCCATGCTGAAAAATGCCAGGCCTGTCGGACGGCTGCGAGCATTGCCATCTCTCTCGCTCTGCATTCATGCCCGCCCGCAACCCGTGCCGCATATGCTCAAAGCAAAATGGCGCCGGAAGTGCTCCAAAGCGAGCGCGGCGTGTGCGTTGAGAACGTACTGTATTACAGAACCTACATCGTATTGCGTATGGCCTACTGCCTAACGTCGTCTGCTGCGGAGAGATCTTATGCGTGCGTGCGCTGCTGGAGTGTAGCAGCACGGTCGATAGCATACAGCTCTATGGGGCATTCACATCACGTATTTTATTAACACCCAACATGCCCTTTCGAATGTGGCCTTGGTGCCCCTCTGACTGACCTAAGTGCCCTGGCCTCTTGGAAAAAGTGCCCTTTTCTAAATGGCCTTGCCCCTCCAAAATCCTATTTCGAGGCCTGCAAGATTGATAATGTGACTGAGAAACATGATTAAAGAATGTGTTTCCATTTTTAAAAATTTTTTTTTTGATGATCAGAACTTCATTGACAAGAGATAGAATCTATTTCTAAACCTGTTAAAAAAAGTTTATATTGTACAGTATATGCATGGCCTTCTGAAGGTACTCAATGTCTAACAAAGAGCTTTGAGGACTTTTTCTATGTGGTCAGGTTGCTAACTTGGCAATATCTTGCAAAGCCAATTAATAATAATAATCATAATGATGATGACAATGATAATGATAATACAAACATAATGCTAATAATGATACTACTACTACTACTAGTACTACTAATTATGATTATGATTACAGGGTTCTCGCCACGAATTTCTTCACGCTTGTCGGCAGTTATAAGCGTTGTTCTGGGGGTGGGAAGCGCGGAAGCCTTCTCTAATGCTCAATACAACACATATAAATCGCCGCTAAAATGCCACTAAATGCGACATTTTCACGGAGATGTAATGAACGTTGTTAGGGGCATATTCTCACAGAAACAATGCAGAAACTCCATACCTTTTGTTGGCGACAGTTCCTAAATAATAAATGAAAGAGAAGTAGGCGCCGATGGTGAAGGTTCCGATTTCTTTTAGGCCTTTCCTGTTTCACTGTTGCAATGATTAGCCGTCTCTGCATCGCAACAACACGCGCCGTGTACTAACTATACCCGTAGTGTTTTTGCTTTCTCACCGTCTGCTCGACCACGTGGTAGGCCTACTGCATGCAGATGCGCAAGAAGCGATCGAGAACTTTCGGGACATCGTTGCACTTTCCTTTCTGGGTATACTGCGGTAGTTTGGCCGTGACATCAAAGAGACATCATACAAATCTTACATGTAATGATGGTCATTATTCCGAAGGTTCGTTTAATCATAAAATGAAACGATTCATTACTGAGTACTTTGAAGGTTTGTAATCGGAAACAACAACGTCACCAAAGGTCGGTACTATAGATGAATGTTCAAAATAAACAAAACTGATTTCGTTCGAAGATGAACAAACATTTTTTTTTTCTTTATTATTTTCCGATCAACGAACCTTCAGAAAGGAATCTATCATCTATCATCGTTATTGTTTCGGAATAACAAACCTTCAGAGTAAGAAAACACCGTTTGGGGGCCGTTGTTGTATTCCGAAATTATACTGGCAGAACGTTCAAAATAACAAAACTGATTTCGTTTGGATATAAATGAATATTTCTCCTTTATCATTTTTCGATTAACGATCATTCAGAATTAAGAATGTGGAGTGTTATTTTACCATTATTCTTTCGGAGTAACGATCCCTCAGAGTACGAAAACTGTAACCGTTTTGGGGCCGTCGTTTTATTCCGAAATTATACTGGCAGAACGTTCGAAATAACATAACTGATTTCGTTTGGAAATAAACGAACATTTCTTCTTTATCGTTTTCCGATTAACGATCGTTCAGAACTAAGAATCTAAAGCATTTTATCATCATTATTCTTTGGAGTAGCGAACCTTGAGAGTAAAAGAAAACTGTAACCGTTTTTGGGCCGTCGTTTTATTCCGAAATTTCACAGGCAGAAACGTTCGAAATAACAAAACTGATTTCGTTGTGAAATGAACGGACATTATTTCTTAATCATTTTTGGATTAACGAACCTTCAGAATAAAGAATCTACAATTTATTATTTTATCATCACTATTTCTGTCGGAGTAAAATAAACAGACCCTTAGAGTACGAAAACATGCTGTTTTGTGCCGTCGTTTTATTCCGAAATTTCACCGGCAGAACGTTCGAAATAACAAAACTCATTTCGTTGTGAAATGAACGGACATTTTTTCTCAATCATATTTGGATTAACGAACCTTCAGAATAAAGAATCTAGCATTATTTTATCATTAATCTGTCGGAGTAACGAACCCCCCAGAGTAAGAAAACTGCAAAGTTCTGTTTTTGGGCAGTCGTTTTATTCCGAAATTTCACTGGCAAAACGTTTGAAATGACGCACTGATTTCGTTTTGAAATTTACGGACATTTTTCTTTATTTAATTTTCGGTTAAAAAAACCTTCAGAAGAAAGTATCTACAATTTATTATTTTATCATTACTATTTCTGTCGGAGTAACAGACCCTTAGAGTACGAAAACACGCTGTTTTGTGCCGTCGTTTTATTCCGAAATTTCACTGGCAGAACGTTCGAAATAACAAAACTGATTTTGTTGTGAAATGAACAGACATTTTTTCTTAATCATTTTTGGATTTACGAACCTTCAGAATAAAGAATCTAGCATTATTTTATTGTTAATCTGTCGGAGTAACGAAAAAAAAATGAACCTTGGTGGTGATATTAACTGATGCTGGTGTAGAGAAAAACAAAGACAGCTTGCTCAAAAGATGCTTCCTTCTTTCAGTTTATTTTCTCCCCAGTCATTCCTATCGTTCTCCTCCCACGAACCCCTGCCATGCACGGACGATGAACAAAACAAAATGTTACCGACGCTGCAATGAAAAAAAAAAGAAAGAAACACGTGCTCGTAGCAAATTATCTACACTTTTCAAGTTAAACAAATTGATGTTCGTAATGAAGAATAAAAAAAAAAACACGACCACAAGCAGTGGGGAAACTTGATATCATGGCTTGTGGAAATTTCCACGAAATTTCCACGAAAGCCAGGTGTCAGATAAAGGAATGCCGCGTGTACTGCCACCTTGCTTCAGTGGTCGTAAACAGCGTGTACATAGCATGTAAACCAACTGGGAACTTGATGAATGATTATCCATTTATTTTCTGCCCATGAAGGCCCCGTAACCCACCAAGCCAGAAGCACGTGGAGCATTACGTACGTTGAACTTGAAAGACCATCATGACAGAATTACCATAAATTTCGGCCCGGAGAAGGAAAATGGAATATTCACGAATGACGTTTACAAATCCATGGAAAGTGAAAAGGCTCAAATGGAACGCATGGCTTTTTGAATTAAAAATAAATAAAAATAACCCGCGGAAGCTACCAAAACCAAAATAACAATTTGCATTTGCTTACTCCATCGCACATTCTTTTTTCTTTTTTAAACGAAAGATGGAGTTCATTTTCTCTCTGCGGCAATGCTTTGAACGCATCTAATTTTCCGTCATTGCCGATGGCCAGCTTCCTAAAGAATTGATACGAATCCTTTCAAATAGTATACGAAACAAAGTCTAAAAATCCTGGATCCTGGCGGTGAATTCCGGTGGTATTATAAATCCTGCTCACTATCAAAATTTAATCATCTGTTCCTTGCGCCATTTTACCAACCAACTGTTCCTGAAATTTTCATCCTAATCTGTTCCCAAATTGTGACTTATTTTCCGAATAGAGAGACAGACAGGCAGACAAACGAACAAACAAACTAAAGCAGCAAAAAAAAAAAAAAAAAAAAAATACAACCTTTGGCGGAGGGGGGCATGCATTTCACATCGTTTGTTTTTGCGTAACCCGACAACAAGCGTGACAACAAGCGAGCACGTGTCAGCCTTCCTCAGCCTCCCTCGGCCTCCGACCCTCTCTTTCCGTCCTCTCTCTCCCTCTCACAATACTGTCGTACACACATAGCAGGCCGCTGTGTGGCCGGCTGGGTGGTGAATGACTATTGTGTGTGTGGATCCCGAATCAGAGCGCATTGTGAGTGAGCAAGTGTGTGACGTGGTGTGTACGTGTACGTATGTGCAGCTGTATGTCGCTATGTTGAGCCAGGGAGGTGAGACTCACCTCCTCGCTGGTTGAGCCGAGTTGTTGTGATCGGTGCGTGATAACTTTTAGCGCTTGTAAACTGCAGTTCCCTCCAACATCTAGTTTCTTTTCTAGCCTGATAATAAAGACTGAAAAGGCGAGAAATTGGTCCGAACTTAGCTCGTCAAGCAAGCAGTTCACGCGTGGTGTTACCCTTGTCGGCAAGTTCACGCGTGGTGTTACCCTTGTCGGCAAGTTTTACCCTTGTCGGCAATTGTTTCTTCAAACAGCACGCTTGTCGGCACCGACAAGGGTAATATACGCTGGCGAGATCCCTGGATTATCATTTACTTATTTCACAGGAATGCTATCACAGGATAGCCAGTTGCACATTTCTCATCATGAGTATCATCATCTCTTTTGTGAAGCAAGGATACAACCAAGATATCAAATTATTGTATATGCCACATACCCGGTATCTAAATCAGAAATTGTGTCTACCTAGCTTCTTTTCTGAGCTTTTTTTTCTTTGCTCTGGTACTGTCCAACACCCCTATGCAGAGTCCAATTGGACGGGGGTGCGCTAATGTTGGCAGCACAGAGAGAGTAGCTTAGAAGCTAGTTGCTTTGCTCTTGGATGTACATGTAGTGGAGGGTTGCTGTTTTGAAAGAATATTGGGGGTGTTTCAAGAAGTCGAATTAAAGATTGACTAAAAATTATGGTATGCCACTGGTTTCCCATGTTCAATTTCCCTGTTCAATTTCATTAGCCTAATCACCACCCACTTCAAATTATCATTAATGTTAACAGAATAATTCCACTGTTTAATATATTTATCTTGTATTATCAATATGGCTACATAAAAAAGTCTCCAAAATCTTCATTTTCATTACATAGTTTGAGCAACATTGAAGACACACACAGCATAACATAATTCTTAGTCAATTCTAAATTTTAAGTTCGACTTAAATTCTTCTTGAAACACCCCCCGTTGATTGTGATGTCAGTGCGCAGTGCAGCGTCAGTGACTCAAATGACTGTCGCTTGGTGGTATCGTATAGTGAGTTCCCATCTGTGACAGCTCTTGGAATGAATGCTCGTACTTTCTTCTTGCATTAACGCCGCATGTTCACATTGCTGTATTTACTACAATGTCGAACTGATGAACACATACATAGCATTTGAGAAGACTTACGGAATGTGGTGCTTGAGGGAGCGCATGTACAGATGTAGACTCTATGGGTGAGCTTGATTCTTCAGTCTGTAATATTTACTGCTGTGCATTGTTAACTCACTATTACTGAATATGTGGGACTACAGTGAAGACATACACAATGCAAACATAGTTGTGTATTGATTTTTCCTCATTACTGCCGAACTAAAAAAGAGGGATATATAAAAGAACACAATGAAATTACCTCATATTTACTTAATGATAATTCTTACCTTTCCTAGACATATCTGGCAGGTAACTGGAAGGTAAATTACTGCGGGTTGTTTCTTCGTAGACGCTGCCATTTTGCTTGTTTACTTTGAGAAGTTGTTATTATTAATCCGCCTTTACACTTTTTAGGCCTAAATTTCATTTGATGTGAAGTGCATCTAATAATAAAAATATAGAATTCCCTATTGAGGTAGTCTTGAAGTAAATAAGCTGAATCGCATTTGTTAACTAGAGTTGTATTTAAGAACTATTTTTCACTTGATCGCATGCATTCTCATCGTGCGATGGCAATGTTTACACCTGCAACGTGGATTTGTGTATGAGATGTGCCGCCTCAACAACTGAATGAAGCCGAGTTAAGAAATACGGAAACCACATCCTGATGTACAGGTGAACTGGCTGGCTTCTAGATCTGTCGTGTCACTCAAGCAAGAATGGGGTTGTTTGAAAGGATAAAAGAGAATTGGTTTTTGATAGGTATCATCGTTGTAATCCTTGCTGCCAGGGCAGAACCTTCAATTGGTGCCAAAGGTGGTAAGTTTCCGGTACAAAAGGTAGAACATAGCATTAGCATGTGAAGTGAGCTGGTGAGTGTAACTCGACATCATTATTGTAATATTGACATGGTCATGAGTCGTCCCCAGGCCAGTGGAAAATGATGGTTATATTTATCAGAGGATCCGTACCAGAAAGTACCCACACCTCCATGACTTAGTTTTGGAGACTAGTAAATAAAGTAGCAGTAGCAATATCAGTCCGGGAAACCCGCTCATGAGGACCGCTCCCGCGTACGAGGACTGCCCCGCCTCATGAGGACCGCTCCCACGCCTCATGAGGCCCGGGGGGGTGGGGGGGGGGGACCACACGGATCAGGCCGCTAGGTGCGGCAGTCTTGCATTGTGCGAACACGCTGGCACCCATGTTTTGATGGGCGCTCTGCATCGGTTGATTAAAACTTGATTTAAAAAAAAAAAAACAGATAGGATTTTTTCTTCTTTTCATCATGGATAGTGGACATGTGTGTGTAACAAAAAATCACCGTGCAAAGTTGCGACAATTTATACGTCAAATGTGAGATGAATAGAAGTGAATAGGGGGCCTCATGAGGCGTTCCCCCCCCCCGGGCCTCATGAGGCGTGGGGGCGGTCCTCATGAGGCGGGGCGGTCCTCATGAGGCGGGGCAGTCCTCGTACACGGGAGCGGTCCTCATGAGCGGGTTTCCCGAACTGATATTATAAAGCGAACCCTCTGTGAAGGTATGTTTAAATAATGAATTAATTTGAATTTAGAGTCTAGTAAATTTAAAGGCTAAAGCCCCCAGTTTTCGACCGGCCTCCAGAATGCGCGGACACTTATCACATATCGCAAGCCAGCAAATTCTACTGTCACAACACACACACATCACATCATTTCACATATTTGCACATTCGTTCACAACAGGAAACTGCCTTTAAAAATAGTCTCCTCCACTCCAAAAATCCATACTAAAATCCCGAATTTTGCCATCAAAAATGCGGAATCGGCGCAACTTTTCCAAGTGTGCGCAAAGATGGGTCTAAGTCCCATGTTAAGAATTGGGGTTGCAAAAAAAGTGCTAAAAATTGAGAAATACGCAGTTTTGTTGCGAGATTTTTTGCTTATTGCAGGCTCAGAGTGTGATGGTATCCTCAAAAACACAAAAGAAAAACAAAATTTCTGTATGTGCTGATCGATGCAGTGACTAAATGTACAGGGGTTGAATGCAAGTGCCGACTCGCCAGAATTCGGACACCAACGGGCGCCGCAATGTCCCCGATGCAACCTTGCGCCAATAAGGTATGGTGCGCAGTGGCACATCTTTCAGCGGCCTTGTACGCGCATTAACATTGAACGCGTGTCTGGATTCTGGTGGATTATCAAGGTGATAATTTGGGGGGATTTTGTGAAATTTTATGATGTATTGAACAAAATCAACATTGAGATAAAAGTGGTTTGATATATTTAATATACATTGTTGTAGACATAATATTGTATGTATTATTTGAGATGAACAAATATTGCAGAAAAGCTTAAGTTTTACTCTGGTGAGGTGCCAGCACCTTGTCAGAGGCCCCAATATCGTCACCCTGCCTAAAATTGCTACAAGCGCTTTATGCCCGGGACTGTGTTCAGTATGCTTGAAACTTAGCACGGTTACCACAACCAAGCAAACTGAGGTGAAAACCGAACAAATGTTACTTAAAAATCTTGCATTTATATAAGGATAACTATACACAGCCCTGTCGCTGCGATGGTCAGCTTTCTGGTTTGAAATGACAATTTTTGCTCAGTTTACATTGCATGAGGGCTTACTACATGGACTAATATACCATGCTTATAGTCCAAGCATTTCATTTCACGTGAACAATTCATGAAATTTGTAATGAGAATGCAGACATTTTCAACATCAACAGTTGTATCAGAGCTTGTCTGACGCCGTGCTTTGCACGGCGTCTGGTCGGGCTAATATAAGGAATACGTCTTATCAGTATCATCACGGTCACCTGCACACGTCTTTTACGTGCTTTGTCTATGGGAGCGCGGGGTGGCGAGGTGCGGGCCCCTTCCTTAGTGCACATCTATTCCACATCGTTTGTGTTTGACGACGATAGCCGCAAATTTGCAGTATCGATCAGTAAACTTGTAGTTCCATTGGGATCTTTGAATCTCAGTATTTTACCTTTATGTGAGTGGGATTTCGTAGAATTTTCCAGTGACGTAGTGTGATTTAAACATGCATAAACATTAGCAAAGAGGAGGTGCGGGTCTCTCAAGTGTATTACCTAATCATAATGTACCTAGTGTAACACTTGTTCTGAAGTGTAAATTTAGTTTAACGATCTACAGGAGTACCAAGTTGGTTCAAATCTACCCAAATGCAGATGAAATGTGGCCAGCACAATGCAGGTGTGACAGTAACACCTTTGCGGCACTCTAATAAGTCATTTTGAATTCTTGAACCTTGAAGGAATACTCTCTCAAAAAGTGTAAGACACCATCTTAGCGAGAATTGTGTGCAAAGTTCTGCTGATAATTTACCAGATGATGATGAATAAGTAGCTTTCTGTTGATGATAGTCACATTACTGTTCATAGAACTATGACAATAACTTTACGTAATGTTTTGCTGTGTATGTATGGTGTGCTTCAAATATGGGCAGCATTTGCCTTTTTAATGATAGTTTCAATATTTCAATGCAGTCCTGTGAAGCAACTGTGTGAAATATTCAGTCAACATGTCAACAATATGAATCTTGAGCTTAAGTAGTTAAATTGTAGTTCTGATACTGAATCACGTGCAAATCTAAATCTTAATCTTTCACAATTTTGTCAACTTTCAGTAATGTTTATATAAAATGTAAATTACTCCTTAAACAGATTGATTTGTAAGTCATCATATTGGATTAAAACAGTTGGACTCTTTAACGGAACCATATACTACTTTTAGTCCCTGTTCTCTCAAACCATACACAAGCAAGAGGGCAAAGGTTTTGTAGGAAAAAAGGGGAGAAGTCTTTTAAGCCAGAGAGGTGGAAAGAATTAAGAACCACCTATATGGTAGAACTAAACTGTTCATACTTATATAAATGAGCTCCCATAGACTATTGCACTTAACACAATGGTGACACGACATGCTCTGCCGGCAATTGTTCCGAAAATTGCGACAAATGCTCCATGACAAATACTCCGCTACATTTGCTCTGCCAACATTTGCTCCTCTGACTTATTTTGTTCCACCAACATTTGCTGTGCCAACATTTGCTGCACTGACAATGAGCACTCCAACATTTGCTCTGCCGACAATTGCTCAGCTGACAATTGCTCAGCTGACATTTTCTTCAAAGATATGACATATAGGCTTTACCACCAGGTGCTCCACCGACTTTGCTGATGATTAAATTCTCAAGCGCTATTAAAATAATGCTATTCACTTTTCACAAATTCAGTGTGAAACTGTGATAGTCTGAAGATTCAAAGATATCATTCAGAAATCATTTTGCACAATTTTTTGTTTCTTTCTTTAGTCAGTGCTTTGAAAGAGATGAAATTGGGTATGGTCAAGTCATTAGCCATTGATTCATTTGAATGTTTCATTGGTTGTAGTATTCGAAAATGCAATGAAACACATGAATGAAGCAGTGGTTACTGATTCGACTGTACTCTAATTCATCTCTTTTGAAGCATCGATGAAGAAAGAAAGAAAATCATGCAAAATATTATCTGAATACCATTTAGATTTCACCAGACTATAGTTTCACACAAAGTTAAGCAATCATCATTGTATCAAAAGCACTTGAGAATCCAATTGAGAATTTAATCTTTGGCAGGGTCAGCGAAGCACTTGCCAGGGACCCAAATGCCATGTCTTTGAAGAGAATGTTGGTGGAGCAAATGCATTTTAGGAACAAAGTCAGCGAAGCACCTGCCATTGGAGCAATGCTGTATCTTCGAAGAAAATGTCAGCAGAGCAATTTTTGGCAGAGCAAGTGTTTTACTTTTAGAGCAAATGTTGGCGGAACAATTGTCTGTAAGCAATTGTCAGTCGGTGTCATATTTTGGGAGCAAATGTTGGCAGAGTGTTTGTCAATGGCGCATATTATAAGTCAAGGAACCACAAGTTTGTGATTACAGTCATGGCACATCACATTCCCGTCGGGATCAGAGTTAATATTTTGGCATGTTTTTAAATTTGCAAACAGTGCCTGACTCACAAAATTCGCAAACATAAAAACCTCGTGAAATATTTGGCATATATCGTGATCTCATTTCAGGAAAGAAGTTGGTTACTCAGTTCTCATTTAAGTGCTTACATTTGTATCATCTATACTGTGTGTTTGTTTGTTTGTTTGTGTGTGTGTGTGTGTGTGTGTGTGTGTATGTGTGTGTGCATGTGGAGGTGTAGGGTCTACTGTATTTACTTCCAATGAGACTGCAGCACTGCATAAGCCACATCCCGATTTTGGTGACTATGACCCCGTTTACAGTGCGGGGCTGGGCCGAGCCGCGGCCGAGCCCAGCCTCAATTGCGGGGCCGAGCCCCGCAATTTTGTCCGTTTACACTGCCGTGCTCGGCCACGCTTTTAATTCAAACCTTTCAATATTTTGTCGTAGTGGCGCTCTGCTTGTAAACAGATGCAATTTGGTATAGTCTGGTTTTCATACCCTTTGCCAACTGGATTCGCCTTTCGGGCAAAGGCCTTTGCCGAAGGAAAAATCCTTTGCAGGACAAAACCACCTTAAATTATACTAGTTTTCGACGTTGAGGGGGTTGATATCCTGAATAACGAAACAGTATGGGCAGAGGGTTTGGAAGCCAGACTAAAATTGGCCGCGCATTTGGCCCAGTTTGCGTTTACACTGAGAAAAGGCTGGGCTCGGCCGCGGCCGAGAGTACCTCCAGAGAGTGGCCAAATGTGCGGCCAATTTTGGCCCCGCATTTGGCCTTTTGCGCGTTTACAATGAAATGAAGGCGGGCTTGGCCGCGGCCCAGCCGCGGCGGAGCCTCGCACTGTAAACGGGGTCTTCAAACATGATTACCGGTAGATCTTTCGATTAAGGTGGTGATTTGTTGGGTTAGAAAGACCATGATTTGGTTGTGGTGGTGTGTAGGCTCCGCCCTGAATTGACTGTTTAATTTCTGTCAACACAACAGTATATTGTTAGTGAATGCGGTCTGTATATATACGACACATTTTGATATCATAATACTTAAAAGTGAACTATTTTTGTTTTTATTTGGGTTATTCTCAGTGAGATACAATGTACATTGTTTCGTGACCCAGATGTATGTATGATGATTGGACCCCACTCCATGCTTTCAAGTTTCATTTACATGAATTACTATATCGACATTATTCTATGCTGCATTTGTGTCTTCATTCTACAGGCCCTCTCATTCCAGAGATCACTATCAAGTATCTGGCAGTGTCCCTGATTTTCTTCAATAGTGGACTGTCACTAAAGTCAGAGGTATGCTTACTGTTAATGCCCAGTCTCTCCCATGCGCTGTGAAATATCGTTACAGTTCTAAGTAGTGAGAGAAAATTGCGGTGTTAGAGCTGACATGAGTTTAGTTAGAGTTACATTTACATTGCTTTAAATGTAAAAATGATCAACTTTGAGACAGAAAATTGATTTTGTGAGAATTACATCTTGTGTATTTGTTAACAGCTATGATACTATTGCAGAAGTGGAAAATGCTGAAAGGGTATAGTTGTATTCTGTTGGAAGAATGCCCACCAGCACTTAAAACAGATCAGACACAAAGACAAAATTGAATGGGAATATGTTTTCATAGGAGAGTTGTATGGCATGAGTACACACAAAAAAACAAAACAGACGGACATAACATTGAGCAAAAAAACCCCAAAGCAACAAAAAAAAACAAAAAAAAAACAAAAACCAAACCACCCAAAACAAAACCAGACACACACACACAAAAAACAAAAAACAAAAAACAGGGCTGTGAAACTGACAGAGTTGAGTTATGACTTTATTGTCTATGATTAATTTTCTTAACATAGTTTTCATTTCTTATAGCAAATAAAGCTAGTCATACGAGTTCTGTAACTAATTCAAACTGTATAAAACATACCCGGTATTTGATAGTTGCTTGAAGTATCTGATATGTTCTATTATATTCCACATACTAAGAATGTTGCGATAGTTTTGGTCCAGAGCTGATCACGTGATGAAGCGTAGTTTTGCCCATCACATCACCTGAGAAGAAAAGTTCATTACACTCTATGTTTATAGTCCCTTTTGTTTTGCTGATCTCCACACAGTCCACACAGTCCTAATGCAAGATGAGTATGCGCGGAATAAAAGTGCGTTGCACTGTGGACTATCATATGACCTAGGGCACTTGATAGTACACAGTGCAACGCACTTTCACTTCAATGCCGCGCGGTGCGCGCAGGAAATTCATTGTTTTGTCATCTACGCGCACAGGTAGCCTAAGCCCTAAGGATACCTAAAGACAGCTAAAACGGTTTCAGATATGGAATAAAATGGGAATTTCTAGGACCCTAGATGTGGAATATAAAGCAAATAATCAACTTTTAGTTTCAGGCAATGAGACAAACTATCACTTCCTCGGCGATCTGAATGTGTACGCTATCTTTCCTCAGCGCGCTTCGGAAAGATAGCTACATCCCGATCGCCTCAGAAGTGATAGTTTGTCCCATCACCTTCACCAACGTTGATTATGTGCTTTAATACTATCTCACTGCCAGGTTGTGTAACAATGGGGTTTATGTCTGCTAACATTCTCTTTTGACAAAGGATATTTCTTCAAGACAAGACTATAGACACATAAAAAAACAATCAAATTTATCCTTTGGTATGAATATATGATATCATACCACAAGTAAACCTGCTACATGTAATGAAACAAATCAAATACATATATTCTTCTGGACAAGACAGCAGTTTTCAGGCGAAAGTCTGAATTCAGGCCCTTTCATGACAAAAAAAAAAGTATTTTTTAAATTTTATATTCATTTAAAATATAGCAGTCTACAGGTTGGCAGTTGAAAGATTAAATTCTTACTCATATACTGGGTGAAGATTTAAGAGATTGGAAGAAGTGTGATGAAAATATGTGTTTAAAAGAAATGAAGTGATGGTATAAGACTGTCACTCACCATCATGCACTGACATAAGTCCCCAAATTAGATACCTCTTGACAGTGCTTTTGCACGTGCGGAATTCCTTTGGGGCATACTAAAATGATTACAGAATTGCCGTCAATATCATATCAGAGTCATAGTGAGGAAAACTGATTTTTTAAATGAAAAATTATATTGGGTATTAAATTTCATGTGCAAAACTATGAAGCGTATTCAGCAACTAGTGTCACTGTTATGTAACCTACATGACTGTTTTGAGGTACCAAAAGAACATTTTATGAAATAAATGACCTTCTCTTACTGGCACTATCACAATCTGTATGTGTCTGTGGTATTGCAATCTTAATTCATTTGCATTTGTTACCCGAGGTAAATGCTATAAAGGCAATATATATAAGATGAAATATTCCAATTCAATGCCATACAAGTACTTATCATGCTTGGTTGCCTGAGTGTAGAGAATCATATATTACTCTATGTAGTCCTTGGACTTTTTCTTCCCAAGCCTACGTAGTGTATGCTTTGATATCATATGATATTGATGATATACAGTGCATCAACAATGATAACAGTGAACAATGATGAAAATTAAAACCTACACTGAATTCTAATCAATATTTTGAAAGGTACAACCTGTAGCATATTTCTTTGTTTCATTGTTTTAATTAAGAACAATGTGGTCATTTGACTAAAGCCACTCAAGGTTCAGAACCAAACAATTGCAAATAGTTGGCAAGGGGGGGGGGGGGTGAGAGAGAGAGGAAATATCCCAAATAGATATCAGTTTTCGTTGAGATGGGGATTGAGGTTTTAACTTCTTTTGCGAGGTGATTAGAAACCACTGATATGAAATATTAAAGAGCATGCAATTCTAAGAGGAATTAAGGAATTAAAAGTTTATTGCATAAAAATTGGTTTTGAAATGGCTGAGATATCCAAAAACAAAGCAAAACAAAGTGGTCCTAATGAAAGTTGTGACCCACCTACTATTAGGACCACTTGGCTTTTGGCTATCTCAACCATTTTAAAACTGATTTTCCTCAAATGAGCTTTGAATCCTTTTTAGAATTCTACACTCTTAAATTTTTCATATGAGTGGTTTCTTATTATCTCGCGAAAAAAGTTAAAACCTGAATCCCCATCTCAACCAATTATACTAACCCTTTAGTGTAGGGAATGTATTTTGAGCTGAAGTTTTGTGATTTGGTCCAATCCTTCAAAAATGTTAATTTATAGAGCAAGTTGAGGGCAGTACAATCTGTATTTAGAAACCTGCTTAAATATGGTGCATTCTACATGCAAATGATTAAATGTAAATTCTGGAGATTTTGTCTTGTAAAAGCATAACAGTCATTCTTTATGTTGTATACACATTTTTACATCTATATGAATGTCCTTGCTGTGCCTTTGATATTTGAGAATAAAATGCATATTGCATATTACTTGTTAACATTATTAAAGCACTATCATGAGTATTTTTGTTTCATCATGAATACTTAACCTTCCACCTTTTTTCCTTTTTTTTCATTTGGTGATTTTGGGAAAGATATGGATCTTAACTCCTTGGATGAGGGTATTTCTGCTCACATTTTAATATATTGCAGAAATATTTGCATGCTCCTGGTTTCTTAGAAGTTTAGCCCAGTGTAAAATTTGCAAAAATATCAACACTGCAAAATATTTGATGCTTTTGAATAGGTGCTTAAATTATGCATGATTTTATTTAAAGTCTTGCATTGTTTAATGTACTGCTATCTGATTTGTGTGTGTGATTCTAAGCTCATTGATCTCATTATCTAGGTTATGTTGTATACAGGGGGAAGTACTTATCATAATTTTTTTTTTTTTTTTTTTTTTGAGATGGGGTAGACAGATCCTCGTTTTACATGTTCATGTAGTTGTTTAGTCATTTTTCTGAATAGTAGAAAGTGATAAAGATGATTATCATGAAATGTACAAGATACAATTGTATATTGCATTTATGTCCTGCTCTGGGTAAATGAACTTTCTTAGGGATATTTAACTGTGAGTGCCTTGAACACCCTGAGTGAATACATGTATGTTGTGCAATATACATATTGTTATCATTGTCATTACCCAGCATTCCTATGATTTCCCCCATATTTTTTGTAGGACCTGAAAAGCGCCCTCCTACATGTCAGACTGCACTGCTTTGTACAGCTCTTCACCCTAGCATTCATCCCTTGCCTGATATGGTTCCTCATCAAACTCCTCTCACACACCGCCATTGACGAGTGGCTTCTCAAAGGGTGAGCATGATCCAAACTGTTCATTTTTTGTTTTGTTTTAATATGTGTGTGTGTATAATGGAAGTGGATCACAAACTAAAGGCCCCCCCCCCCCCCCCCTCCCCCCAAGTAGAAATTGCCTTTCCAGTGTCTGGCTACACACAGATGTCAGCCCTAGTCATCTAGTATACTCCAGGGGCTGCAGAATGTTTTTATTTAGTGTGTGTGTGTGTGTGTTGGGGGGGGGGGGGGGGGGGGAGGAGGGGTGGGAGGGGCAATGATCAATGGTAACCCCCTGCTTTAAAGGAAAGAATCTGTGGCAGACCCCTGGTTTGGGGAGTCATGGGTTTGTGGTGATTTTGGTACAATCGTTTTCCATTTTCATTTGGAAAAGCCAAAATTGTGTGTGTGTGTGTGTGTGTGTGTGTGTGTGTGTTGGGGGGGGGGGGGTATAACCCTACCCCCATACTTAGTTTGCTGCAATTATCCTTCATCATTAGATTTAAGAAGCGTCCCTTTATTGTTATAATTTAGCTTGTATTGCTATTGGTAAACCCTGGCATGAACATCTTCAGTTGACTAAGGCAGTGGTTTGCCAGTTTGGTTTTAAATCTATATTTCATTCCATATTTTCATAATATTCAAATATTTGTATATTGCCAGACCACCTTGATGCTACATCTGCATTGTTGCTAATTCCCATAAATGTGAACTGAATGTCATGTAAGCATGGTAGCAGTTTGGAGTGCTAAGGGAGAGGGATATTAATAATTTGTGGTATGAATTGATTTTCCGAGGTGAGATTAGTGATGGATTCTGACGAGGAACCTCTTTAATCTGTGTGTCTTTATATTTGTGTTGTATGATTCTTACTGAAAGTATTGAGTTTGTAAGACAGATTCCATATATAGCCTTATTATTCAAAAAAGAAGATGGTATCAAGTACCGTAAAGTTCCGTGTATAAGACGCACTCGTGTATAAGACGCACCCCTAATTTCGGACCTAAAATAAAAAAAAAAACAAAACACGAAAATGTCCACGCAAATATTGCGTGTGTCATACATATTATTTCAGCTCAAAATTTCCCTAGAATGCAGCATGTATTTGCTCTATTTTTTGTTTCCTTTTATATTTTCTTTTAACGGTATTCATCGGACATCAACAAAATATGGAAGACGCAAAATGCGAGACTTGTCTCGGTACTCACTTGCTATTGTTTCGCCTTTCAATCATGGTACATGTGTCATGCATATCGTACTCATGAGTGTACAGTACGATCTTTGCTGTCATACATAGCAGAGGGTGTCTCGCTTATTGACGCATGTCAGACTGGAAGGTTCATTACGAAAAATAAGAAAAACATCAACAAGTGTAGCAGAGGGATCATACGGCAAGACGTACGGTGCGTACGGTAATTACACTCATGCACTGTTACCAGTAACATGTGTGTCTCTTGTACCATGCTTGTATGCACAGTGCTAGCCTTTTGCAAAAGGCAGCTCGCTATAATTTCAGCACACGCTCACAGAGAGCAATGGACTTGCACACACAGCGCGCAACGGGCAAGCGCGCTTCGATCCGATCGCTGTGTGCACGCGAGTCCATTGCAAAAGCCTCTCTGCAGCTGCTGCCTTTGCCAAAGGCTTGCATGCTAGCTAGCTAGCTAGCTACAGTGTAGCTATGGGTATCCTAGCTGGCTTCGCACTCGTGAAATAAAGAGCAAACGAACGACATGGATATGCATGCATGCTTCACACATCGTTCATATTTACGGTGACATAGTGTCGATCCTACTCCGTATTTTACAGCTTTTGTCTATGGCCATATTGATACTAGCACATTGATAAGTTTTACGGTATCGGTAATTTAGTAATGATACCTGTACATCGCGTATTCCAGCTACTAGGTTGGCTGTTGGTAGCTTGGTAGACTGACATCGGTAGCATGTACAGCAGTGCTGTCCAGTGTTACAGCTGTTGTCTATGGCCAGATTGATACATCGTGACTGCACAAGGCCGATGTAAGTTTATCTCGTATTTGCAGCATTTGTGTGTGTCCAGATTGAAAGATCGCTCTTTTATCCGCAAGTTTTAGAGATTGCTTACCTTCCAAACGTCGATGGGCATACATGGCCCCAAGTTGGCCTTATAAAATTGGGTGTACATGACAGATTTTTTTTCCGTGATTCGACTGTACCCGTGTATACGACGCACCCCCGATTTTCAACGTTTTCCGACGAAAAAATAGTGCGTCTTATACACGGAACTTTACGGTAGACAGAGGGGTCAGTGTAGAGAAAGCGCATGCTCAAGCATTTGATATTCCTTATTAACCTGTTGAAGACTAGTCCCGGATGAACTCGGGCAAGCATCTATGGGCAATGCATGTTGTAGCAAAATCAGCCCGTCTTCAATGGGTTAAGTTACATTATGGTAGTTTGGTTCATGGTTCCTAGAGGTCCCTAGAGGGCAGCATCACTTTCCATTCTTCATCATTGCAAACGGGTGTGATGAACAATATGATTGACGTGTCTCAGTGACTGTTTTCATATATAAGAATCATACAAGATGGGGTACTGATATGATTCATTAATCCTGACTGGAATATACTATGTTGGATATATTTAAGTGGATTCATGTTAAATTGTAAAGGGTATTTTCTCATTTGGAGACATTTCCACAATTTCCTCCTAGTCTGTGTGCTCTTTGGTAGCATCTTGGCATATACTATAAAAGTGGATATTTTCTCACGACTAATTTTTCACGCTCGGCTGGGTAAGAAGAGTTTTGCATGTTTTTAATTCCGCAAAATCAAGACATCAACCATTGGAACATATGGCAAGCAAAAATAATCTAGTGCTTTTATTTTCGCGCAAGTTTCTTGTTGCACCGCTTGCGCGAAATGCGCAAAAATTTCAACACCATGAAAATTTCCACTTTTACAGTATACTGTACATTTACAGTTAATGATTATGTCATGGTCAACTTTGAATGTTTCTGTAACAGATATGTGGCACTATACAAATGCTGTGGATCATTATCATCATCTCACAAGTTCTCCATTGACTAAGATACACAATGTATGATAAATCTTCAAAGAATGTCCTTGTTTGACTTGAATGAAGAATGGAAACTCTTTTACTTCACATCAAACATGTTGTGTTTCAATAACTTTGCAGTTACAGCTGTATGACTGTAGAGGGGTTTGTGGAGGGTTGTCTATTGAGTTAAAACCAAAAACATAGTTTTCATGATGTCTTTTGTACATCTGTTTACAAATTTAACCGGTAAGAAAGTTGTGAGCTGATCAAATCATCACCATTATGAAGGCTACAGATGTGATTGCAACCTGTGTCACCTCTCAAGGAAAAAAAAGCACCTTAAAGTTTTTCATTCAGTGTTTGATTTTTCTGAAACTTCTGCAACTTACATGTATTTCAATTGTATGTCAGATTTGATGAAATACCTTATATTCTTTTTGTCTGATGGTTCCCTATCTACTTTCGTGTAAGTCAGTATGAATTGCACGTTAAGATATCGAGATCAGAACGCACACGGTGTTTGCTGTAAAAATGCCACAAATGCTCATTACAGAAGCACAATGCAATTGGGGTCGACCAAAATCCAACTTGTGTCAACATCATTATGAGGTGTTGATATTTGTGAGTGACATTCTTATCACATGTTATGTATGCATGTTTCATGTTCATATTGTCTGTTTACATACATAGGTGAAGAAAAAAACCCCTCTTGAGAATCCCTGTATTTAAACAGAAGCACGTCACAGGCAGTGATCTAGATAGAACATTTCCGGACATTGACTCCTGCCTGTACTATCAGTCAAGGCATTTTTTATTTTGAAAAGAGCAGTGGTATACAGTTTGAACAAGAAAAATTAAGAAAATCAAGAAAATCAGTTTACTGTGTCATGCTGCTTATAACACTGAGCAAACCACAGAGTATCATTTGTCTATTTCCAATTTTAATGTGTATAGGATGGATTAGATTAAATACTGTATATCTGTAGTCTGTGCTTTGCAAGAAGCAGGATTGTGTGTGTGTGTGTGTGTGTACACGTGCACGATGTGTGTATGAGTTGTGACTGTCTCACACACAGAATCTCTATGTATTCATTTATCTATATACTGTACATTATATTTTTTGTTCCCATTCAAGGGACTGTGATTTTCACCTTACACAGGAGGGAATGCTATGGTTACACAAAATTACAACATCATTGATCAGTAAATCTTCAGGCCGACTCATATGTTGGCGTCGTAACTTGGGAACAGACGCACGTAACCAACAGTGCAGTGACATTACAAGTTTAATTCATGTACCGTATTTTTAAAAATCTAGACAAAATATAAACAAACCCAAGGGGTGTGTTGACTTTGTTGTTTGTGTTTGTTTGTGTGCATGTGTGCCAAATGCAGTTTTAGCAGTACAAGGCTTAAGTAATGCTAGAATATCTTTTATACCTGTTTTTAAGCAAAATCAAGCTTTAAGTGTTTAGCAGACATCGCCAAGCTATTTTTTTATCACGTCCCGATTTTAGCCACTGACTCGCAATAGCTTACCAATGAATAATTCAATTGATTTCATTATCTACCCACATGTTGACTTTTCAAATAGATTATTGATTTATGAAATTCTAGTGCACAAGGACTCTCATTAAGAATTTAGAATTAATTTTCGTAAGCCTGCCTGAAGCATGTTATTGTTATATAGGAAAAAAGAAATGCATTGGAAAAAAGATACTTGAGCACTGTTAGAGTGAAGTTTTAGAGCCAGTGGAACCATGTGAAAAAAAGTTCGTAAAACATGAATAATACAGTATACGTTATCCGATTTTGTTTTCAAATGGACCCTTTGAAAGAATCATTGTAGGGTTCATGCTGTAATGCTACTTTCAAAATACTATAAAGTATTTTGAGCATGGCACATCTTGGATATGTTCTTCAAGATTCTGCTCAAGTTAGCATTGCAGTTTAATATAATCGATGAAAATACTGCAAAGGTGTAAAAAGATACACATAAAACATGGATTATCTGCCACAAACAAGAGCAGAGGGTTGTGATAGAGCTAGTGAGCAATACATGTATTCACACATATCCTCTCTTTTCCTCCCCCCCTCAAATCTCCCTTCACATATAGACCAAAAGAGTCGATAAATTTATGATATCTTATCAAATTGAAAGTTTAATAAAGATGAATCTATTTTCTTTGTACCTCCGCCAAGGGAGGAGGTTATGTTTTCGTTACCGTTGGTTTGTGTGTTTGTATGTTCGTCCCTGTGCAAAATAACTCAAAAAGTAGTTTACTTTAACGGATTGGAATGAAACTTGCAGGAAAGGTTGAGAATGACACAAGTAACAAATGATTAACTTTTGGTAGTGATCCAAGAATTTTTGGGGAATTTATGAAGGATTTTTGATATTTTGGCAGGTAGGGTCAATGAACTTGTGAGTTCAGGCTGCGCGTATTTGAGGTTTGCATGCGCGCACTAAAGTGCGTGCTCTAGTTTCTGCCAGGGCGAGGCTCGCAGTGCAGCTGAGGGTTATGACGTAACAAAGGCTCTATATTGGGAAATCTGGCGACTTTCAGCACACACAATGCTATATAAGTATGTATGGGTGGAAATCACTGATATCTCTTATGTGAACAAGATCAGTGGTGGAAATTAGCTGCATGCTTGGCGGAGGTCTGCGCTCTCAGAGTGCTTTTCTAGTTTTTATGTATTGGACTTATTCACATCATGAAAAGAAAACACCATGTGCTCACAAAGCTGCAAGATCTTCTAAGAATGTTCAAAGCAAAATAGAAATGCATCAATGAGCGCGAGAGTAAAATGCTCGTATTTGAATTTAGGAGTTGTTTTATATCTACCTTAGATAACACTCATTCCACCAGTACACTCAGTCTCATTTTGTGCATTCATCAAGTGCAGTTCATGTACCTGTAGATGCACAGGGTCATGTATCATTTACTCTGTATGTCGATGAATATAATCACATGTGTATAAAGAGATACAATGTAGCAGCAGATAATATATAAGCACTCACTTACAATTATTGTAGACACAGATTGCAGCATAAAACAGAGTGATGAAAAAGCACATTTACACTGACGTAAGCACAAACACACCTGAAACTAAAAACTAACACAGTGGCACACACACCGTGGATAAAGTTGTGAATATATCATGTTTCTCTGCAATATTTTCTTTGTCCTTGCCATGCATTATCCATGTAGTATTTTTTGGAGTTCTTTTGTTATTTTTAGGTATTTATGACCTGAATGAATGATGGACAAATACCAGTTTTCAGCGTTAGCTACTTTGAGAAGCCAACAGAACTTTTGAAGTATACTTGAACAGTACCCTACACTCAGTTCTGTCATTGTTTGTACATATTAAAAACTGATGTTCAGCTCTAGAAGTATCTCTGGCCTTTAAAATCCTTCTATTATGTCTCATTACATTTCTGTTTGGCCTTCAAAATTAAAGGACAAGTTCACCTTCATAGATGTGTGGGTTGAGTGAATGCAGCAATATTAGTAGAAGACATCAGTGAGAGTTTGAGGAAAATCGGACAATCCTTTCAAAAGTTATTAATTTTTGAAGTTTCTGCTCAGTCATGGCTGGATGAGAAGACTGCTATAGCTTGTGATGTCACATGTGTACAACGATATAAAGAAAGAATAAAGAAAATTCAACAAATTTCCATTTTTCTTGCGTAACAAAAGAACACTCAACTTCTCTCTTTCAGAAGGCAGGGGGAATAATTATTATCCTTAACATATAACTGTCGGTAACAAGTCGAAGAAATGTGCACTTTATTCAAAAAGTAAAGTTTTGTGAAATTCACTTATCATCTTCCTTATATTGTCGTACGCATGTGAAATCACACACTGTGGTAGTCTTCTCATCCAGCAATGACTGCGCAGATACTTTAAAAATTCATAACTTTTGAACGGATTGTCCGATATTCCCCAAACTTTTACTGATGTGTTCTACTAATATTGTTGCCTTCACTCAATCCACATGAATATGAAGGTGGACTTGTCCTTTAAAGTTAAAAGGTAAAGGTGGGATACCATGGAGGAAGAAGACTGGCCAGGCTTGGATATATTTGAGAATCCCCATAACGAAGTGTGTACAGCTTAATCACTGGTCTCTATGCAAGTACACACACAGCCGATGAATCTCAACTTGAGTCGATCGTTACCGATGTGCATAACGCTTCGATACACATATTCACCAATGCGAGGCTGATGAGAGCATTTCATTATTTTTGAATATAAACCCTGGTGGGCAGCAAATCAAGATGGGTTCAATCGAACCACCCATGTTTCTTTGCGCTACTAGGTCTTTGACAGTTGAGTTCTATTTAGTTTCTGTTACCATACCCCCCCCCCCCCTTACTTGTCACCAGCTGTACTTCCATCACACCACAGTTGAGACAGTTTTTCAGCTTGATGACGGCCTTGCCAGTCAAATCTGCCATGCTCTGTGAACCCAAACCTCCAGCGATCCGGCAGCAGCAGCAAGTGACCACAGTGTTTGTTTTCTTTGGTATGATTAATGAGAGTTTTGCATGGCAGGAAGGCAGACCTCGCAAAAAAAAAGAAGAAAGAAAGAGAGGGGGAGGGGCTGGGAAGAGAGATAGAATAAGGATATAAATGTAGAGAAAAAGAAAGAGAGAAAAATATAAATAGATAAAGTGAGAAAGGGGGAGTTACAGAGGAAAAGAAAGATAGATTGCATGCGCATGGGTGGAGAAATAGAGGGGGAAGTTGAGAGGGAGGGGGAAGGGGGAGGGAAGGGGAGGGAAGGGGGAGGGAAGGGGAAGAGGGAAGGGAGAGAGGAAAGGAGTATTCCAAGAGAGGAGAGGAGCATTCCACCACAAAAAGTTGGGAGCTGTGGTAAAGACCAAGTGACAGGCATGATGGGTAGGTGAGGACTCTGTTAGGCACAGCCCCCCTGTAGGCAATTGATTACCATGCATTGGTGCTCACTAGGAATGCCCGAGGGGCACATTTTGCTCTCATTTATTATTTCACTCACAAAATACCCACCCATTAGCCCGATAATGACGGGCTGGAAGTGTGAACTTGGTTTCTGTGGGTACACGGAGACGGGAGACCACGGAGATGAAAAGAGGAAAGAATGGGATAAAAGGATCAAAAGGTAATGAGAGTTTATAGAGATATATGATGATAAGAGTAATTGGCAAAGTAAAGCATGTGCAAAGAAACATTTTGACAAAGGTCTGTGCAAACAAAGGGTAAAAGATTACACCAAAGCAGGTAAGTGGGACCATTAGGAAAAACTGTGAACTCTGAAACAGAAAACAAAAATTTGTTTTGATGTAATTAAAGCTCTTTGGATCAACTTTGTTTCCTGAGTTTTCATTGTCTCTTGCAAGAAAAACGCCTACTTCTAATTTAGATTATGATTATGATTGTTATTATTCTAATTGTTAATATTATCATTATCGCCATCACCATTATTATCATTGTTGTTATTATCATTATTTGTAGAAGTAGTAGTAGTAGTAGTAGTAGTAGTGGTGGTAGTAGTGGTAGTAATAGTAGTAGTAGTAGTAGTAGTAGTAGTAGTAGTAGTAGTAGTAGTAGTAGTGGTAGTAATAGTAGTAGTAGTAGTGGAAGTAGTGGTGGTAGAAGTAGTAGTAGTGATAGTAGTAATAGTATCTTTTTTTGTGACAAGAGTGTCTCACATTTAATTGGACTTCATGAAAGAAATTGACACAAGTTTTTTCTTTTACATTAAAATACATCAAAATAACATCAAGATTAGAAAGGGTTATGAACCCTGAGTATAGTGCAGGTTTACATGTTTGAGGACAGGGGTTCAGAGGGTGGCAAATACAGTATGTTATGTACATTATGATGTACAATGTACTTCCAAAGATGTCACCTTTTTTATCTAGATGAGTTTAGTGTCCATATGTTTGATTATTAGTAACCAGTTCCAAAACTCATCTTTGATGTGCCATTCTAATTTGGTTAGTGGTAGGTTAAACCAGCCATGTCCTTTTCCTTTTCTTTCTTTCCTTTATGAAAGATATGTCAAATGTATTCTCAGGAGGACCCTTGTTATCCCATTAGCATTCATCCACATGTCCTGGCCTTCTGGAATGTTGAACTAAATTTTAAAGAGTGAGCATCTATTCATATCTTTTAGGCATTAAAATTCAAGAAAGGAAAAATTGGCCAGAAAAAAAAAAAGTTCAGAGGCTACTGGCTATCATGTATCTTGTATCTTGGATAATGTAACATAATGAAAAGGCAACGTCATTGAACTTCCGAACTCGCCCAAAAATGCATACAGGAAAAAAAAAATAGCAGCAACAACATGCACATTCAAACATGGAAAGACCTTACAACCTGCAGATATTGTAAGCTTGTCACAATAAAGAAATGCCATGACAAGCAATTGCATGCAAATTGCATCAGCATGCAGGCTGATATGCCCGTAAATGGACAAGATTAATGGCAGTGTGAGGGCGCCATGTTTTATTGATGTTAATGAAGTTAGAACTGCATGGCTGGTTGCACTAAGTCGTCGTTAGGAAAAAAAAAGAGGAGAACTGAACAACTTCATTAACTGTGAGGAACTCTCGCCAAATTTAAAGGGAGCCGAATCTTGGGGAGTAATCGTTCTTTAGATTGCCAGATCTTTCAGATTTATCTTTATCAATGTGTGTCATGTCGTCACAAACAAAAGCAGCTTCAACATCGCACAGAAGAGATATTCAGACATTTATATTTTGAGCAGTTGTCGAAATTATGCATTGTAGATATATATAGTAGGAGCAATAATAATTGATAAAATTCTCTTTAACTATGAGACCAAAAATGTTTTTTTTTTTTTTTTTTTAAAGAAACGACAAGTGTTGCTATATTTTGGGTACCCTTTATAGATTGGACTCTTTCAGAATTCCAAATAATGTCTGGAATCAGACAGTTATGTTCTATATACCTTGAAACATTGCATTATAGTACATGAAATGTGATCTAAAATGTTGAAAATAATGAAATCAGTAATTACTAGGGATGAAAGGATCGCCCGGTAGGGAAAGTAATTCTTTTTGCCAGAGGTATGACCATCTGTTAAGGGTGGCAAGGATTTGATGTTGTTCACAAAATTGAGATATCTTTTCGATATTGACTATCCTGTCTTGATTATGTAACCATGTATGTGAACTGCAAATGTGCATTGCATTGTAAATTTGACAGAAATATTCTAAATGGGAGAGTTTTGTTAGGAAATTAAGAATATCAAATCCACAGATCAACAAAATCAAAAAAAAATATGTTCATGCAATTAAGAATGTCTAGTAGGAACATGGGAATGTCATTTAATAGTACAATGTATGAATCATGAAGTGTAAAGCATTTGGATGCACCGCTGTTTGAAGTACCTGCTCTTTTGTTTTGTTTTGTTTTCTTGTTCTTTTAAAAATGGCCCCCTATTTTCAGAATATCCACAAAACCCAAGGATGAGTTTTTTTTAATGTAATTGGATGGAACCAGCTTTTACCATCATAATTTTTTTTTTACAGCAAAATTCTTGTTCTTGTTCATTTCCTCTACCTCTGCCAGCTATTTTGCTTCTTTTCTGCAATCATCGATTTTATTCATCATTGTCTTCATCTAATCTCCTCTATTATTGTCTTTTGTATATTTCTTCTCCACCAGCTGTATTATCAATACATGGTTGCCAAATGGCATATCTTTATGACATTTAGAAGGTCTTTTTTTTTTCTTTATAGAAAAAGAAAAAACATATTTTACTTTTCATACATATAAGAATTTTTTTAATCCTTAAAGGTTTAAATTTTTATGACATTTAGATTGTCATAGTATTTTTCTTTATAGAAAATAAAACATACATGACTTTAACTGTGTATGATATGTCTTTTGACCCTTGAAGGTTAGCAACCTACATTCGTACTCACTACCACCGCTATCATCATCATCGTTATCAACAACAACATCAACATCCATTTTCTTTCCCTTGTATTTTCTTCTATGCCTTTATTTTCTCATTCATTTCCTTTCTTCGTGTGATGGTAGTACTTGTACGTAGCAATCAGTGTGCAGGTATCAATGCCAACAAGCTATAGTCATGGTCTTGATGTGCTGCTGGAATATGCTTTTTAATCATCAGTTCTGTAGTGATTCTTTTCAACTGGTATCTTATGTGTTTGTGTGCCACTTAAACTGAGTTGTGTTCATTCACATAGATGTTTCAAGCCTTCAAATCAATCACCCAGCAATTACAACTACCCCTTATTCCAACAATAAAAAAAAAAAATTGTCGGATTATTAACACAACAGTGATTACGTGCAAAGGAGTCATGTTTTATGACTTAATGTCGATAAAAGAACATTTCATGAAGATGCTGGCACGTGCAGGTTACTAGTAGAGAACTGTATTGTGAGCAGGGTCTGGAACACAGGCTAGCAGGATAATGCAGTAGTCAGAGCTGAGTGCTGTTTGTAAATTGATCGGAAAACACACAAGGCTTGGCATTTGGTCTTATATTTTAATCAGATGCTTTACATATATCATGACTTGAGGAATTTTCCCTTTTTTTTATCAGAGTGATGCTCCAAAGCTTGTTTCTGTGATGCATTGTTCTTGTGAGTGCTAATAGAGCTGGCATGTCATCATAACAAAGAGCTACACTGTAATAGCTCAAATTGCACTGCACGAAGGTACCCCGTGACCTCCTATAGTAGTTTCAATGGTCTCTCGAATGGAGTGCCACATGTACTTTAGATGGAGCAATGAAAGAGATTAAATTGCGCATTCAGACACCTGCCAGAAGTTTAGAATTGTTCTTTTCCTGATAATGCCCATTGTTCTTTGCTGATGCTATTGATAAGTTAAACAATTACTTAATTTCTAGAGCCATTAGTCTATACCCGTCATGGTAGTGATTGGTCTGCATGCTGTAGGGGGAAACATGCAAAACAAAAGCCCAGAATCTATATATGCATACCTAAACACCTCACACGTTCTGCATTTATGTAGTGATTTTACTGCAATCAAAACCCCCAGGTACTGCAAAATTTAGCGTCTGCAATCAGTTAATAGTTACCGCCTCTTGCATCCAGGAAATCTGAACGTCATAAATTATTATCCAACCTCTATTATACACCTGACTACATTTCGAATTCTCATTGATCCTTGTCACTTTGTCGTTCATCAAATATACATCAGAGGCACTTCATGAAGCGCAATTTGGAGGCAAAGCCGTACATTGTAGTTATCAAAAGTATGAATTTTCCATGAAGTTGAGTAAAAATACCCAGGCTCAAAAATTTAGGATAGCTGAAGAACCACAGTGCTGGGCACTGGGCGTGCATTATGAATGACGGCTGATGAAAATTGTATTGAGCTGCCATTGAGATTGGCTGGAATTGAATAGTATGGAAGGCCAACAGGTAGCTCTGCCAGAATCCAATTAATTTGCCCCATGATGGGGGTATTCATTTGTCCTTTTCGAAGCCACTGGAGTATGGTGGTTTGTTATCCAGACCCATTAATTTCCACGTTTCAATGGGGCGGTGAGTACTTCAAGTAATGAACAGAATTTTTGATGAGGCGTCGTGCACTCGTGTCCACCCCCCCCCCCCCAACACAGACATGTACACGCAGTTCTGTTCCACAGTCATTAGAATGTTTGTTTCAAGTGATAGTCATTAACTTGTGCATTGTAGACATCGGTACTACACCGAGAGTTTCTTTTTCTGTATAAAATGCACCTTGGCTCACCATTTCATTCGTTGCCCCACCTTTTTTTTTTTTTGGTGTTTTTGTTTTGTTTTTTGGTCTCACATGATTGAAGGCATAAAAGACAATACCCTTTCACCGATCTCCTTGCTAGTCACTGATGTGTCACAGAGTGTTGGTAGAGAAGTGTCTGCAATCAGGGTGGGGTGCGTGAGACACATCGGATCATCCCTAGCCATGTGGTCGAGAACCAGTTCCAAGAAAAGTACTTAAATTGATGCATCATGAATATATGATATAAGCCTGACAGTCATTGTGCATAATGTCTTTTCCCTTCCTCCCCCCCCCCCAAAAAAAAAAAAAGAAAAATAGGAATGAGATAAAAGAGCATGAAGAATGAAAGGGAATGGAAGGGAGCTGATAGTAATGAGGGTTTGAAAGGGGGGGGGGGATAGCTGATACCGGTCAAACATTCAGAGAATGATTCTGAATATTATCTGTGGATTGCTTAAATTGCATGATGATGGTGTAGATTGAAAGTGCAGTGATGCAAGCATTTCATATCGTTGCTACATTCACAAGATTTATGTGTTCAAATCACATCATGTGTCCTCTCTCTCTTTCCTTTCTTTCTTTCTCTTTTTCTCTTTTTCTCTGTGTCTATCCATCTGTCTATCTATTGTTTCTGTATCTCTATTTGTTTTGCAGTGTTTCTATTATGATTCATGTAATTTTGTTTGAGTCCTAAGTTGAGTCCTAAGTGTCCTGAAGAGTGCTATCTATCTATTCCTTGAAAGAGTCCGAAATCACAGAAAATTTGCCAGCAGCATCCAGCGCTGTGTGTGCAAGGCAATCTTCCAGCAAACCTTGGGCACCCGCCGTTTGAAACTAGAGTGTCTTTTCCTACATGTCATGACCTTACTACCACTCAGAATTACTTTTTTTTTTCACTTCACTGGTTAAACCAATTTGCAGCACTAATACATTGCTTGCCTATTCACTCGCTAAGCTGTTGTTATAGGTAATCCTACTATTGCATTATTGTTGGTCCTGTGCATTTCCCTATGATATTTCTAAATTCTTTAAGAAAAACTCAATGTTCTATAGAAAACATGTTTTCAGTAGTATATTTTCAAGTTTCCCGTGTTCCTTTCAAGGGACTACAGCCCACAGACATCTAGGTGTTGACTTCCTTGATTGTTTGTTTTCAGTTTTTGTAGGAGTTTTATATCTTCAGTTGTTTTAGTTTTGTCATAATGATATTCCAACCAAATGTAGTGAGTAGCGGTTGCAATACCCAGCCAAACTGCCATCATAAGGGTGGTGTAATGGGTATGCTTAATGGTCATAATATCCAAGTAAAGGTGGTGAAATGAGGGTGTCAGACTAACTTGTGCGAAAGCTTGAGATCCACTTCCCACCAGCACCCCAAAGGGCATAATGTTCCTGTTTGTTTGTTTGTTTTGTTTTATTTCATTTTTTTGTCTTCCCAATTGCAAGTATTTGTATTTAATGCAGACTGGGGTGTCCTTGGTTTTGCACTTTTCCCTCATGAACTGTGAAGAGGGGAGGAGGTAATGAGATGAGGTTGTAATGACATTTCTGAACAGATGTGTATCGACCTTCATGCATCGAGAGATCAACGTTTATGGAAAATTAAATGTTATGCCTCTTGAAGGCGCACCCCGTGCTCACAAAAGGGAGGGGCAGAGTGTGTGTACGTGTGTCGGACCAGAGCGGGAATTACTTGCAAAAAAACAGAAAAAGAGCGCAGGAGTGCATGGCGCATCTCAGTGGTCTAATCCAATTAATCCCGTTTTTTACTTTTGCCCCCTTCTCCCGGTTGAGCGGGTGGATACCTGAGGGTTAGTGAAACTGAGGCAGGACCCTTGCTCCAACACCCTCAGAAGAGGAGTCATTAGCTTGGATGCACAGCCATGGTCGCTGCTGTTTATCTTTCTTTACCTTTTGTTTGGTCTAAAGGTCACTGTTCTCTACATCTATAATCTCCAAAGAGTGTAGCTATATGATGTTCATGACCAAAAATTAAAAGAAAAAAGATCCTGTGAGTAATGTTGTCTTTGCATATCTCCTTCCTGTCTCCCTATATCATCTTTGAATATGAATTGCCATCATGGTTGTGTAGTGTTTTTTGCTGAATGTTTAACAAATGTAGCTTCTGGCTTAGAACCAGGAATTACAAGTTCATTGATTTTATTCCCTCATTTCTTAACTCTTTATTTGCCATGATGGAAACCCCCTGTGTGCCACGTTATTTTGAGACAACAACGTAATCATGGTTTGGGAAAGCCTTCTGTTTTTCCAATCTATATAACTTCTACAAATTTCTGTTAAGCTGGACATTATAGTGAGGAAAGTTGAAGAGGAATGCCAAGCTTTGCTTTGATATAAATTGCATGACAAATCTATTTTTAATTTTTCTTTTGAATGACCAATTGCTACATTACTGTAAAGGCATGACTTTTGCACATAACAGCGTGACAAAAACTTAGAATTTACGCGCAAATCTAGCTGGGAACACCGCTTGATAGTCAATCACCACATAGAATGCAAGCTGTATGTGAGAGGAGCAAAAGCCCGAGAAACACTTTCATTGTACCGCGGCATTAGGCGATTTATCGATCGGTTTGGGCGGCTTTGTGCGTGTGAGCAGAATATGCGAAGTTGGCACGCCGTCGACTGAGTCGGATGTGCGAACGTGGCACATAAAGAGTTAAACAAGCCAAGAGCAATTTGCACTGCCCCAAAACAGGAGTGTAAGACTGTCTGTGTTAACAGTTTAGCGTCAAGTGGAACGTTCATGGCACAATAACCTAAACACAGATTTAGTGTACTTCTCATTCGCCTGTCAGGATCTAAGACGAATGCTGTCTGTATTATGACTGTTGATCATTCAGGGTGCTTTTATTAGTAAAGAGTTAATCATCTGATCAAGCAGCTGCATAAAGTTGTATCTTTCTCTAAGACTTTATGGCGCTCAGCTGACAGAGCTGTCCTTTTCATGATGAGCCCTCCTTATTTCCATACATTTCTTTGGTGTGTAGTATGGTGGTTTTTACCACAGACTTCATGATGTTCTCCTTTCTTCTGTGTTCTTAAAAGGGGATCCCCCCCCCCCTCAGTCCAGTCTAGGGATTTCCCCTTTTAGTGGACATCTGATAAGGGTCACAAAATGCTTGGACTTGACATTGGGGAGGATTAATCATGAATTCATGGGTATCTGCAGATTTGAAGCCTGGTCTACAATGATTTCTTGTCTCCTTTGTTTTCTAATTGATGATGTCACTTAGAAACAAAACACTTTATTTTGCAAATGACTATAGATACTTTCATCTTGAAAGAGGCTTTGTTTTCATGTTCTTTTGTTGTTTTTCACTTTAAGTTGAAACCTCTGAGTTCCCGTAAGGTATCATAAAGGAACTTGTGATTATATGTACTTCTGACTCTCTAAGAATTAGCTTCATCTGCCTCAAATGCATTTGTAGTGAGTTTGACTTTATAAACATTGGGATGACTTGTAAATCATGTTGCTATTAAAGAGATCATTGATATTAAAAAAAAAAATGTGTGATTGAAAATAATTTTCCCTGTCAGAAAGAGAGTATATGTTTTTGCCTCAAAGGTATGATTTTCATTTGGTGATAATGGATTACAGTTTCTGCTTTTGTCCAAGGGAAAAATGGCCTCTGTATAATTTTGAAATGTACTTTTTTTTTTCATGTTTGCACACAATCATTTTTCCTTTTTTTTTTTGCATCTTGTTTTTAGAAATCTCTTGATAATTAAGGGGACTGCTGGAGTGCATTGTATGATCAATTCATTTCTCCCAGTACACTCAGATGTTTGCTCCTTCACAAATTGAATATGATGTGCTCATGTTTCCAAATAGGGCATCATTCGAACTGGCAGACGACAGTTTGAAGTTGCATTCATTTTTCATCAACTTATGCTCACTGAAGTTTATCAAGCTCATTTTTCCAATGCATATTTCAGAATTTTGATGAGTAGGCATATATTATGATTTTGTTTTCTTTTTTTCAATTTAAGGGGCAGGGGCTTTGTTCTGAGATATTGCCCCTGCAAAAGTGGTTATGACTTTGCCAGCTTTTAGCTTATTTGTATCTATTTGTTTATGCTTGTTTGTTTGCTTATTTTTCAATGTACATTGTATCAGTCTCTTAACAACTTTACGCAAACTGTAATAAATGGATTCTGACAAAATTCGGGGAAAGGGTGCATTTAGGTAAGTTACAACTGGGTCACACACAAAAAAAACCCCAAAAAACAACAACATAAAAAACCCAGACTGATTAACTTTTAGCAGCAATTTGAATCACCATCAGGATCCAGGGATTTTTAAAAGGGTTTGTCATTATAAGACAGTGTATGGTCATAGAATATATACGGAGGGCAGACTACATTAAACTACTGTGCCATCGCGGAATGCACAACATTACAAAAACAGGCAACTAAACAACGTCATTGAGAAAAGTTAGAATGCAGTCAAAACCAAAACAAGAAGGAGCTCACACATCTCCTTAAAAAAACAAAACAAAACAAACAAGTCTATAATTACATGCATTGTGTCCGGTTGCATTGGTGTACTGTTTTCATTCTAAGAATCTGATTTACAAATCAATTTCAGAATTGAGTCACCTCAGTGTCTTTCACAACAAATTACAATGGATGAATAACATTTTTGACTTATAAAGCGCCTTGGCTGGGGTCTGTATTATTCCTTTATTCAGTCAAGATTTTTGTGGAATGGTCAAGACCGCTTATAATGTCATGATAGCTGATAGTCATTTTAACAGCATTTTTCTTTCCACCTCCTTTTGTCTTTTAACAGGTTACAAGTAGTTGGATGCATGCCCCCACCAGTGTCGTCAGCTGTAATTCTGACAAAGGCGGTCGGGGGAAATGAGGTAAATCATTGTGCAAGGAAAATAAAATCAAATATTTTCCTTCTTGTGGTGCTGTTCCTGTTGCCTTGCCAACAGTGCTAGTTTTCTCTTACTGTAAGAGTGAAAACTCTGCCATTGCAATATATATATGTATATATATATATGTTTCTATTATCATTTTTTTCTTGCCAGTTTCAGTGAACTTATGTTGTTTCTGATTAAATGTGGAAGAGAGTATCTTTGTTTGTGCATAATTCGGTATTTCCAAAGATATTCATGTGTCATCATTTCTGGATTGTTCAGGGTAGCATAAAAATTACGAGCATTTCCAAGTGGCGATCTTGCAAATTTCATTTGTAGAGGGAGTTAAATTGAAGAAAATTCACACCTCAACCTTCTCTCCTCTGATTAATATTCTCTTGCTTTCAATGATGATGATAGTTATGATGATGATTATTATTACTATATAATTGTTTAATTACCATACTATTGTCATCATTATCATGTGATGCCGCAGTCATGTGTTGAAACTGAACCTCAAACCTATCCAATTTGCGTGAATTGAAACAAGATTACCACCCTCGTGTTTTGGCTGTGAAAACTATCTTTTGACTGAGTGTACATTTACTTTGTTAGAAATCAAAACAGATGCCATAGTACGGAAAGCGCACAGGTAATGATAAAATACATCATGACGTTAGTAACATGAATACAATTTGAGAATAAAGTGATGAGGGAGCTTAGAGTTTTACGGGCTCTCCAAACTTGAGAAAGGTTACCTGTAATTGAAGATGGATCGGTGATAGCAACTGTAACTCATCTCTCCATGATTAAGCTTTGTGATATCATGAGGGTGCAGGGAAGTTATTCCCAAGCCCCCTCTAGAGTATGTGTGTGGTTTAGGAAGATGGGATGAACTCAAATCTATTAGCCATGCCTGGCCATTAAAAGTAGGATGCGCATCTGGTAAATACATTTTTCGCTGGCTAGATTCATCTTCCCCCCCACTATGACACTTCGGCTATCACTTACCGTGGATGAAATTGGCCGGGAATTTTAATTCAGACATTCATGCGTAATATGAGCCAGTTTTGGAAATGAGACCAGAATGGGGGAATAGTACCAGTCTGAATACTCTCCCGTTATAGATAGTCAGGTTTTTTTCATTTTTTGCTTCTTCTCCGGTATTCCATTGGTGAAGCTTGTTTCATGTTTCAATCTATAAAGTCCAGGCCATGAAATATGGACACGCTTGATGTCAGAGCATGTTTGCCGCTTTTGATGGTTGAAATATGCATGGGGGGACCTCGTCACGGTTGCTTGGGCACGTAGCAGCGACAAGAAGCGGGACTCTTCCGCCGTTCACGCTTGGTAGGTGCTAGATGTAGTTATACCGCTACTGCAGGCAGTGTGCTGCCACGACATGGCCCCGCCAGAGCCCCGCTCATCAATCAGACGCAAAATGTTCCCTCAGAGAGAGAGAGGAAAGTTTAGCAAGGAGGGGGAAATGGAGACAGGGCACGGAATTGTTGGGGGGGGGGGGGAGAGGAGGAAGAGAAAGAGAGAGATAGAGAAGGAGGGGGAATATAAAGAGAGGTAGATAGATTATATATATCGGAGAGAGGGAAAGAGAGAGAGAAGGATGAAGTGGAATATATAGATAGGTAGATAAATATGGCAAGAGGGAGAAAGAGAGAGAAAGGACGAAGGGGTAGTTGCAGGAAAAGAGAGGGAGAGATTAGCACATACTGTCATGTGCCTTCTGAGTTGCACTACAGCCTAAGCTGCACATACTTGTATATATCAATGCGCTCTCCCACTCAAAGAGATAAGCGTGGGATGTTCTCTACCAAGAGTTCATCGGCTCCGTATACGTCAACAGCGCAAACGTCCGTCTGTCTTTTCCAGTGGCTTCGCATCCTAGAGTGTTGAAAAGACATTGAGGTGACATAGAATACTGTCTCATTTCTCAAGATAACTATTCGTAAACAGTTTTTAAGGGATATGTTTGCAAGCGATATGAAAGCAACAGGGCATGGATACTGTTTGCATGTGTGATGCAATGATTAAGACTGGTTAGTGAAAAATGCACACTGTATTAGGCTAATGCTACTGGCTTATCACATAATTAATCAAAAATATACAAAGATTTACTTTAGGGAAAGCTCGAAGTTTTCACACGTACAGATGAATCCGTTATTTGCCTGTAGAGAAAATATCAAACACGTTTTACAAGTCTATTTTAGTCAAATGAGAAGTATCAAAGCTAAAGGGTGATATTCATTTGTCAAACAAATGTTAGAGGGCATATAAAGTTCAAAGGTATTGAACAGGGTACAAAGACTAAAGACAAGGATAATGATGAGATATGAAAAATTCAAACTTCATTGGAAATGGAAAAACAAAAGTAAAGAGCTGGCGACAAAAGAGAGTCAAAAGTAAGAAAGATAAGGAGGAAAGAGAAGAAAAGGACTGGAGAGAATGAGAGAAAAAATATGAAAAGAGAAAGAGAGAGGAAGAAAAAAGGAAATGAAGGGAGAAAGAGAGGGAGAGAGAGAGAAAGCCATAAAATGTGAGCGAGTGAAGTTGGCTCTTTTTCTGTGCTTTCTTGAGCCGATCTTTTCCTGGGGTGTTTTTTGACGCCTCCCGCGATCACCCAGCCATGAAGATATATCTAGATTCATTGTCCAATGACCGCAAGCAGTGTGGCAGGGTAAAAAACAAAAATGGAAACAAAAAAAAAGAAAAGAGGAAGGGAAGAAAATGAAAGGAAGAAATTTATGATATGATAAAAGTCAGCCATTTGGATACGAGCATTTCACACCTTTTGATACTTGAGAGTCATCCCTAATTGTGCGCACTTCAGAGGCTGGCTTCAACCACCGTAGGGACTTAAAGAGCTTTCAAAAACTAAGACATCAGTTGGACAGTTGCTCTTCTCCAAATTGCAATTTGTTTGTCTATCTAATTTTTTGATATATATACTGAGATATATCCTGGTGGCTTGTCAGAGTGCTGATGTCTTGAGTGCTTTCGTTTCTCCCACATCTAGGATGTCTATGTTGTTACACCCACGCTGCTAGCGCCCAGACTCCTACTTTTAAATGAATGTGTAGTTTCAAAGAAGACTTGCAACGAGACTAAACTCTACAAGTCAGACGCACAAAGACACAAAGAGGTTTTTATCGTCTGGTTTTTGAGTGGTTGTAGAGTGAGGGTTCTTGGGCACTTTACGGTGACAGAGAACCGTGGTTGTTCACTTTCGAGCGCCGTTGGTGGCTGTTAGTTGGCGTTCGCTCTGGCAATTTAGAGTACCTGTCATCTCCATATTTTATCTTGACATGAATTTTCTATGGAGCCATGCTTTCATCCCGGGTTCAAGTGATTTTCGGGAGTGTTTCCACACTCATTGTCATTGATCACCCCAAGCAGGTTGAGGGGTTGCCCGCTGTGTGTATACCCCACACCCCTGAACGGGGGAAAGCTCTTGCGGATTGTGCTACTAAATTGACGAAAATATCTATAATTTAAAGGTCAAACTATCATAAAGTATTTACCAAAATTCCCCGAGATTGGTTGAGAGGTGTGCTATGATTTTTTTTCCCCTTTGTGTGTGTGTCTGTCTGTGTGTGTGTGTGTGTGTGTGTGTGTGCCAAGTTCTTCCAACAATGTCAATTGTGCATGGCGTCAATGACAAAGCCCCGTCACTTACTGCACTCTGCGTCCATACATTACAAATGATGCATGCAATGATATAATAATGAAAGTGCAATTATGGAAAGATGGTGGCAGGACCCCTCTAGAAGTTGCAAAGCACCATGTAATTACATATAGTGAGTACAGCCATGCAACATTTATGATGTGAAGGACGCTTTGTGTCATCCTACATTGTCACTTATTGTAAAATGTTTTATGTTTTATGTTTCCTCGTCAAGGACATTAAACTCCTGTCTAGTCCTTGTAACCACACCACCCCCGCCCCCACCATAAACACAAATACATAAAGAGAAATGATACTGAAGGGGTCCATTTTCTCAGATAATTGTGTTAATGGAAGAAATTAGGGAGCATGTGCTGTGAAGGTTAAGGTTATGAAAATGTCAACGGAAGTATTATTTAAATGGGAGTCCCTCATATACATAGATGGCAGCTGTAGAGGATATTAATTGCCTTCAACAAGTGTTAGCAGAACCTACTACAAACTGTAAAAGTGAATTTTTTCGTGCGAGTAATTTTTTTGTGCTTGGTGGGATAAGATGAGTTTTACATGTTTTTAATCCCACGGAATCAAGACATAAACTACTGGAACGTATGGGCAAACAACAAATATTTGCGTGCTTTTAGTTTCGCGCTAGTTTCTGGTTGCGCGAAATGTGCAAAAACTTCAACACCGCGAAAATTTCCACTTTTACAGTAAACTGTATCCCATACCGAGTGTGGTTAAACATTCACTGCCTTTATTATGTAAGGCTTTTTGTAGAACTTTAGACAGCTTTTTGTTGTAAAGGAAAGGCCTGTTTATATCTTTAAACTTCCACCTATAGTTATCAAGTTTGACATTCTTCTTTTATGATTTTTTACTTTTCTCTCTTTGCCAAAATATGTAACTGTAATCAAATATCACAGTATGAAGCAGAATGCAAAAAGTAGATAATAAAAGCCCCAAAAATGCTAGTGTGACATGATTTGCAATAACCATAATAAATAGGGTCTGTATACTCATACACCCCTTGTACATTTTCTGTATTTGCATATCATATTATATATATATTTATATACAATGTATATCATTTAAACCTTCCTCTGTTCATCTACCTGCCTAATGTACACTGTGTATATGAACAAATCTCTAGATAAAGAGAAAGAGAGAGAGAGAGAGAGAGAGAGAGAGAGAGAGGAAAAGAGAGAAAGAAAGAGATTAGGCAGTCAAACTGAGGTTTCTGATTGGTCAAATCTTTTCTGATAACTTGAAATTGTTAAGACTGTAATCAGATCTGTTGATGGTCACATTTCAGGACTCCCTCCTTTTTTTTTTTTAAAGACAAATATCCGTGCCTCCATACATGCTTTAAATGAGTATAAAATGACAATTGTTGCTTTCCCTTTAACCCAATACATCTAAGATTCTGAAATTGTCATCGAGTGAAGGCATGGCCAACATGTTCCTGGGTGCAATGAGCTGCTTTTGTTCTGTGCGGTTGTCCATTATACTACTTGCTCTTCTATTGAGTTTCGTAACCAGTAGTGTGAAATGTGATCTGAACATCAACCCTGCCATCATTGTGTCTTGATGGAATGCATTTTGGATGTGGGGTCATGAGTCCTAGGTTTGCCGTGTATGGAATGCTGATGTTCGGCATTTATAAGATAGGAGAAACTCGTGCTAATGGATGCTACATTTCTGTGTTTTTCCGTTGTAGCTATTATTTACGTTTTAGGGGCATATGCTTAACCCGTTGAAGATGGACTGATTTCCTTATAACACGCATTTCCCATTTACCCCAGCCCAAGAATATTTGGAATTAGTCTTCAATGGGTTAAGCTTTAAAAGCAGGTTGGATTTTATCCATCTTTTTCCTCTGACCCCCTTCACCTCCCTCCCCTGTCATTCCCCTCCCTCCCCCTGTCATTCCCCTCCCCCCCCCCCCCCCACTATTGGAGGTGTTTAATAAGATACAGGCTGCAGGAACATGTACATTATAGTTGTTGGTGGGGAAATTTGTTTATTTCTGTCCTTCATTATTGCATCTTCTCTATTTCTTTCAGGCTGCAGCTATTTTCAACTCTGCATTTGGGAGCTTTCTGGTAAGAACTGCCATATCTTGCAAAATTTCAATATAAGCTATGTGATGTAGAAACTATCTAGCAAGGAGGGAGAGCAAGAAATACAACACAGATAACAATTTTCTATATGTGTCCCATGATGCTATTCATGTATGAAATACCAAAAAAGTTTCATTTTTTTCACTTGTTGCATCACATTAATACACATGTAACGAAGAAAAGGAATCGTAAGGGAAGATTTGAAAAACCTGCCTATAAATGACCTCATACTCATTGGAGCAATGCCGGCAAAAAGGAAAAAAGAGTATTAAACACCATCTATAGATACAGAAATAGAGCAACACCTTTAAAGTGTCTTAATCAGGTATGTTGGCTAAATTGTCTATGTCTGTTAAAGGAAACAGAATGACACAGATATATGAAGTGGACTTGTAGCCAATCACTATGCAGTTGGGTAATGAACAGAACTTGGTCTACAGAAGTTGGATTCCTTCTCTCTCTCTCTTGCTCTGAGAGATCTTGGAAGTGGGAGAGTGAGTTTAGCTCTTCCAGAACTCATCTTCAGGCCCGTAGCCTTGGTAGTAAATGACAACTTGGGAGTTAACGGTCGAGGCATTGCATATTCACAATTTGCCTATTCACTGTGTGGTGTTCCCCCCCCCCCTTTCCCCCTTGTCGGCTGCCATGGTACAAAAAGTAAATCTTGCTTCACCCTTTACTAGGCATCTTTCTTAACCTTCATCTCTCCCCCCCCCCCCCAAACTCTGCCCGCATCTTCAGGTTTTTCACTCTTGTCCCGATCTGTTTTTGATCTTTCTCTCGCGGAGTTCCTCATTTTTCTCCTCGGTGACCCTGTGGGATCATCCCGCATCCATATTTGATGCCCCCCTTCATCTATCTTGCATGCGCTAAGGGTGCTCGAGTGGCAGCCATGTCACTGTAGCTTCATTACATGCCGATAAGCACACGGTTAAACACCGGACGGTGTCACTGCCATTGTCGGAACCCTTGTACTTTATGCAGATTTGCTTCTTACTCTCCCCCTCTCTCTCTTCTTGTGCCCTTGCTCCTTTTTCTGTCTGTAGGTTTACTTTTCTTATCCGTCGTTTTAAACTCCAAGCTTTGCTTTTGCTTTTCTTTTGAGTCATCATGCTGCGGTCTAATGCTCTTTTATTTTTGCACTTTTGATTTCAGTTGATTTCAAATTGATGATAACCTTTTCTCCATTTGTATGTACATTTGTAGTATGAACCTTTTCCCCCCATTATTTCCTTTTCAGTACAGCTTGTTGTGATTCATTATGTATTGCAGTTCAAGTCATCACATTTGTTCTATGCTTGTATATGGCACATCCACTGAGCATATTTTATATCAAGAGTTTGTAAGTTCTTTATCCCTTATCTCTTTTTTTTTTCTTTGCAGGGTATAGTAGTAACTCCGGTTCTGCTCCTTTTATTTGTGAGTATTTCATCCAATCTTGGAGATTGTAGAATTCTTCTGTGTGGTATTGGGATTTTGGCAACATGCATGTGCAGTGCAGTCATGGGGTACGGCTAGCTGTATCACCTATGTTCATAGCGTGTGCTCTAATACTTTCTCTCACTTTGAGATTACCTCAAGTCAGTCTTTACCAGCTTTACTGGCTTATTTCCAGGATTAACAAGACCTTTTTCATTTTTCATTTTTCATTTTTCATCGTAGAAAAGTAAAGTTGTGCCATATACTTTTCACACTTAACATCTAACATTAGCTTCAACAAATAACCAAATCTTCCCCCTTCCTATCACCATAGAAACACAATGACACAATGACAAGTTGAACAAAAAAATGGTGTATATGGTAAGATCTTTCCCCTTCCCTTAAAGTAGGAAACCAGCATTTTCACATGGGAATTTCCCTGTAACTGCTTTTATCACGAATAGTAACATATAAGATGTCATAATTATGTAATGTACGTAATAAAAAAATGTCGATAATAATTATGGAAGAATTACAGAGCAACAGGATGTATTAAACGCAAGGCTCAACATTAGTCCTGGCCCAGGGCCACTGCCACCAGAAATGGTTGTTGAGCCATCACTTTTTTTTGTAAAAGAAATGATTTGTTCTTGTGGCTCAATTGGGTCATCAAAAATATGTGAATATGTACAGTACATCTAGAATAGGGGAGAATGCCAGAGTTGCCAGTTGCCAGTTGCCCTTATTTATACAATAGTCTTCATGGCAAAACTCCCAAAAGACCAAATTCAGCCAAAGAATTTATTATCACAGCCCAATGTCCTGGCCAGATTTTATCTATCCAATAATAGGACCAGGTACAGCCCTATGTTGAGTATTTATTCTATGACCCCGTTTACAGTGCAGGGCGGGGCTGAGCCCGGCCTCAATTGCGGTACTCGGCCCCGCAATTCTGTCCGTTTACAGTGGAGGGCTCGGCCCGGGCTTTTAATTCAAACCTTTCAATATTTTGTCGTAGTGGCGCTCTGCTTGTAAACAAACTATCATTACTGGGAGCGCGCTGGTCACAATTTGGTACCGCATGTGGCCCAGTTTGCGTTTACAGTGAAAAAAGGCCAGTCCGAGCCCGGGCCGAGCAGCGGCCGAGACTACCTCCAGAGTTTGGCCAAGTGCGCGGCCGATTTTGGTACTGCATTTGGCCTTTTGCGCGTTTACAGTGAAATGAAGGCTGGACTCGGCCGCGGTCGAGCCCGGCCCTTTCACTCACTGTAAACGGGGTCCTTGACTAAGTGGTGACGTAGAAAATCATGTTTATGTGTCAGTTCAATATTGAATTTGTTAGACTCAGTGAACTTAGTCACAGTATGTCTTAATTGAAGCCCTTATCACGCCTACCAATGTTCACATAATTAGATGTCAAACCTGTCCGTAGCAGCCACCCAAGGGAGATGAAAAAAATGGCTTTTATAGACAGGTGGCCGCTATAGACAGGATCATTAATATGGCTTTCCTCTTGGGTAGAATTGTTTTCAGTAGCAGTGCGCAACTATGCATATTTTACTCCTCGATAACTTCCAGAAATTTTAACATGTGGTCTCACTACAGACAAAACTACGCATAGTTTCAGTGATAGGAAACTACTACCCATACTTTCGATCTCTTGCAAGAAAAAATGCAAATGCCCAACAGCGTACAAAAAACATGCACAATGAGCGTAAATGAATGAAGGATCTTTTATGGTGTCTCAAACTTCTCGAAGTTTCAGCCGCGAAACTAAGCATGTTTTGCAAGAAGTGAGAAACTCCCCAAGAGCATGCGGGAAGTTTTGCTGGTTAATTCTTTTGAAGTTTCCTGACACACTGCCCAAACTACATGAACCAAAATACTGGGTAGTCACTACCTGGTGACTGTATGTGACAGGTACATTTGTAGCCACTAAGTACAGGTTTGACTGTAATTATGTTTTATGATTACTTTGATGTTTTGTTAAATTATTTCATTTTTATATACAAGTATTTTTTTTTTCACTTTTGGGGGGCTGCCAAATTATATTGTTGGCCACCAGATACTGAAATTTGATGATTTAAGGGAATGTTTGTTTCAAGCCTTGTTATATGGATTAGTCAAATACTAGTCAGCAATTGGATTATCATGATCTCGTGGTAGTGGACTATTTGTGACCTTTTCCAGTTGGTGGCCAACAATGCCATGTGCTGGAATGAGGATACTAAAGTGCAATTGATACAGTAGAGCCTCTTATTCTATAAAGTGCTAAGAACTGGGCTATAATTCTGCAACATGTACGGGAATGGTATTTGGGGAAGCAGCTCATTATAAAATTGGTATGCACCATGCATAATTATGTGGTATGACAGCTGCATAAGTCCGTACTGTGGTTTTGATGGTGATACTGTGAAAAAGACTACCAGAGAAAATAAAACTTGATGGCATGCATTGTTTTTTGAAGTACACTGACTATTCAAAATTCAATAGATTTTTTTTTCACATAGTGCAGCAGTTTCAATACCATTAATACTTTCAGTGAGTTTGAAACATGCAACTGCCTGGAAACCAAATGGGTGACAGGGTTTCTTGGTTCTCATACAGTGGGTGCATGTTCTGGCAAAGTCACCAGGACCAACGAAAGCGCTTCACTCTCGGCCGAGAGTGCATGCTGCAATCAACGGCGATGCCGCGTCGTTGGAGCTGTTTTGCCCCAATTGTCGTCAGGGGATGTTGCCGCACAGTGGGGAGAGCCTTGGTGGTATATTTTCTGACGATCCTGGTCGCGTTGTCAGCAACAAGAATGTGGGATTATTATTTGCCACATTTTGTTTGTGAAATTCAGCATAGAAGGAAACAAACAAATATATGAAACTCATCCCCGTCCACTCATAGTGCACTCCATGGCATTCTTCCCCCTCCGCAAATTCCACAGCACAACATTGGATCATTATGTGTACTGTCACAAAACCATTCAGGAAGAGGATTCTGAATAGACAGGCCAACAACTCACATAGCAACGTTTCCACCTTCTACGACATTGTACAATGTGCAGTTTATTTCACAGTGTTTTTATTTTTCGCAAATCTCACAAGTCATCCAGCATTCTTGAAATTGACAAGTCACGAAAATATTGCCTCCCAAGTGGGTAGAATATTGTGTCTAAAGGTGGGAAATTGCCAATTTTTCTCTTGGTGGTTGATAACATTGCTTTCTCGTTACATCGATGTGGTTATTGATCGCGAATTCCACCACTCGCGAAATTGTCTTCCACAAGTCCTAATTTGGGAAATATGTGGCAAATGCACTCGTCTTCCTTTTGAGGGCGACATGGATTGGAAAGAATACTGAAGCAAGAGACACTGATCAGTAGAAATTTGGCAGGGCTAAGATGCTTGTGTACAATTTGGTACTTTGGAACTTTTTTTTTTGTGTGTGTGTGCAGTTGACTGCTTTATGAATTTCTCATTACAAACATTTTCAGGAGGAAGTACCGGTAATTCTCAAATCCTTGGAGTTACTTAACATACTAAAGACAGCACAGCAGTGTACATCATAACATACAAAGTATACCAGCAGCACAGAGTCTATCATGTGTGTGCTCACAAGGCATAGTGATGTGGAGAGCTACTCCATGTATGTCCTGTATGCTACTCATTGCATTGTGTTCATATCACCAGAGACTCCAACCCCAAGCACCTTCTGATCTGGAGATTCTCCCGCCCGAAACCCCTAGCAAACGGGAGACTCCAAGTTGATGTGTGCGAAGTGCGAAGTTCCTAGGATTCTAGATGTTCTCTGGTGCTATCTAAGGCTTATTTTTTCAACATACGATAGAAATAAGTAAGAAATCCTTTCCACCGGGAGACACAGAGCCAGGGCGGGAGAAATCAAATCTCAAACGGGAGAACGGGAGATTGTGCAAAAATGGGCTTTCGGCGGGAGATCTCCCGTCGAAAACGGGAGAGTTGGAGTCTCTGTATCACACTCTCGACAGTATTAAAAAAACAAAACAAATGAATCGAATATATAACAATTGTCATGGGGAGTCCATAGACTTTGATGTGTAGAGTCTCAGTGTTTTTTTTTTTCATTATTTTGTGTGTATGTGTCACTGTTTACTATTTGCTGCCTCAACTGTCCCATAGTCATATTAAAAAACTTTTTAAACCTTACCATGGTTGGCATTTCTTTTTTTGTTTGCATTATATTTTTGCAATTGGACTTTACAAAAGTAACTTTTGTATTCAAATTGAGATTGATTTGATAGATTGCTTGTTTATCTCTCCAACAAAATTGTGTCCAAGCAATTTTAGACAAAGAAATTGCTCTTTGAACCAGACAACTTATGGATGAGAAAAATATTTGTCCATAGTTGCAAAGTCTCAAAGCTTTCAAGTTCCATTCAGCCAACAAGCCATCATACTGTTACATTTGCCGTATGTTTTACATCAAAGCATTATTTTAAAACAACAGTCCCAGCTCGTTGTGTACATCAGACACATTTATGAACCAGAATCATGTCTCAGTTACTTGTGTTCAGAGGTCCAAAGGTGCAATTAACTCCCCATCAATGACAAATTAAGGACTTTGTTCATGTCATTAACTTTTGTATACATCAACAATTAAAAAAAAAAGAGGAATTGACTGTATAAAGTTCTTGTAGGATGATTGTTTGATTTTGGACCATTGTTTGAATATGAATATGCCTAGTGCATACCAAGAAGACAAGAAGAACGTGAAGAATTGGATGCAATAAAAGAGACATTGTTATACAACGGGGTATAGATTAACCCACTGTGTGCCACATAAGCCACCTGTGTCCATAAGTTTGTACATAAAATGTGTGTACATTTCGTCGGCGTTTTCACGAACCGACGCTATTTCGTTTTTGAGCGAAAATGCAGTTCTGAGAAAATCGCGTTTAAAGATCTCACAAGTTTTAGACAACGTTTTCAATGACTTTTCCTGTCTTGTGTGTGAAAATTTTGACAGGGTGATGAGAGTGGAAGTTGCTCTTCCTATCCATAGTGTAATTTTAGTGTGAATTCAAAAAATTTACGATATTTCTGTCTTCAAACTCACTGCGTCGGTTCGTAAATCCATCGTTTCTTGCGCGCACCATAGGTTATGTACTTAAGCGCGGGTCTCACGAACCGACGTAAGTTGTATTACGCCGGTTCGTGAGACCCGCGCTGTAGGGCCTGTACAACAGGTAACGTGCAATACGCGTGTATTTACGAACCGTCGCTATTTCATTTTCGTATGTGTTTACATACAAATACTATTAGGGCTATACCTGCTTATCAACAATAACCTTATTAATTGAAATTAATTGTCATGTAATGATTGTTGTGATGATTACAATACATTTAGTGATAATTAAGATGATAATACAAGCCAGTTTCTCTTAATTGTTCTAAAAAGAGCCTGTTGTCATTGTTTTCATCTTCATTTAGTACACGCATGTATTGTTATTATAGCTGTGGTTGATCGTTCCAAAGATTTCTTTGCCCCCCCCTTTTTTGTGGATATATTATTATTTAACACTTTTGCATTTGGACATCTATCATTTGGTAATACATGTATTCGGTATACTGTGTTTCATATTTTTTTACTTTTTACTGTTTTTTTTTACTTAATTAACTTACTTTTTCATTTTTTCACATTATTTTTAATTCAAATTCAGTTCACTTCTTTCATAATAATTATGAATGTTTGTTCTAAGATGAAGGATACCGCTAAATCTTGGGAAAAAGACGTGCCAGTCAGTAATAATTACTTGTATTTACTCATCTTTCATACTCATGCATGCACTCTGTTATTTCTTTCTCTGAAATAATATATTAATTTCTTTATTTCTTATTATTCCACATATTTGTGACATTTACTTTGTCACAATTTTTATCAGTGTCATTATTGTCATTTGGCTCGCATGCGAATTCACTCATAATTCCTCATTTTCCATCTTTCTCTTTCCTGCTCAACAGATTCTATGATAGCTGCACCTGATCATATAAAAACATAAACTCATCCTGCATGCACTCTTCGAAACTGATAAACTCCTAAAAATACATGAATATCAACACTATCAGAGTTTCAAGCTTCATTTTAAATATATAATAATGGTCATGTTTTATTATGCCTTTTGCAGCAATATATTGAAGAGGTACATTATGTAATCGAAAAAACATAGGTCCTCAATAAAATATCAAATTTGAATTATTCAGAGATGAGTACTGACAATGGGAAGGATAACAATTGTGGAAGAGCTCCATAAATCAATACATATCTAATGGCAAATGGAGATGGAATCAAGATTCAAGAATATGTGTAATTCAAGTTCATTATTATATCAGTTCTTGTGTGTTCACAAAAAGAGGAACACAGTTCGAACATGCACACCAAATCTTACATCGTACATTTACATCTATAGAGTGCGGACGGAACATATACAAGAGAAAGAATAACATTCTCAAATTAATATATCAAGCATAACTACATGTATGTATATGACCACACAAAGATGTTGCTGCATATGCATGAAGCTTGAGAGTGCTGCAACACCCAAATGCTCAGATAAAAACTTGATGTGTATCATACAAAAGAGAAGAGGTACTGCATGTACATGTAGTTACACTATTCACAGGAGAGTAGAGAAAAAGCACGAGAGAGGGAAATGGGTGTCTAAAATAGGTCGATGTAAGGAGTGCCAAGCCAATTAAGTCTCTACTAGAAGTCATACATATATAAGGAAATAAATTAATCACAACATAAATGATCATGCTCATGTTAACCTTAATTAGCATCTAAAAATGTGTGTAGAAAGCCCATAATATCAGCCTTTCGCCCCGAAGGCTTGTTACATATGAGAAAAGAGAAATTTTGGCCGACCCCCCCCCCCTCCCTGTGAATCCTTAATCCACCAGTACTATAAACACATTCTGAGAATGTGTTCTAGTACATGTACTAGCAAATTCACAAGAGGGGTTGGAAAATTCAGCCAAAATTGTGTGTGGCTAAAATAATTAAAAAGAAAGGTCATCAGCAAAACTACGGGGTGGATGCAGACGAATTTTCATGTGATGACTAAAAAAAAATGCAGCTAAAGGAAAAAAAAAAAGACGGCGGAGAGGGGCCAAGGCTAATTTGACTCCCTTCCCCCCCCCCCCACCAAAAAACAAACAAACAAACAAACACCACTGTTTTACAGTACCTTTAAAGGACTCTTAATTTTTTGTTTGTTAAAAACAAACGTCTCGAAGTAAAGAATTCCATATTGTAGGCGAAATGTAGACCGATACAGTGTATAAAGTGTACATCCCAAGCTATTAAAGAAAAAAAAAACAGATTATGAATATCATTTAAAGTAAGAATTTCAGTGTGTTTAATCATCTTTAGTTGAGTTGCAAATGACATGTACATATTTAATAAGAGCAGTAAACTTCGAAGCGCCCCCAAGCCCTTCTATACTTAATTATTCATGTGTAAAGGTAGCGCCAGGGCACTCCGGTGGTCTAGTGGTTATGACGCTGGTCTAGTAATCCAGAGGTCGTGGGTTCGAATCCTGCTTGGGCTGCCTGTGATTTTTTTTTTTTTTTTTTCACAGCAGCCTACAAACTGCACACTGCAGTTGCGTGCGTTACTACGGATGGAGACAAATGAATAATCTATTATTTTAATATACGATGTTTGACATCCTTATTGCAATCACTTTCTTTAATTGTAAATTTAGAGACATAATGAATTATTATTAAAAGAAATCAAATTTCTGTATTTTGTTGTGAGTTTGCATGGGAACATACACGTATCATAATTTACAATTTTAGTTAGATAAAGAACATCTTATAACAGAACTGTCTAGTGATGGTTGAATAATTATGTCAATTTGTTAGAAGTCCTATCATTTACATGGAGTGCATGTTCCCATGTTTATAAGAATCATACGTGACACATTCAAAGTGGGTTGAAGACAACAAAATAATAAATAAAAGAATAAAGGAGAATAGAACTTAATCTGATTACAGCATCATCTAAATATTGCCAATGTGCACTTAGAAATCTATCAAGATTTATCACAAGGTTATGATTACCACACAAAACCTTCAAGATTTATTATCATGAAATACATACCAATGAACACTTAAAAAAATCTAACATTCCATATCCACATGAAGCTTTCCTTGATATAAATGTCTCTCTGTAGTGTTATTAAAGTGTAGCAAAATTGTAATTACGACATCACAGAATGGAATGCATTGTTTTCACCTTCAATCTTAGGATCTCCTTTCATGTTTCCACTTTACAATCACATTTTCACTGTAGATATACCGTCCTTATGTTGTCGCCCTTCATCCCAATTTCTCCCTTCTATCCTATCTGTAGATTGTCTTCTTTCCTAAGCCATTGTATTCACATTCCTTGATGATCAGCACGATGCTGTACTTTTTTCTTCTTCTCTGAAACAGTCCAGCTCTTCGCTACTGCATGGCATCAGTCATCTGAAAGAAAAGACAGAAATTAAGAACTTTCGATTAGAATCAAACATCATGATACAAGATACAACTTTCATTTTGAGAAAAAGAAATCAGCCAACTAAACTGTAGTTGAAATTATTTTGCTCTATTTGTATTAAACATAAAACAAAACGGTATACAGGATCAAAGAATGTCAAAAAAATACTGCTGTTTTTGATGCATATTCAAATTGTCTCGCCTTTTACATATTTTAATGATGCAAGATCTTATGTCTAGCACTTAGTAAGTCTCATGTAGAATTTAAATTATTATTCACATGAATAAATCTGCATGTCCTTGTAAACAAGGCATTGCTTTGAAAAAGCTGAATATTACTAATTGCATTTGGGAAAGAGTCTACGACAATCAAACTTGTTTATTATCAGAGACTTTAACATCTTAATTAGACCTAGACTCTACATTACCATTGTATTCACATCCGTTGGTGATGTACACGACCCTGTACTTTTCCTTTTCTTTTCTGAGACAGTCCAGTTCTTCGCTACTACATGGCACCAGTCATCTGAAAGAAAAGAAAGAAATTAAGAACTTTTGATTAAAATCAAACATCATGGCACAAGATACAACTTTAATTTCGAGAAGAAAAAAAAATCAGCCAACAAAACTGAAGTTGAAATTATTTTGCTCTATTTATATTAAACATAAAACAAAATGGTAGGCCTATGCAGGATCAAAGAATGTCAAAAAATGCTGCTGTTCGTATTTGATGCATATTCAAATTGTCTCTTCATTTACACATTTTACTGATGCAAGATATTATGTTTAGCACTTGGTATGTCTCATGTAGAAATTGAATTATCATTCACATGAATATAAATCTACATGTATTTGTAAACAAGGCATTGCATTGAAATAGCTGATATTACTACATGTACCTGCATTTGGGAAACAGTCTATGACAATCAAACCTGTTTCTTATCAGAGACTGTAACATCTTAATTAGACCTAGACTCTACATTATCATTCAGCTTTTAAAGGTATTAACCATTCACCTATAAAACACTGGCATTGTCATGTGCATCATATTTCTTTGACACTGCACATATTTTCATGAAGTCTGCACAAGAATGCAAATGAAACACGTCTGCTGTTTGGTATTTATGAAAAAAAAAAAAAAATCACTAACCCGGAAGTCCTTGGCTTTAGGAATAACACGTGGCGAGTTAGTAGGAATTGACGTTAAAATAGAATAAGAATAGATCTACTAAATAGGCCTTTGCCTCATGAATGTCTAGTCTAATTATAGACTAAGTGAAGTCTAGACCTTTCACTTTTAAGTTACCAGTGGTTCACAAAATTTATATTATAGATCTAGACTACATCTAGATCTAGACATCTAACAGGAACGGCGCAGTGTTTTCAAAAGTGTGGGGGCCCACTTCCGGGTTTCATGAGCTAACAAAGTGATGACACCTTATGTATTCCTTTGTATGGTGCACAAAAAGTGTGGGGGCCCGAGCCCCCACGGCCCCCACGGCTGCGCCGGCCCTGTCTAATACTATTAGATCTTGGCAACTTTTGTCTTTGTGACACGAAATTAACACGTCACGGATGATATTGCGGCGATATCCAACAGGATGACAGTACCACTATTACTGACTCAGTAAGTTGACATAGATAACTAACATCAACTTGTTAACGTACGTTAGAGATGGCACCATATACAATAACCGGTGACACTGACACTGACAGATCTAACGACTACGTTTAGACTAACGTTAAAGAGTTAGACTCGCCATCTCAGTAAGTCGGCCAAAGACAAAGTCAATACAGGGCTAAGTCAGTGTTACTGTTATGTTAGGCCTAACAAATGTTAACGGTTACTCGGTTAGGTTAGGTTTACCAGGACTCAAGAGTCCTGGTTAAATCAGTCGAGGGACATTTCTTAGAAGTCCTTCGATTCCAAGAATAAAAAGGGTGAAAGAACAAAGGGAAAAAAGGAAAGAAGAAAGGACAAAAGATTATGTATGGATGCTGTGGAAATCGACAGCGCTACTGTATCACTATCAATCACGCGTGAATATGTAAACGCCATTTGGTTGGGCCGCATTCACAAGTTTTAGGGAAAAAAAGCCCCACCGCTGTGCTTCAAAGGTACTCCACTCGAACTACCAGCTGGTAACGTTAGACATAATGTCACATATCTACACACAGTACGGTACTAGGGCTGAATTCACAAGTATACTATAACACTGCACTGTACAGGAAAGCCACCTAACCTGTAGAGTACTACTCGTAGTGTTTATGTAGTATCACGAGACCACATACTGTCATAGATGACATCTACACCAACGCTGCACACTGGCACTGGTCCGACGGTCCCTGACCAGGAAAAATTACTGTTGGACACTGACCAGTAACTTTTTCAGGAATGGACCAGTAAAAATTGGGGGAAAAATGGGTGGACGCTACCTACTATTACCACTAGTCTAGATGTATGTAGTCTTAGACTTCAGCTGATCTTAGATTTAGTAACTGGCATTACAAGTAAAGTCTTAACTTAGACTTAATAGTTAAACTTGAAAGTTAAAGTCTAACATGTCTAACTTTATTCTTTACTCTTCCTTTGAGTTTTACTTTTAGACTTTTTACTTGTTTTTTTAGTTTAGTAGGCCTACTTTGTCAATCTCATGATTTCATTTTCAACTCAAGTCAAGGCATAGCCATGAGTGTCTTCGAGACTTTGACATCTTGCATGTCTTGCACACAGACGTTACGACTACGTCTACAGTACTCAGTAGTCTCAGAAGTAACGACATAAGTTGAAAAGAAACTATAAATAATATGATTTGGGATCTAATTTGAAATTGGATGGCGTTTACAGACTAGGCTTCATAAGCATCACGCGATTGAATACATGGGACTACACTCTACCGCAATTAATGGTTATGGTAGTCCAACTGAAACTGTTATTTTGAGCATGATTTTAATAGGATTATAGCTTACCATTCACTTCACTCGTGGACAGTGGGCTGGCTTAGGTCGTCATTCATCTTTCAGATGGTTTGGTTCTCACTCTGAGATCTGGATTAGGGCCAAAACCTAATTCTAGGCCAGTAAGTTGAACAAAGCTCAAAATAATGCAACTGCGACGGTTCGTAAAACCCGCATTGCTCTTCACCCTAGCAATTCGGGTTTCACGAACCGGCGTATCTTTACTGCGTCGGTTCGTGAAACCCCTTTTTCTCAATTTCTCGATATTTCGAGTACCGTCGTTTTTTTCTTTCTTTGATAAAATTAAGAATAATTAATTTTGTGATCTAAAATTTTGGGATTTGGTAGAGTTTTGAAAGCACTTTCATTTGGTACCAATATCTCGATTTTGAAAATTTTGACCAAAATCGAAATAGCGTCGGTTCGTGAAAACGCCGACGATTTGACTCATTGGTGCAGAAAGGGATAATAGTTTGTGGTGTGCTGTTATTGTAGTCCTAGCCCCCCCCCCCCAAAAAAAAAAATATATATATATATCTTTCTTGATTAAGCTCTGAAAAGACATCTAAACAGACACTCTGGAGATAATTCTTGTGGAAAGGCCTAGAGAGTTTGTTTGTTTGTTTGTTTGTTTGTTTGTTTGTTTGTTTGTTTGTTTGTTTGTTTGTTTGTTTGTTGTTTTTTTAGCTATAAGGAGAGGGATTGGGGAAGGGGCGGTAGGGATGGGGATGAATTCAGTGCTGGTTTTATGAACCTGGAAGGCATCTTCCAACTGAGTGCAAAGGGGCGTGTCCATCTCACATCTACCATCTTAACCATGCAGGAACCAAGCTTCCAGCAACGCACAACAAAATCTACCGGTGTAGTGTGTCCATGCCCAAACTCACATCATCTAGCACTGGTAGTAGCAATTCGTCATTGTCATACGAACACAAGATCATTCTGTTGAATTCGTTCTAGGAAACGGTAGCATTGTTATTTCTTCCATCTGGAGACTTCCTTGGATGTTCCTAGCCACAAGTGCCTTGTGATGACTTGTTCATGTACCGGCTCCTTGTACATGTAGCTCTGGTTAAATAGTTATAGTGTGAGCACTTATATCGTTTCTAACTCTGGCAAGTCTTGAGCAAACTGGGGGCAAACTTTCTGCTTTCTGTAGTTAAAGTTTGGTGCAGGAAATCAATCAGTCGTGGATCTGTGACTTTTTTTCTAACCTTTGTTTCCCCAATACACCCCTTCAAAAAAAGAAAAAGAACAGATTAAATGGATTAAGAAAGCTGATGTTTATTTCTATACAAAAACCAAGTACTGTGTAGAATAAGGAGAAATTGAGAGTGTTCATACTCCCTAAGCTCTCTTAATTTTTATCATTTGACCAATTTGCATATATATGGTTTTAGAATTCTTGCAATTTGCCATATTTTGCCCAATATGAACATGAAAAGAGCCAACCACCTCAGAGTAAAATGAAGAGAATTGGTTGCTGCTTTAATCACATTTGCATTGTTTGAAACAACAGAAAACAAAACAACTACAAACACCTGCAGGACTGAATAAAAGCAAGAGAGCATTTGCATGTTTTCTTTTCCTTTTGTGATTTTGTATTACGGGGGGGGGGGGGGGGGGTGGGTAGGGATCGTTGGTTAAACTCTGTTTTCATAGAGGTTATTTTCCCTAGTCTCTGAGCGCTGTCACCCTCCAAATCTCGGCAGTGCTCCCGGTGGCCAAGTGTGCTGAGTTATACATAGCATCATCAAAGTTACATGCCGAATTCATCAAAGTTGCACGGGGTTGAGTGTGAAGCCGCGCTTCGGAAAATTCTGTCACTCAGCCGAGCTGCTGCATTGCTCTCAGTCGAGTCGAGAAAGGATTCAGAGCTGGGGCAAACGATACCCAGATCCATGGATGTCTTCTCTTTTTTTCCCCCCTCCCTTCCCCCCCCCCTCTTTTTTTGATTGTTGTTGTAGGATCATTATTTCCTCCAGCCGTGAGCAAAATGTGAGGAAGAATGAAAGAGAGCGATAATGGTGAGACTTATCAATCATTTATGAGGGTTAATAACTCGGCTGAATTTTTCATGGAAAAATATGTAGGTATCTGTGGCAGGACACTGATTTCTTGATCTTGGTGTGTGCATAATTCAGGGCTGTCAGAATCAATCTTGATAGCGTGTGCCAGGAACATTATTTTGCCTCAGATGTCAAGTTTATCAATACTACAAGAATGCCAAGATCCCCCCCCCTTCCGCGGCCATCTCACTACCCCCACCCCCACTTAAAAGAGATAAAATAAACAAGCAAAAAAAAAACAAACAAACAAATGAACAACCAATCCCCACATCATTCCCATATTGTTGTTCATGCAAAACGGTAACCAGCTAAGTAAAGTTTCTTCTAGTGCGATGGTTGGGCATTAATCTTGTTTAATAGCTATTGCAGATCATTTTGTTTGAGATGATGGCGTGGCCATGAAAATTTTACTTCAATGCCGAAAGATTGATGGCTGCGTATTGGTGTGAGCACTTTTGAGGAGGGTCTGCTACCTCGTTATTTCCTTCCGACTCATCAGCCAGCCATCAGTGAAGGGGCAAGACAATGGGATGTCTGCTGCTGAAACTAGATACCTAAAGTGGGTTCACCTGTGTAAGGAAATGATGTAGACATGGAATATTCCTTATATTCTTATTCCTTATATTCATTCAGAGGAAGGGACTTACTTTTTTCTCTATATTTGAACGATTTTATTGTGGACGATTCTGTGTTCAGTTCCGGCATGTGCACTCCATGTCTTTACGTATCTTTTCTGTCAGAGTAAGGGTACGACCAATTTCCGTAGATTAGTTTTTAATGCTTTTATGGGAATGAGCTTGTCAAAACCATTGAAAACAATATTATAATACTGTTGTCACTGTAGATTTGGAGAGACTAGCTATGTGAAAATGATTGGAAATAAAGTTCTGAAAGTTAGCTAGCGCTCTTCTTTTTTTTTTCCAGCTATGTAGGTCAGGAAATAATTGACATTACTAGAGCATTGTATTTCACACTTTTGTAGCTTTGTGATGTCATATGGATAATTGAGAGGTACCAGGGATTTTAGGAATTTAGAAAGTGCACATGTTTGTCTGTCTGTTGGGGGGGGGGGGTGGTAGACTGGTGGGAGGAGGGGGACGGGAAGGGGAACGGGTAGAAGGGGAGGGGTAGGAGTTGAAGAGGAAGGGAGAAAGAGGGTAGTGTAATTTGATTGGTTGAATTGATTAAAACTTAAATGCCAGTCATTGATATTTGCATTGTGCAAGAAACGTGTGTGCTAGCCAGCTATGGCATAAGACATATGACATGACCCACGGACCCAAGCCATAATGATTTATCAGTGGACCATTGTCAGGTGTCCAGATATTATCTTGGGGTATCGCCATGGAGCGTTAATTCAACCAAAGGGTTGGAGAGCTCTTGAATGATGATTTTTATGTTGTATGTTAGGCTGGATTGCCAACATCTCAGATTGCATTATATCCGCCCCCTTTCCCCCCTCCCCCTCGCCCTCGTTTTATAATATATAATGAAGGTATTTATCATAAGCTTTTTTCATGCATTTATGCCTCGGAGAAGAATTTAATTTCTCGTAAAACTCTCAAAGAATATTTTGTTTTGCATAAAACATTGTAATTCTGTTAGAAAAGAAGAGTTGTAGCCAAATGAAACCATATTCCTATCGGTCATGAAAATCCTGACGTGTGACCTGATTATTCACGATTGAGTGATGCACATGAAACTATCGATCATGTGGGGGTCAAACCAGCAATGTGTGAATGACCCATATTTCTCTACCTACCACAGTCTGGAAATATTTGTTTTTGCTGTACATTGGTCATTGAAATTCAGCAAGTTACCCCTTGATTCCGTTTGCAAAATGGTATAACTTATTGGCCAACCACAGAAGTGTACAGCATTATATATTCACAACATGTGATGTGTTTCCTGACATTGCCACTGCCTCTAGAGGCGATGTAATTCGCCCCTACGAGCACTACGTGTGTATCAGTTCATGAAATTGAGTCGTCGATTGAGAAGCTACTACCTTGAGAGCCGAGCCGCGGCCATGATTGGATTGCGACCCTGCCGAGCTGCGCACGTGTAAAACATGCAATCAATTAAATTGTATCTGTGTTGGCGGCATGCGGGTCGCATGACGAATAAATACCGTGCAGGATTAGGCGGTGATGATTTCAATTCGAAAAAGTAGCGACATGCATGTACCTCTGTCACGTTATCATGCCAACCCTCTGCTTTGAATGTCATTGTGAGTGAGGTTCATGATGCATATACTAGCCCTAAAGAGCAAGTATCCATCTACTTAAAGTAGATAGTTTCCATTAATTGCCAACATGAATTTGTCGATTTAGGCATTTACGATCATGCTTGACCTGGTTATGAAAGTGTGTCAATTTTTATCGATTAACGAAATCATCTGGACGCCAATTTCCAATGTTCTGTCCTTTTGAGTTACATGTTTGATTACGTGCCTCATAAACTCACTGACAGCCAGTCTCCCCCTGGGCATGTGTGATATAATCAGAGTAATTAATGCAGAATCTATAGAGTTTTAATCATGATAACAGCTTTATGCCAGCAAAGTGCCATAAATGCAAACCATGAGTGGCAATGCACATGAGTTTTGTTTGTTTATGCCATTGCGTTTCAAAGAGTGCCTCAGTAATGAGTAGAAGTAACAAGTAGAAGTAACCACAGCATCAGGAGCTGTAGTAATGGAAATTGCAGCAGCAGTCATTATAATGACTAACAGTATTCTTTTTAAAAACTCAGTTCTTTGATGGTCTACAAGAAACTGTTTAGCTTTTTGTGTTTAACATAATTGACGCTGTTCATTCTCCTTTCCGTGTTTGAGTATATCTCTGAAAAATAAACGATGTGACTTTGATGCATCATAAAATTTCATCTAACTTTTAATAATCAAAATTTTCCTCAGTTTGTATTTTAGTGCATTCTAGATTGTACTTGTAGCAGACTGCTGGTGGCTCTCACCCTGAAAAACTGCAACAGACTAACATAGATCATTACCTTTCTGTCATGCAAATACATAATCATATTCACCTATTAAACGGGTGGTATATTATTGGTTGAGGTGAGAATTCATCTTTTAACTTTTTATGACATATTTAGAAGCCAATTTATGATATGCTATGAAGCCTCTAATTCTGAGAGGAATTTAAAGTTTATTTGATGAAAATCGGTTTTGAAATGGCTGAGATATCCAAAAACAAAGTAAAACAAAGCGATCCTAGTATAAGGTGGGTCCCACCTTTTATTACGATTGCCTTGTTTTGGATATCTTAGCCATTTCAAAACCAATTTTCATCAAATAAACTTTGAATTCCTCTTGAAATTATACGCTCTTTCATATTTCATAAGATGTTTCTCATCTCAAAAAATCAGTATAACAACAGACACAGGATACATCAAATCCCATCTCAACCAAAACCGTACCATCCCGTTAAATTAAAAGGTATTCCACAAGCTCACAGTGGACACTGAAGCTCATTATAAACACACTCACTGACATACAAACTCACATACACTCTACATTGTTACAGTACCCAGAATTCAAAGCACCCATGCTTCAATCTCCCCTCCTCCTCCCACTCCAGTAAACATCTTGTCATATTTTCTCATTTCCACCCATCTTCAACACCTGCAGGAAAAGAATATGATTTATCAATACATATGTTGGAAAAAGTGTTTTTTTATGACTTTGTTCAAATAGTTTGATGTACATTGATATGCATTTGCATTTCCCCGTGCTGTCAATTGTATGTTCATATGATTTGTATTTCATCTTATTTTTGTTGTGTGATTATTGTACATGAAATAATTTATGTGATATTGGAAGTAAGATTAGATTTGAATTAAATTAGAATTGCTTTATGACTATTTCATTTTGCTGGTGAATGACTAGGAGACTTTATCAAAGATATTTTGTTTACCATGTAGCAATTTCAAATAATCAGAATCACACTAGCATGATATGCATTCTTCAGGCTAGTGATCCATCAAAGTAGATATGACATTTGAAATGTAATGCTTCAAAAGCTGCAAAGTTTGAAAAGATAACTTTTCTCATTGTTGGAATAGAAAGTTGTTGTTGGAATACAAAGTGACTTAAAATAAGCGCCAATACTTTAGGCGCCATATATTTCGCGAGTCTAAATTTTCGCGGAGCGGGAATTCCCGACGATTTCGCTAGTGGTTAAATTCGTGATCGTGGAGTCTTTTACTGAACGGAGTAATGTACACGCGTGCATCATATCCACATTGGGATCAGAGTCAATATTTTCGCGTGTCTTTAATTTCGCAAATAGCATGTGACTCGTGAAATTTGCGAAAATAAAAACCTTGCGAAATATTCAGCGTATACAGTATTTGATAATGTACATGTGTGTTTCTGTATGTATTGATTTGTCGTGACTTTCAAATTTCTCTTTGCAGATGGGGTCATCCTCGTCAGTTCCCTTTAGTTCCATTATATCACAGCTGTCTATGACTGTAGTGGTTCCGGTCATCGTAGGACAGGTAGGCCTCAAAAGCTGCAATCTTTCCTTAATCCATGTCTAAGATATCCTTTGTAATGTTGTGTTTGTAATATGTGCAAGAGGATTTTGACCATATTTCTTTTATGATATGATTATGTTCTTTTAGTATTTCTATTAAAATTAATGATAGGACAAGAACACCAGCTCACTAGGACATTTTAACCCGTTGAGGATGAGTCCGGAGTATACTCAGGCAAGCGTCTGTGGGAAATGCGTGTTGTAGCAAAATCAAACCGTCCTCAATGGGTTAAGTAAGACCAGAGAAAATCATGAACACAAGGATGAGAGCTAGACAGTGCTTGTTAGAAACTAGTTACTTATAGCCACTGTCTGTTTGAGGCAAGATTGAATCTACATTTTCTATCATTGATCTGTTTTTCAAGTGATGTGGCTTTAAGAAGAGGGTTTCTCTTTCTCGTGCGTTATGTAGATGGCTGGGAAAGAATTCTGGAGGAATGTGGATTTTTCAAACAGAAAGCATTGATTGAGTGGATGTGTTTTTCTGTCTCGTTTGGTGCAGATTGCGAGGAGATACATAAAGGACTGGTTAGAGCGGACCAAGCCACCGTTTGGTCAGATAGGCAAAGCTGTCCTGCTGCTCATCATTTATTCCACCTTCTGTGATACGTTCTCCAACCCTTCCCTGCAGATAAACCATTACAGCCTTATAGCTATAGCCATCATAGGTAAGGAGATGTTACACATACTACCAAAGTAACCCCCCCCCCAAAAAAAAACAACAACAACAAACAAACAAACAAACATGTAGCTCTTCCCCCGGTATTGTACTGGGGAAGTTTCCCCGGTACACTGAACAAAATACTCCCCACAGGCAATTTTATTTTGTGAGTTTGATTTCTGTTTCTTCAAGTTTGCCATAGTGGAATATCATGACAACAAATATGATTGGCTACAGGGAAGGGGAGAGGAAAATCATGTCAGATTGGGAGAGATGAAACGGTCAGATCTTTGCTGAAAGCCAAACAGGTGATTTCGTATGAATTTGATTTGGTTCTGCTGTTGATTGTATCCCCAGCAGGAAATTTTGGCGATCTTCAGATTAGAAATGGACCAATTACTTGTATATCTTATCTGTTTGTTATATTTTTTAAATCTCTGCATGACAATTGTCCGCTTTATATACTGTAAAAGTGGATATTTTCGCGTGAGGAATTTTTCGCGCTTGGCCGGGTAAGATGGATTTCATGTGTTTTTAATTCCATGGAATCAGGACATTAACTACTGGAACATATGGCATGCAAAAATATTCGCGTGCTTTTATTTTCGCGCTAGCGTCTGGTTGCGCGAAATGCGTGAAAATTTCCACTTTTACAGTATATGAGAGAACCTGTTTCATTCACTTGGCTTTTCTGCTTTCACTGGCAAAGCCCAAGGAGTCAAAGTCATCTTTAATGAGAGCAATGTCCATGGGGAAGCTGTCAATTGTAAGATTTACAGAAACCCAAAGAGCTGACGATGGTTCTTGTCCCTAGCAGGAAGAAGCAGTGATTGGACTTGTCCCTCTATCTTCCCCTCTTCCTCCGTACAGTCCTTCTTCTTCAGATGTCACTCCTACTAGCGACGTTCCTTCTCTCCAGGATGGCACTCTTTGGCTTCACCCCGGCCGATACTGTGGCCATCATGTTCTGCTCAACCCATAAATCATTGACACTGGGTAAGTGATTTTGCATCAAATGACCCAGTGCATTTTGCATGAGAGCTGCGCCGTCGTCTTCGAGCGGCGTGCTTTAATCCGGGCGCGGGCCCAGCACCAGCGGTGAATGATATTCCCCTGGTGGCGCTGTGTTGATAATGTGTCGCTGGCTCAATGTCGCACCCGTTAAAATTGCATTAATGGGAATAATATAGCGCGAGTTGAGCGATCTCTGTGAAGAAACGAGTGGCACGGCTCACTCGCGACATCTAGTGGCGAGGTTCCCACAAGGTTGTAAAGCTAAACCACCTTTTGTATTGATAAGCGGGGCAAATACGGAAGAATTCGGAAGCTGGATGCATTTCCCAAACTTTTCGTGTCTCTTTGAAAGCAAGCCATTTCACAGGTTTCTAGCACACATCATTATTCAAAGAAGTAAAAAGCAATTGCGTATTGGTGTACCACTCCGGTCTAGAGTTAGAAATAGACCCCTTTTAATTGCATTTTGATAGTGCTCTCGGTTTTAAGTATTATTGCCTTTGCTTTGCATGATGGGAGATACTGTTCTTACAGAGGCTACTTAAAGGTGCCTTTACCACTCAGATTAATAAAGAAAAAAGAGGGGGGAGAATAGAGATTTTGCTGTATTTCTCATTGCAATGTGTAAAGAAGATTGATCTCATAATTGACATGTACTCTCAATAAGAAGAAGAGGAGGTGACACTTTCATGGAATTTGGAAATGTGCCAATAAAGGCTACAGATTAGGCATCATCTATTCACATATTTGTGTTTTACATATCACTAAAAATCATAAGCTGCAATGTCCACGATTCTATCTGTATATCAGTAGTTTTTTTTTTCTACCTTTTTTTTCGGTGTAAAACAAAGCTAATATTAGAACAAAGCATTTTTGATACAATTAACAAGACCACAGTGGTATTGTTCTCAAACGGCTGGATAGTGATAGCATAATTTTCAAATATTTTATTGCTTCCTCGTTTGAACACTATAGAGTTCAACTGGCAAAGTTTAAAGTTGAGTGGCTGCAATGTGAAATAATAACTTAAAGCACTTTGGGTATGCCCATTATAGAGATAGTGGAGTTTTAGACAAACTTGAAGTCTTATAATTTAGTATCATTCAATGTTCAAGGTAAGCCCCAACAGTGGTTAAAACACCATCATACTTTGACGAGGCCCTGCTTCACAGCATATCGAGGGTATGTAGTGCACAAGAATCGAAGTAGGTTTGGTATGAAACAACAAGCTGACTGAGAAAGAATAGAACAAAAAGCTGTAGTTACTGGGTATTAGTCATGTTGGTAAGTAGAAACTTTGTATAGAATAGAGAGTATATGTTTACAAACAAACACTTGAGAAATGTTTAAGAAATTGTATGTATGCATAAGTGTAATCCCTGTTTAAAATGTATAAGAATAACACACAACAGAAATTCAAGTCAAGAGCTATGTGTGATAAATGTAATATTTGCATATCATGTACCTTATCCAATGTCCATGACATATAAGTCACCCTTCAAATGTTCTTTTTGGGGGAACCTTTTCATGATTTAACTACTGCAGTATCCATTTATGTGTTAATTCATGTAACCCTCTGGTCGTTGATCACCAGGTATACCCATGCTGAAGATCGTATTCGCTGGCTACGACCACCTCTCCATCCTGTCCATTCCCCTCCTCGTCTACCACCCGACTCAAATCCTCCTTGGTGGCGTCCTGGTCGACTACGTCCGGAACTGGATGCTCTCCGCTGAAAAGTCCAAGTAAGAGTAACAACCCCCCCACCCCACCCTTCACCCCCCCCCCCTTCTTTCCCTGCACCCCTTGTAAAGGAATGACAGAAAGAGAGATAGAAAGAAAGAGAAAGGAGGGTTTGTGTGCAAATACCAGTGAGCATACATACCCACTTCCAGTAGCCTAGGTTACAAGACCTGCCCACTCTCTTGCCAAAAGTAACCAAGAGCGGTGGAAAGAGCCAAATTAAGAGATATAACCATTCCAACTCTTTGCTGCCCCCGTTATTCAAATGAAAGTAAAATACACAAAGGAGAAAAGATCCCATAAATCCATAAAGAATTTGGAAAATCAGGTCAAATACATGAAGTATCAAAGATTAGTCCCCTGCCAAATGATGAATGAATGCACAAATTAAAGGGATGGTATAGTTTTGGTAAAGATGGGGGATTCAGGTTTTAACATTTTGTGAGATGATGAGATACCTCTTATGAAATATGAAAGAGCATGCAATTCTTAGAGGAATTCAGAGTTAATTTGCTGAAAATCAGTTTTGAAATGGCTGAGATATCCAAAAAAAAAAAAATCAAAACAAAGTGACCCCAATAAAAGGTGGGTCCCATCTCTCAGTAGGACATTTCAGTTTTGGGATATCTCAGCCATTTCAAACCCAATTTCCATCAAATTAGCGTTGAATTACTCTTAGAATTGTGTGCTCTTTCATATTTCATAAGAGGTTCGGCATTATTTCACACACAAAAAAAGTTTGAAACCTGAAGCCTCATCTCAACCAAAACTATACCATCCCTTTTGAAACACACCAAAGCTTGGATGCCTGCTTTCATTTTGTTGGAATTGACTCATCATTCAATTTGCTTGGCAGTCCATGTAGAATGGTAAAGTGTTGCTGGCAAAAGAGCTTGTGAGTCATAAAGAATAACAAAAAACGTTATTATTCTTGCTACATAGGCTGACCTCTCACTCCAATCCTTGCTTATCGTGTTGTGATATGCATATGGCACCTTCACATTTCAGATATATTAAAATATGACTAGTGACACCAACAGTTGATATCAAAATTAGGTAGATCAGTGATTATTTGTAAAAGATGGAGGGATGGTTTTGTACATTTCAAAAACCTGAAGTACTAATATTCCATTTCAGTCACCTCCTTGTGAAATCTCACAGAATTTGTACCTGCAAAATTCTTTACTGGGTTTGCTTTCCTGCTGGTGACAGAGTAACAGTCCTGTGCAATCATTGGTATAAGATGATATAAAGAAATCAATTTCAGTTATCAAAAATTCAAAGATGGTATTGATATGAATGTCCCCATTATTTAGTGTTTGAAATGTTTTACTGTATTTTAAACTGTCAATGTTTTAACCAAGGTGAGAAAGGTGCACTGAACCCAACTTTAACAGGGGAAGAAGCTTCTCAGTGGTTTCTCTTTTGTGGTTTTACCAATTTCCAGTGTCATAGTCCTTTTTGAATGGACGGGCTTGTCAGAAAATATAGTTGTATTTCTCTCGCAGTATTTCATTTGAATTTCCTGATTATTTTGTTTCATTTACTTTCCTGTTTATCTTTTTTGTTAAGCAGTGACATTTCCTTTCATCTTCACCCATTCTGTGTAATTTTGTGAACTCATCTCTGCTCATTTGCATTGCTCTACCCAATATATTACAGCTAGCTAAAAAAAAACCAAACAAACAAACAAAACAGATCCTTACCTGTCTTCAGAAAAATCAGCATTTGTAGGGAAAACTTGGTAGGTACATACGTACATGTATGTACAGTCTAGTCTGGACTTTCATGCAGCTTAAAGGAGACCTCCGAATGATTTTCAGATTTTTACATTTAAACAACTATGACTCAGTTATGCTGAGGACAAAGTTTCAGAATTTATGATAATTGGGATGAAGTATAAGAATATTTTTGAAATTTATAACAAATTGCAGTGAACAAGGATGATGACATGGCAGGGTCACCATAAGAATGCATGAGTTGGGGCTCAAGGAAGCAGAACAAAAGAAGAAGGCATGCATAGATTATACACAGGTGAACTCGCAAGTAAGCGGTCTTGTTAAGGAATTACACTGCTACATTTCTGAAATATGTGAGCCTCCTCTGTCATCATCCTTGTTCAGTGTAGTTTGTGTAAGGATATTCAAAGTATTGTTTCTCTCCTCAAGAACCAAAAAAGGGTTGTTGGCTCCACTTTGCTAAAATTTCATGCCGCGAACATTTCGTGCTTTACAGTAGTTTGTCTGCACATGCATAAATAGTATCATTACAAACACAGTACAGGCACTTGAGTCAATCATAATCTAGATTATCAAGTAGCTCACATTTCAGAGCAAAGGGAAAATATATGTATGAGCACTGATGCTTTTTGCAGTAATTTCCAACAAACAAATGGGTGAAGATGTGTCACTGAGGCAGAAAACTGCCATTTTTCTTCTCATTCTCTGATTATTTGTTGCTGTTTTATTCTCTTTCAACTATTAACTCTCACCGTTTTCTCTCTAATAGACACCAGATGACATCAATCTAACAATCATTCCTAGAGGCCTTCCTTTGTGCTTTTACATGTCTCTGATCATATATATGATGCGGGGTAGGTGGCATTTTACTTATTTCTTCGCTATCTAATTAGAAATATTCTTAGTATTTGCCCTTTACTGGTTCATTTTACACACACACTGCCCTCTTCCCGTCTTAGAAAGTTCTTCCCTTTATGCAAACTGTCATTAGTAGTCTCAAAATGTGGTGACCCATGTGTACTTTACATGTTTTGTTTTCATGTATCAATACCCTGGACAGATGATGTGTACATGCTTAATTGGAGAACCTTTTAGAAGATCTGGTTTCCTTTCAGCAAAATCATTTTATCCATTTGTTAAATTTCTCGTCTATACTTTCTTTAATTCTAAACCTGCTAGAAGATCTAGTCAGTAAGAGTTGAGATGTTGTCTCGTTTTGATCATAGTTTTCATGTTTTGGGCCCATAAATGGAGGAGGTAAGTGCTTGATTGGTAATTGGAATGAGGGTCTATTATCTCATATGGAATCAATTAGGTTTTAACAATTTTTTTCCCCTCAAAAATCAACATGTATATCAAATGACTTAATTATATGCAGTCATTTGAAAGGGATATGTATGGTCCATAACCTCCTTATTTCAGGTTGGGAGTTCACCCAAATTCTCTGTTAAAAACATTTCAAATCACTTACAAACTGAACCCCATGCATGAACTTATGTTTTTTCATCCCATTCATTTCTTGTTCCTTTTTATCAATGCTTGTGAAAAGTAATATAAATTGGAAATTTAGCTCAACTCTGATCTGAAATCCAAATAGTCCTGGACTGGTGTGAGCGTAACAGGAAAATAAGCTACTCCATGTCCATGGGGTATGATACCTATATAGAGGATATAGCACCGCCATATAATCCAGCATGGGTAGATTCAACCTTTCATGTGTCTGGCACTTCGTTGTAACTTCCTAAGCTGTTCAATTTCCATTTGGTATACTGTAATTCCTCCAAACTCTAATTCTTGGTATTGCCAATGTGCAGAAAGCTTCTGGGCATGCTAAAAAGCCCCATCACAGATACACTGTGGGATACCTCGGTGCCATTGTCGCCTCTGGTTGTCTTGCTGGTGTCTTAGTTAATGCAATCTTTGTCTGATTTTCTTTTGTTGCTGCTTTTTTTTCTTTGATTCAAATTCAACTAAAAAAAAGTTGAATTTCTAAAGTTTACTGATTTGCGGTCATTGGAACCATGGCTCGCTATTGCAAGGCTTCAATGTGCTGGTCACATGATGCAAAGCGAAGAAATCTTCAACAAAAAATACACCTGGATAAAGATGGAACTTGACTTAATTGCATATGCAGCCAAAACCGTAGCAAGTTTGTCCTCTGAGCTATCCCATAATGCATTCTAAAACGCTGCTCTGCGCTCGGCACCTAGGTATTGGCGATACCAAGAATTGTAGTTAGCCAGCCCACTCAGGCATAACAATGTGCCTCAGTCCATCAGGGAGGCCATGGTGACACAAAAGGGATTAAGGGGGATTAGGTAATCACTTGTCATTAGCAACTATAGTACCAGACATCTTTGCCAATTGTAGAAAAAAGCACTCCAGCGGGCTTTAGCAGGGTAAGGGTTAAACTTGTAAATGTAATAGTGTTTGAATGTGCACATGGAAGTGATAGCAACATTGCATATATAGTGAGCAATGCATTTTCTTGGATGAGTATTTCCCCACAACATCAATATCTTAATTTCCTCTTTCAAAATTAATGTTTTAGTTCTCCTGTAGCTTTTCAATTTATTATGCATCCTCTTTCGCTCATTTTCATTTGTAATACATTTCATTGAATTGATCATTTCAGCCTGCATGCAATTCAACATAATTATTTGTTCATTCATCTATTCATTCGCTTATACGTTTCCTTTGCCATTCATATTAAACTCAATCTGCAACTTGTAATAGGCTAAATCATTTATTTTCATTTCACTGCTGGAAGTGTAACCGTTTAATGGTCTCCATGTCATTTGTTCAAGACATAGGTTTTACTATTGAATAGCCATGTCACTAGAATCCCATAGCTGGCACACCTGTGAATGTTCATGTTACAACAATAGGTGGCGCTGTTCCACTTCTAATCACTGTTTTGCTTAAAGCGAGGCCACCTCATGGTTACTCAACTCAAGAATAAGTTTGTGTGTATCTGTGTATGTGTGTGTATGTGTGTGTGTATATATATATAAATGTAGTAGTATGTATTGTGTATTTATTTTGCATAGGCTTTTGTAGAAATATCACCAACATAGTTTGTTTGATACAAAACACATTCGACATTGAGGTCTGTTAATATATGGAACATTGCCTTCAATTACCAATGTTTTTGATAGTTGTGCGTGTTTCTAGATGACAACATAATATACACAAACATATAAAACAAATCATTAAACTTATCAAGGGATGACTGTATAAAGATTATTTGAAACAGCATCCATGTTCACAATAACAATGCATGTTTCAATACAACCAGTAACTTATGTCAGTGTTCTTATGCATGAAATATAAAAGTGTCCAAAAATTAAAACTGAGTATAGGAGTCATATCTACGTGACTGGTTTATAGCCAACATAGCCAGTGTAGTATTTGAGTTGTTTGGTTGTTCACTGTTCATGTAAGGCATTCAGTTCGTGATTCGAGAACAGACCAATAAAAGAGAATTAAGGATGATTTTATTTGTCATATTTCTCATTTAGAATGGCATAAGAACATTCATTACTCATTCCAACATTTTACCAGTGTAAGTGTTGGTCTGAGAAACCTACTAAACCATGTGATGACTCTCAGTTTTTGTCTTAACTGGTCTCTCATACAACATGCATGCAACTTTCGTTCAGATAACAAGTTTTAATGTTTGCAACTATACATGTCATGAATAAGTTTGACTACATTGTGGTTCACAACAAACATGCAATCAGTTTTTGTTGTATATGTTTTGTCTCTTTCATAATAAGGAAGTCTATATGACCTGCCATTGCCTTTCCACGGAGCAGACATTTTTGTCCTTTGACAACATCTTTGATGCAAGTTCTATATTATATATATATATGACAAAATCTTGCTAGTATAGAACTTTGCCAGAGCTTTTACTGATTGTACTTTTATGTGTGTGGATATCTATTTATTTTGTGATTTTATTTTGTATTTTTCTTTCCTGTATAGGGACAAAGAAGAAAGTAGTCTTGACAACGTAACATTAGCTGAGTGAGTGAGTGGCATCGACCGGGCTGCATCATGAAAAGAGCACATGGTGCAGTATGGAACACACAGGCTGATCTTCCAGATGTCTTATAACTACAAGCATACAGTATTTATTGACTAATGTAGCGACAGCTGTTTTCACTTTATTGGTCTGCTGTAAAAGTGGAAATTTTTGCAGCATGGAAATATTTTTGCACATTTCACACAACCAGAAACTAGTGGGAAAATATAAGCATGCAAATATTTTTGCTTGTTATATATAAAACGCTGTTTAGTGTTTTGATTCTGCTTTGATAAAAAACAGGAAATTTATCTTACCTGGCTGAGCACAAAAAAAAAAAACAAAAACAAAAACAAAAACAAAAACAAAAACAAAAAACCCCCGGAAAACAATTGTGCGAAACTTTTCACTTTTACAGTGTATTCTTATCAGAGGAGGCATCTAGTTTATACCAATACCACATTTTTGTTCTCCTTTTCAGAACTATTCTTTGTGTGTGTTTATACTTGTCCTATAAAAGCTGTTATTTTTGCATACAGATATTTTTGTGAATGAGGAGGTCACAGACGCTTCCACAAGATGTTCTTTTTTTAAAATATTTGACACCAAGGCTATCGTAAATGCACTAATGCCTGTCCGTTCAGGATATTTTTGCGTGTTGTTAAAATTTGCAGCCCGACAGTGATTTGCGAAATTCACAAAAATCACTTGCTCACGAAAATAACGGCTTTTGGGTGATATACAAGAAGTTAATGTTGTGGTTGTTGTTACTTTTCAGTCCACATTCAAATATATAATTCTTGTTCTTCTCTCTCTCTCTCTCTCTTTAATTGAGTTGCCGTAGGCACTATATAGGCCACTTCAGTCAGATTAACATGTCTAAAAACAAGAAAAAACTCTACTGACAATTTCATTTCTGTAGTAGCATAGGGGAGACCCAGGAGAGTTGAGCCACTTTTTACATAATTTGTCATATTTCCCCCTAATTGTATTTTGGGCTGAAGATTTTCTTATGATTGGAAGTTAGGATCATATGTCATAATCCAGTTTTGTTAATTATACGGAAGGTGATTGCATTTCAGAATAAGAGCCCGTTCAAAAAAAGATGTCAAATGGCACAAGTCTCCTGTAGGACGAGGAGAGTTGAGCATACCCGCAATGAGAGTTGAGCCACCCATGGGAGAGTTGTGCCACACTGTACTAAGGAGTGGGAAAGTCGTATATCTCGTGGGGATGGGCCCGCATAAATACATTTAATGTGCTGTTCTCATCGAATATCACTATTTTGTAAATTGAAATACAATGACTCTAACAGAGAACTATGATTTTTTTTTCAGATAGAAAGAACTTCAAGATGGGCTTTCCAAGTTGTAGACATATTGATGATGTCATCGAAATGTTCTGACTTTAGAGTTGGCTACCTGGGGCCGACAATCAATAACTTTAAAACACTTCCATGACATATGCTCCGGCACGAATTGCTAATGTTGGAGCTTACACAAACCCTTACCCCTACCCTCTAACCCTAACCCTAATCCAAATCCTTACCCTGCTCTGACCCAAAAACTCAATCATACCCACGAGGCTCACTCTCTCTTCGGAGAGATATTAATGTCAGAGCAATAATTGTCGGCGGAGCATATGTCGTGTCACCCTTTAAAACACATTCATCAACACAATAACTTCTTTGAGAAATCATTACTCATAAAGACAATAATTGAGTAAGCCAAAAACCATTGACAGTTTAATTAAAACTTTAAAACAACATTAAAACACAACTGATAATTATAACCCTTACTTAGATCTTACAATGCTTTTCAGAGCTCTCTCAAACAGATATGTAACCTTGAACAGGAGATAAAGATTGTAGTGCGTGGAAATTAATATGACATTTTGTTTCAATTAGCTCACGTCAGCTTCAGGCTATGCTATTGCTATTTATGTATCATCCTCTTTGTTGTGAATTTCAATTTCCATGGGGTTTCATTCAACGTCTAAAGACAACAAGGGGCCACAAAACTTTCCAGAATTGCCTGAATACAGTCACATCTTTTCCAGTCACATCCTTTCAAATTTCAGACGATGATATCATATTGTTAACAATATCTGCTCAAAAAATGTAGTCCCATGAACAACTTGGCAAAACAATACAAGATAACAAAATTACCTCAACAAATGATTTGTTAGATTCAACGAAATGCAGAATACCATGATTGCAGTGTGAACCAACGCAACTTTAACAATAATGACACAACAAATGATGGTGCCCTTCACTCTTAGAAAAAATGTGCTGATTAGAACCTCTTCTTGTCCCGTATTTAAGATTCTTTATAGACCCTTTTTGTATAGGGTTCTATAAAGAACCCTATACAAAAACGGTCATTTTTCTGTTTATCCATGTATCCCTTGAGTGTCATTCGATATACACCAAATGCTCGAGCGGCAGCTCGAACACTGTTCAACTTTTCAACTACTTTATTGCTCCTCGCTGGAGCAATGCTGGATCACTCCCACGGCCTGATATCCTTTTGTATATTTGTGGCATTGTCTGAAAGAAAAGTAAAAATTTGTATAAACATGATATGGTAAAAGGAGAGTTGAGCCATGGATCATGTCTCCTCATGACGAGTGGCTCAACTCTCCAAAGGTCGGCCATTTTTGCATGTGACTTAAATACCACTAGAGCAGTTGCATCATATTTAACCAAAAACATCAGAAATAATCAACGATGCAGAGGCTACGCGTTGCCCATATTGCGACCAAAGTAACTGCTAGTATATGAATAATAAGAAGGGTCTTACCTCTAACTCTCAAATCCACTTTTCAGCGCGATATTTGGTTTTCCTTTCACAAAATCTCCCATGAGGTACCATGGATCTTGTTGACTTAACTGGAAAGAAAGTTATATAATACACTACCAGCAGAGGGAGTTTTAACTTTTTATCTAAAGTGCAAGTGTGAGATTTAGGGGGTGGATCAACTCTCCTTGTGGCTCAAGTCTCCTGGGTCTCCCCTATGCTCTCTCTTTATTTGTTGAGGTGATTATATTTTTCAGTCTTAAGTGTACAAATTATGACAGTTTGAGGTAAAAAGGAATAATTTTATGGGTTTTTTCATGTATAAGCGATGCTCTTTATACAAATTTGTTGAACACTGTCTCTCCATTTTCATGTTTACTTTTTAAAACTTCCAGATGCTTTGATAGTCATTTGTTAGTTCCTGTTTACATTTTAATGCTGTTAAACAGCTGAAACGTGATATGAAGTACAGATCCCCCCCCTCTCTCTTCCTTTTGATGGTGTGTGTGTGCGTGGGGGGGGGGGGGGAGGGGGAGGTGACATGGTTGTGGTCTTATCCGAGAAGAAATTGTAACAAATATGAAAGTCAGTCTGTGTCAAAGACCTTGCAGATGTTCTTTGTCCCACCATTGCTTCATATGAATGCAATTCATGCTGTATTTGTGCAATAGTTTGCCAGAGGTGCAGTGATAAGTACTCCACAAAGTATCATGGCACAGAAGTCTTCATTCTTAAGAATGTTAACTTTAATGTTTTGCATTTTATCTAGAGGAGTAAAAACCTTGTATTGGGGAGGTTTGTAAGTTTTTCAATCTGCAATGAATGAGAGAATTTTTTAATCTCAAAAGAGAATGGTAAAGTTATCTTCTTTTTGTGTGTTTGTGTGCAACAACTATTTCCACCGAGTTTTTTCTTGAAGTCTGAAAAGCAAAGAACAATTACCAGGTATTCAGGAATGCAAATATCACAGGAGTCTGTAAAACTCCATTAATATTCAAAGTTCCATTGTCTGAAGCAATTTTTTTGTTTGTTTCATCAGCAAACTTTCCTTATTAAGACAATCAAGCACATAGTCACACACACGTGCAATGTAGACTACCTGAATTATCAGCTCTGAGCTTCAATAGGTAGGGCCTACTGTCTGTTATATTTTTGCTTTTTTGAAGTTTCAAGATCGTAGCTCGTCCATCTAGGACGAAAGGAGACATAGTATGGAAGCATTCTGTTTATACACCAGTGCATCAGAATTGATAAAGGTATATTTCTTACCAAGATCCAGTGTACTTCGTCTCTACGTCAGGAATATTGTTTTCATGTCTCTTGTTTACTTGTCTGCCCACCAGTATCTCAGGGATGAAATTCAGTAAATCTGAAACTGCGGAGTTGCAAGTACATCCTGTTCTTACAGGTGAAGATGTCCAAAATAACTCTCTATATGTGTCTCTGTGTCATCTCTTACATCCCATCACTTATAGAGGAAGAGTATGGATTATTTGCACAGGCATACTGCAGTCACATTTTTAAAGTACTTGTGCGTTATGCAAACACGTCTTTATATACACACATTCTTCACTTTCCTCACATTTTAGACTGATAAAGAATGTTGGAGAACTACACTGTACTATCACGAACACACTTTATTTGTGACATAAATAAACTTGATATGTTGCATTCATGTTTGACTACTGAAATTATTGCATTCTGATGTAGCAGAGGCACAATGTACTTGCAAGCTAGATGAAAATAAGCAAAGTAAGAAGATGAAAAGTGACAGATTCAGCTCAACCTACAGACCTTGATTATAGTGACTTTGACTTTAATGAGAATGATGAGACAAAATTCATGAGTTTAGAAGAAAATATGATTGATGTTAAAGTCAGATGATCATAGTGATGATGAGTACATGACTTACTAAATGATTATGATGACAATGGTAATAGAAATTTAAAAAGTACCATGTTGGAGTACAGAATTTATCATGGTAATGACAATTATTATCAGTGGTGATATACTCTTGCTGTTTCCAATGACTCATCAGGTTCAATTTTAGGGTGTAATGTTTTCGGAGTTCGTTATTTGGTAAAGGGCTATATAATTATATTATAATTTATGTGTATTGATTGCGGTGCAAAATGCTCCTGCAATCACAATAATAGAGGACACCAAACTGCCTGTTTAAACTAATCAGAATACATAAAATGCATATTATGTTGAAGCGGAAATTTTCGCGAGTAAATCTTGCTGTCAGCCCATTAAAATGAATTCTGGGTGTTTTTTTGATTCCGTGGACAATCACAATTGAGCAAGCACTTCAAGTAGTTCACTGCTGCCACTGTGGCTAAGGAATCTGGCAGCACATACTGTAGTAAAAGGTTTACTGGTCCACTTTATGACAGCAGAGTTACTCACGCCACAGAACTAGCGAACCTGAAGACGATTACAAATCATTAAAAAAAAGTTATAAAAAACCTACAAAATGCCTACCTTGGAATCATAGATGTAACATAATTTTACAAATTACAAGCAAAAAAATTGGACAATTTCCACCCCGCAAAAATTTCCACTTTTACAGTAGGTGTTACCTCTAAACTGCTCCTTGGGTGAATCTTCTTCTAAAAAATGTAGCTTTTGATATTCACTCTAGATTTTAGAAGTTTATAAGAATATCAATTTTTAGCTCACCTGAGCCGAAGGCTCAAGTGAGCTATTGCGATCGCTTTTCGTGCGTCGTGCGTCGTGCGTCGTGCGTCGTGCGTCGTCCGTCGTGCGTAAACTTTTATATTTTCATCTTCTTCTTGAGAACCCCTTGACCGATTTTCACCAAACTTGGCAGGTAGCATCCCTAGGGGGATAGGATCTCAGTTTGTTCAAGTGGGCACCATACCCCTCCTGGGGGGACCCCAGAGGGGCCCAAACCACCCAAAATTAAGGAATCTTAAAAAATCTTCTTCTCTAGAACTAGAAGTGATAGAGCTAAGTTAATACTATGAATTAGTGCATTGATGGCTGTAGTTTCAAGTTTGTTCATGGCGGAATCAGGGGTGCCCCCCTTGGGACCCAGGGGAGGGGGGTGGGGAGGGGTCCTAATGAGGCCCAAATTGTACATTTTCATCTTTTTCTTGAAAATGCCAATATGAATTTCCACCAAAGTTGGCAGGTAGCATCCCTAGTTGGAAAGAATCTCATTCCCATCAAATGGGCACCATGCCCCACCTGGGGGCCCCAGGGGGCCCCAGGGGGCCTAAATTTGGACCGAAATTGTTAATTTTCATCTTTTTCTTGAATACCCTATCACTAATTTTCACCAAACTTGGCAGGTAGCATCCCTAGGGGGATAGAATCTCAATTCCATCAATTGGGCACCATGCCCCACCTGGGGGGCTTCAGGGGTCCCCCCCCCCCCCTGTAAGGAATCTTTACAGATTTTCTCTAGAACTGGAAGTGATTGAGCTAATAATGAGTCAGTATATTGATGACTGTTGTTTCAAGTTTGTTCATGAGAGAATCAGGGGTGCCCTCCCTACCTCCCCCTCCCCCCCACCCCCTTTGGACCCAAGGAAGCGGGATGGAATGGGGGGGGGGGGTGTCTAAATGCGGGCCTAAATTTTCATCATTTTGCTGAAAACAACATAATGGATTTTCACCAAACTTATCAAGTGGTAGCATTCCCATAGGGATAAGATCTCAAAGTGTTTGAATGGGCACCATGCTTTCCTTGGGGGCCCCAGGGGGTCCAAACCCTCTAAATTAATGAATATTAAATAATATTTTTTCTCTCGTTCTAATCAAAAGTGATAGGGCTTTAAGTCTTTTTTCCCAAGCTGCATAATCCAACATTCTATAAAGTACAGTGTACTTGGCAGGTATTTTTACCAGTGTGATGGAATATGTAAATGGACACCATGCCCCCATTCTCAAAGCTACCCCCACCATAAGTTTCCAATGTTCTCAGGTAAGAGTCTGCAAGAATGCATAGAAGGTGAACTTGCGATACTCAGGTGAGCGCATGACCCGCGGGTCTCTTGTTACAGCTGTTGTGTGCTTTAGCTTGCACTTGATGGAGGTATGCATTCAATGTGCACTTTTCCATTAAACTATAAGTATGCTTTGGTTAAAATATTCTTGTGTCACCCAGTTTTGTACAGACAAATTTCACATTTATATTAAAGTCTATGATTTATTCATACTCCGTCAAAATATATTTTGAAGTAGATGTGAGAGGCTGACATACCATTGAAAGTGAGTGTAATGATTTGAAAAAAAAAATGAAATATGGAGAAGAGAAAGGTGTTTCTCTTTCTTGTGTTCTAAAGTGTACCATACTATACCCTACCTACACTAGAGGAGCGCTCGAATGCTCCCAAAGTGTGCCATTCTGTACTGTACCATGCCAGAAGCATACCATACCGTACCGCGCCATGCTAGAGAGCGCTCGAATGCAAAGTGGTCCAAAAGTGTACCGCACCAGCTGTTGTCATGAGAAGAATGCACATAACGTATACTGAGTCATAATACAAAGAGTTGATTCTCACTGTGAGGGACACTTGTATTCAGCATATCATGCATACGAGGTGAGTGTGTTGGTTGCTACGAAATGTGCAACCCCTTTGACTCTGAGCTCGTGAGGTATGCTATTTCCTCGGAGTGCTCGACCGCTTCCATTCTAGCATGGTATAGTAGGCCTATGGTATGGTATGGTTGGGTTTGGTTTGAGCGCTAGACTGCTCACTTCCTTCACCAATCAGTAAAATGAAGCCAGAGTACCTCATAGGATGCTGACATTTTGTTATAATTATTTACTGGTGGAGAGTTACATTTCTGTCACTCTCGCACTCTTTGTGTTCAAGAATTTATCATTTTTTCCTCAAGGAAGTACAGCTTTGCATAACTGTATTCGTAAACATTGCATTCATATTGATATATGAATGCACCATGAATGAAGTGTGAAGGGAATGACCGAGTGATATGGGAATAACTGTAGTATTTACTGTGGCGAAAGGTAGCAAGTGACTTATAAAAATCAGATTTATTGATGCTTGTGGACTCTGCATGCACTCTTTTGATGCTAAGGTGTGAGTTGAACATGTATCCTATTGAGAGATATCCAAGTCAAGATGTCATATTCATGATTCAGTGTAATGCCAATGGAAATGACTGATGCAATTTCTCATTCATGGGAAATACTGATTTTGTCACTTGCTTCCTATTGCCAAAAGGGCAGTATACATCTTCAGGTTTTCATGTAAACTGCTCTGTTAAAACAGTGTATGTATCAGTGTGTGCAAGCATGTTGCTCAGTTTTGTGAGATGTTACATGGTTGTGACATGCTAAATTATATGTTTTTATCATATACAAGTATTACCTTTCTTGTGTGTAGCCTGAATGCTTTCTAAACTGACCAAGGCGTACTTCAACGTGATATATGTTTGTAAATTCAAAATGACTTACAAAATGAGAGTGTGTAATTATTAGCATGCCAATGTGTGCTGATCATTCTCTTGGATTGGCAAGAAAATGTTTTAAGTATTTTTAAGAGGAGACTATTTTTATAATTGTCCTTCTGTGTTGTCACAATTGAAATGTCAAGTCTACAGGTACAAATCTGTGCTGTTCAGTGCATTTTGATATTAATAAAGCAGCATTATCAAATTAATGCACTTGGTTTTTGTGTCTTCATGGTGTTTATAGGCAATCAAAGAGATTATTATCAGTTTATCGATGTAAGCCAATAAGAGTGTGTGAGTTTGTGTGTGTGTGATATATATATATATATATATATATATATATATGAAGAGTTTGTTTGCAAAAACCGATAAGTCCATATTTGAAGATTTTGAAGTACAATCTCTGTCATAATGTACAAAATAGTACCTTTTAAATGATATATTGGTCACTACATATAAAGGTATATTTTTGAAGTTGTGGTCAAAAGAAGCAAACATTTTCTTATTATTCTCTTTATTTTTCTTGACCTTTAATCGCAAATATCTCCATTTGCAAATATGGACTTATCGGTTTTTGCAAACAAACTCTTCATATGTATATATGTGTTTGTATTTGTGTGAGACTAGGAGGGAGAAATAGATCAGGGAGGGAGAGAAAGAGAGGGAGAGAGGTGCACAGGGGTTGACAATTGAAAGGCAGTACCCTGGATGTTAGTAGCAGCAATAGTGGTAGTAATGACAATGATGTACTGTATATGCCATATATTTCGCGAGTCTAAATTTTCGTGAATCGGGACTTCCTGACAATTTCGCGAGTGGTTAAATTCGCGATCGTGGAGTCGTGTCTTGAATGGAGAAATGTATACGTGTACGTCACTTTCATATCAGCATTAGAGTCGATATTTTCACGTGTTTTTAATCTCGCGAATAGCAGCTGACTTGCGAAATTCTCAAAAATAAAAACCTTGCGAAATATTCGGCGTATACAGTAGCTGGAAAGGAACATTGAAGATATGCAGATGATGCTACACTATGCTACACGACACTATTCCATCATGGAGCTCTGTATCTCCATGGTTCTATCAACTGATAAAACAAATAATGCTTAGTTAACTTCTTGAGGCCACATGGGCAAGGGCAATAACTTTTTTCCTCTCTGTCTCTCTCTTCAGTTAAAGGGATGAAATAGTTTTAGTTTAGATGGACAGGACTTCGGGTTTTCAGCTTGTTTGTGAGATAATTGATAGCTCTTTAATTATGAAACATCTTATCAGATATGAGAGCATACAATATTATGAGAGGAATTCAATGTTTATTTGATGGAACTGGTTATGAAATGTCTGAGATATCCAAAAACAAAGAGATCCTATTGAGGTGGGACCCACCTTTTATCAGGACCACTTTGTTACTACCTTTATTGTTTTTTTGATATCTCTACAGTACCATTTCAAAACTGATTTTCATCAAATAAACTTTGCATTCCTCTTAGGATTGTATACTCTTTGATATATTTCATAAGTTGTTTCTAATCATCTCGCAAATTAAAAATCTAAATCCCCATCTCAACCAAAACTATATCATCCCTAACATAACCCCCCCCCCCAAAAAAAAAAAAAAAAAAAAAGAGAGGGAAAAACACAAAACAAAACAAAAAGAAAAAGAAAATAAAACAGAAAAAACTCGGAATTCAAGCCACATCTATAACGATGAACGTCAGAAACAACAACAACATCAGCAATACAGATGAACGACAAAACATTCCCATTGAACAAGTACCGGTACCGGTACTACCAGCTGTACAAGTACACGTTACTGAATCCCGTGACAATCCAAGCGCTAGCGGGCGCCGCCCCCTTTTTAGCATTGCGCTTGTAATTTTGTGAAACCGGTAGCTGTGGCAGGCTCGACTCGAGATGGCGACATCCAAGGATGGACTGAACTTGCTCACAAAATGTGCTCCCGCAGACCTCGGAAAAGTATGTTTACCGTTCGAAAAGGATTCTCTAATTTCCTATGCCAGTAACAGCAGTAAAATTTCGTTTTATTATCTTCTGATAGATGACCATCGACCATTAGCATTGCCTTTCTATACTGACGTCAATCGTCAGTCCCATACGTTGATAATCATGTGGTTCTATGCACCATTACCATCAATGTAGTCTGTATGGATGTAAAATGGATCACATAAATCTAAATAAGGTTCAGATCTGACCAAGTCGTGTTATATGCTCCACTCGTGGTACGACAAGCCTTATCTCCTCTCATGTTGTAGGCCATAGTAGGTGCACATCAGATTTAAGGGTGGATCTAACCCAAACTTTGGGTTAGATCGGATCTTGACCGAAAGATCGGTCTGTATCTGTCCGTCGGGGAATGTTCCGCGGAGACTGCGTCTGGCTTCACGGATCCCCTCCGTATACAGACCGAAGTCAATGATGCCAGCTCCTGTGTGGCAGTTGCGCACAGATCAAACGTTACGATAAACCAAATTTCAGACAGCTTTTTTACATTCAAACAAGTTTGACATGACATGACACATTATGTAGCAATATTTGGGGTTAATTTCTCACATTTTGCAATCGAAATACTCACAGTAACGCGGTTATAATGCAGAAATTTTTATCCATATCGCAACATCGCCGTTCGCTAGCTGTAGGTCGCCATTTTGAATCTGTAAACCAATCACATGCGAGGTACATTATTAAGTAAAAAAAACACGTAGAAACTACCTCGCATGTGATTGGCTAATAGATTCATACTGTATGTTTCTGCAGTTTGAACGTGACGACGCGACGGGCTGGTTGATGTGTGTTTTGCGTTGAAAATTCGACCGAAATATTGGATTATTCATTAATCTGGTGAGTGTAGTCTATTCTTGAATAGTTGATTTAACTATTCAAGCTTAAATTTGCCGACCTAGGGCCGTGAATTAGACGCAATCGAGAAGGGTGAGGTACCTCACCCAATTTTCCATAGAGACAGTGGTTAAGAACATCCACACAGCAATGGGTACTACAACCTTCCGTCTGTCTACGGAGGACGGCGTTAATGGCAAAATACAAAAGAGTCCTCCGGACAGACGGATCTTTCTGTCTAGATCGGATCCACCCTTAAAGGACAAGTTCACCTTTATAAACATAAGGATTGAGAGAATGTAGCAATATTAGTAGAACACATCATTGAAAGTTTGAGAAAATCAGACAATCCGTTCAAAAGTTATGAATTTTTGAAGTTTTTGTGCAGTACCCGCTGGATGAGAAGACTACTGCAGTGTATGAATAACTTAGATGTCACATGCGTACAACAATATAAGGAAAACATAAAGAGAATTTCACAAAATTCCATCTTTTGAAAAAAGTACACATTCCCCTGACTTGTTACCAACAAATGTTATGGGTAATATTATTCCCCTTGCCTTTAGAAAGAGGCAAGTCAAGTGCTCTTTTATTATGCGAAAATAGTGAAAATATGTTGAATTTTCTGTTACATTTTCTTTATACTGTTGTACGCATATGACTCACAAGCTGTAGTAGTCTCATCATCCAGCGGTTCCAACACAAAAATTTAAAAAATTCATAACTTCTGCATCGATTGTCCAATTTTCCTCAAACTTTCACTGATGTGTTCTACTAATGTTGTTGCATTTTCTCAATCCTTATGTTTATGAAGGTGAACTTGTCCTTTAAATCTGCAGTGCACCTAACTTTACATGTACAGTTAAACTCGCCGGCAATTGTGCACTTTACGGCCCTATATTATCGGTGCGAGATTTTACCCTAATCGAGCGGTGCATGCGAATTTGAGTTCCTGTCAGGCACCGCGGTTCGACAGCGGGTCTTCCGGCGCTGTACTGTGTACATGTGTGTGAGATTTCGTGTTGGGATGCATGCAGTGTGTGTGAATGACAGAATGTGTCAACGTACGTGTGCGTGATGAAAGCTCTTACGGTACGCCACATGGTTGCTCCACAGAACTCTTCCTGTGGGTTGCTCTAATGCCCTTCCCTGCCTGTGCGGCGTGGCGTGATCAAGCGCGAGTTGTGCATTGATTGGCACACAACTGGAACGCAACGAGTGGTAAACTTCCGTGCTGCAATCATGATTTTAAATGAATGAATTTAGCGTTGTAGGTATTATGGTACGGGCCTATGATGTAATACCTAACAATTCACCGAATGGCAAACAGGACAACGGGGCTGAAAGCACCACCAGCAGGAATGGTAGCCGACCGTATGACAGTAGTCTGTACACCACGGACAGCTCGCTAGCAGGACCGAAGCAGCGATGTGATGGGACGCAGATCGCGTTGTGAAATGCAGCGATGTGACGAGGCGCCGATCGCGTTGAATGCAGCGATGTAACGATCCCCAGGTTGGAGTGTAGCCTGAAGAAAGGGCGAGCCGCGATGTGAAAAGGCAGCGAATGTCGCGAAGTGTAGAATCCGGGAAAGTGTATCCGTATCGAGTATAATCCGTATGAAATGGCAGTCCACGGCGCGAGGTATCGTCAGCGCCAGAAGACGTGGGAAGCAATATACGGACGTAGTATGCGGACGTGAGTGACTCCAACGATTAGAACGTGCTCTCAGGGTGAAAGCTAATCGTGAAGTGAGGGAGCGTGGAAAGTAAAACAGCGTGGTCGGAGAAGACGTGTCACGGACAGGAGCTTTGAGAGTGGTAATTGGCTGATGAGAATGCACAGCTCGCCACTAATTGGTAGGTTGTTTCCGTGACAGCAAAACAAGGGGTGTGTTTATGAGAATCCGACTACTGTTGGAATGCGAAATACGCGTACCTCGGCACGATGACAAAGGCGAAGAATGTAGTGCGCACCTGTCGTGTGCCGGCGCACAAAGAAGGTGTCGCGTGGATGTTGACAGAATGCTGGGTTGTCAGACAGCATAATTGACGGCAGCCAGACAGTAAAAATACAGAGATATTGGAAACCGCTACAGCGTGATATATTAAGCAGGGTATCACTAATTAAGCCTATTGCGGAGGGCATATGTCCGCTGCGGCCTTGGCGGAATTATTCTGTAAAATAATAATTTAAAAAACACAAAATCTTACAGTATCTCGATTCGTCAGTCTGTTAGTGTTTATTTCGTCTACACAGTCTACCAGACGCCGTGCGAAGTGTGTATAGCTACCAATTTACGGGCAGCCACTACATGGACACACACACACACACACAAGCGCAAGCCTCGCCCGCGTGGTTGGTTTGCGCGATCAGCTAGCTCCGCAGAGAAGCGCCGTGAGTGAGGCAGGCTTTTAGTGATCCTTATCACTTGTCAAACGGCGTTCCATACAGCAAGAGAAGCTCGCCAGCTGCTCAGTGCGGAATGGTTTATGGGATATCACCTTAGCACACGGCGAATGAGGTACCGATGATATAGGGCCGTAAAATGCACAATTGCCAACTCGCCTAAGTCGACGTCGCATATGTCGAATAATCGCGCAAGTCGAAGATTTTAAAAAGTCCCGATTTTTCTCCATTGACTTACGTGTATTAATTCACTCACAAGTCGAATTTTTTAAGTCGAATACTCGCCTACGTCGATGAAATTCCAAGAACACTTTCACGGAAAAACCATTGAATTCACTGTGCCTATTAAGTCGAATAAGATTTTATTGTGTAATAAATCACTGTCAAAATCACGAGACGTCAGTTTTTGTTTACATACAGTATTACCAAAAGAAACTTTTGCGTCAATAAACATTAACGTTTCATTAACGCAAGCGGTTTCACCTGAATCGTTATTAACGCAAACTAACGATCGGGAAAATTAACGTTTGTAGTAACGATGAGTAACGATCCCAAGCGCAAATTAACGATGTTTCGTTGACATTAACGATAGGTAATGCAGGAACTCACGCGAGATTTTGGTTTCCGTTACCCAGACCTGGTGAAAGGACGACGTAGCCCCTGCCGAGTGTAGTGCGCGATCTATGCCTTATATACTTAGCGGAGTCTTTTCGCGAATCGAATCACGATTTCGCGAATGGTTAATACGCGACCGGGGTCACCAAAAATGCACACCGGGCCACCAAAAAAAAAAAGAAGCCGGATGTTTGCCTTCAATTTTGGAAATGAACAGCGGTAACAATCAGCTCCATAAGATGCTAGAATAAATGTCAGATGTTTGCTCTTCATTTTTGAAATGAATAACTGTAATATTCAATGTGGATAAAGTGTCTTGCTGAAGGGCAATATCGGGCACACCGCTCCAGCTCTCGGCTCCAGAGTAGACAACATACATGTACATTATACATGTGTTCGCGTGGTGTAACTGTAAGTCGTTTTTTTTTCGACTTACGCACAAGTCGAAATTCGCCTAAGTCGATGTGTTTTGCTCAGTCCCGAGAAGATCGACTTATGCGAGTTTAACTGTACTATCTATGGCCTACAAAGCCCTGGGGCATGGTGGATGCTGGAAACCAGGCCAGTCATAGTAACGTTAGACATTCTAGGGATCTGCTTAACTGCAAAACTGTGTAGGGAAGGATATTGAGTCATGGTAGAGGGTAAATTCGTGGATAAATTCCAACTTAAGTACTTAAAATTTCTTCAATTTGAATACTTACAGATTTGATCCAATTATTGATAATACAGTATTCATTGCATAATCGGGCATCTGATAATTGGGAACCTCGCTTAAATGACATACGCTTCCCAGAAACATTTCCAATGCATGTTATTTTCACTGGATAATCGGGCGGGGACCTCTGATAAACGGGACAATTTTTCTTCAAACGATCTTTAATTTTGTTGATATTTTACACAAAAAATCTACCAAAATACCACAACAATATTTCAGAGATTCCCTATCAGTTGTCGTTTACATCGAACTTACAAAGCAAGCTTCGGACTGGTGTGTTTTGACCTTCGTCCATCCAGTACACGTACATGCATAGCCATGAAAGCGCTGTGTATAAGTATCCATGCCATTGCGAAACACATGCTTTCGCGAACATTCTTCTCCCCTACATAAGCAAAGCCATGTGCTCGCTTGCAATTCCTACTCACATCCAATAAAAAACATGCCTCGCTCACACAGCTCAGGCTGTGTACGTTGTTTAATCTCAGTCATACACTTTGAGGGCAAAGTCCAAATTCCTCGTCTGTGAGTGTTAATACACTGTGATCTGTGTGTACGTCACAATCTTCCTCAGTTGTGAATGAGCTAGAGGGTCGCGCCGAGGGGTAGCGTGGTTGTGTATTCATGTACATGTACAGTACGTCAGTATGCATGTGTGTGTGTGTGTGTGCACTATACATGTACATGTCGTATGCCGTTAGTGTATGGTGAGTGCTCATCGCGAAATCAGGCACCCCGCTTAAAGGGGCCGTGTTTGCCACTCCCAACCTGTCCCGATTATGCAATGAATACTGTACTTGCCTTGGTACGTTTTGCTCCTCCAGTGGTCCGTTTCTGTAAATATTGGAGACTTTAAATGATCCGGTCAAGAGGAATCTGTGAGAATGCCAACTGCTCCGTTCGACGGATTTGAAACCTGTGCACATAAGTGCAAACTGCAATGTAGCCTTATCACAAGGCCTTCTCGCTGTATTGCGTTGCTTTCTGGGTGAATGAAGAAGCGATATCCCAGGTGAGCACACAGCGTGAGAGCGAAAGGGCCTTGTCCAAAGGCGAAAAACATTGTGCCGTTCATGCATATTCATATCGCTAATGCGCAATGTGTCTTCGCAAAGGTTGTTTCAAAAAATCGAAGGGAGGAATGGGGACAACGGAGATGGAATCGTCGTAGTCGTAGAAAAACGTCTTTTCAAGACCGTAGGATCAGTTTCAAAGTGTGCAACTGAACGGCCAGTATGAATTAGATAAGAAAAGTATGTAGAGTATAAAATTAAGCCTTTTTTCTTGTGGAATACTTAACTTTTTGATATAGGGCTGCGAAATTTGGGGTTGTCTTCGAACGTTCAGTGACAGCACTCTTTCAACTCGGGGCTCCACTTGAACCTGTGTGCAAATACCTGCGCACAGGTTCCAAATCCTTCAACAAGAGCATCAAGTGAATCGTGTAAGTACATTGAAGTATGGCAAAATTAGTGAGGATGGGGTGAGACTTATTAAAGGAAGTCTTTCTTGTTACTGAGAGAAAACTTATTGTAAAGAACAACCAACTTAGACAAAAAGGAGAGAATATTACATAAGTGCACAATGCTAAATTGTACATGTATCCTTTTTCTGTTTACATTGATACAGCTTGTCCACCAAGTCGCTGATTCTCTTACTGGACATCACAGACCTCGCTACCAGGACTATGGGAAGACATGGAGCTTGGATGAATGGTTCCAGGTTCTACACAGCAGTGAGGCATATCTCAAGGCAGCTGTAAAGGGAGACTCAACCAAAGATGATGTAAGGAACTTCCCATTGCTACCAAATCATGTCATTCAATTACCTCACGAATCCAGAAGAGTGAAATTCCTGCTGAATGATTTTTAGTATGGCTATCCTTCACATCATCTGACTTTTATGTTTCAAATCTTGCATCAACTTCACTAAACCCATTGTCTCTTCTCCCCCTCAAAAAAAAAAAAAAAAAAATGTGCTGTTGGTCAGTAAAGCTCACACACACACACACAAAAAGAATTGCTCTGTTGCCTGTAAAGGAATGGATAGAGTGGGGGATGACAACAAATATAAGTTTAAGGAGCCTCAAATTTACAACATTTTAGTCACATGAAAGTGCAATTTTCCCTGTGAGCTGAGGAGCTATCCAGCAGATTACTGTAACAATCTTGAATTTTCTATACATCTGTAAAATTCCATGAGAAAAGCCTAAGTATAAGCTGAGAATGCCACATGTACATTGAATGTCTATGATGAACCCAAGAGCTAGGGCAAATTGCAGTCTAACACAAAGTGTGTTTGTCTCCTTGTGTACTTTCCAGATGAAGGCTGAACTTGACGGTGTGTCGGACAATGTAAAGGAGAAGCTGATTGAGTGTGTGACGGTGAGGAGGAGCGAGCTGAGGAAGGCACTGGTGGATAATACGGCAGCAATCTCACAGGCACACTTGACTGATTTTGATTGGAAACTCAAGGTAGGAAACTGGCTTACTTCATTGCCAAACTGGATTGAAAGAAAAGCACTGGTCTCAAGATTGTACCGATAATACTTTCACGGATAATTTCTCTGCTTTTTGAAGTATTTGTTTCTGTTATTTTGTTTGTAAATTTTTGCATCTGTATAAGAAATTAGAACTTAAATATGTGTTCTTTAATTTCTGGCAGATTTAAATTGAGTTATCATTATACTGTTTTATCTCTCCTTTTTTTTTGGGGGGGGGGGTGGGGTGGGGATAGTTTGTCTGAGGGCCAGTGAAGAGAGAAGAAGAAGGACAAAAGAAGTAAACATGCAGGTAAAATGATGTAATTACAATTTTTTTCAGAATATTAATGCTTTTTTATTCCTCAAGAGGAAATTCATGATGTAGTGAACAAGAAGGTGCTTTACAAGAAATGTTTTCAACTTGTAGGTGTAAATTGTCCACAAAACTTTGACAAGATGACTTCATATCCATTACTGTAGCTGGCTCTGTCGAGCGACAAGATATCCTCCGTCCAAGAACCGCTGGTAAACTTGGACCTCAGCGTGCTGGAGGACGGCACCAACAAACTCGTCTCACTGGAACTAAACAAGGAGGAGCTGCAGAGGCTACTGGCATCACTGGAGACAGCAAATAGGGTGAGTCTCCCTTCATCCATATTGCAGGAATAGTGTGAATGTTGTGTAGTGACTCTTGCCTTCTTATATGTATTTTGTTTTTCTGTAGCATTAATGTAACTATTTTAGCTGTAACACTTAGGATCAGCCATAGAAAGACCAACGGTCTATGTTGATCCCCCACAAACTGAAATAACTGTTTTTATGTTTTGTTTTTGTCTATTGTGAAATTGTTATAAGTTAAACATTTTTCCTGTATTGTTCCAATGTTCTGTGTATCATTCTGTATTCTTTGTAAATGCTTTTTATCAGGATGTAGAAATAAATGAAATCAAAAATGAAAATTCAGGATGAATCTATGATGAAGGAAAGTAATTCAAACATCTATGATGCATAGATATAAAGCAGGGCTCCACAACTTTTTTTTTGAGTGGCCCAATGGGGCCACCAAAATCATCAATTTCAAATTTTTGATGGCCCGAGAGAAAAATTTGGTGGCCCGAAAAAAAACCAATAAAAAACATTAACTCGCTGCATGCATTTATGTATTTCCAGCGCAAAAAGTTACAAATTTATTGACATACTTAAAAAAAAATTTGCCCTTTTTTGAAATTTGGTGGCCCGACTTTCATTTTTGGTGACCCCAGGCCACCGGGCCACTGTTAGTGTCGAGCCCTGTATAAAGTATGTATCTTGGAAAGCATGCTCTTACAGTTGTATCTACTCACATTCAGCATTTGCATTAAAGAAAAGAGAGAGAGAAAAAAAAAAACTGATCCTCTAGTCCATTCTGCACAAAAACTGCTCAAGAACTGCTTAAAGTGAACCAACACCCAAGCAATAGCATTTGCTGAATTGCTAGGTACTGTGAGACAACTCCAAATCTAATTTTACACCCCATGAGAGGATTCAGTAAGTAGATAGTAAAGTCCCTCTTTCTTGAGTAGTTGTCCATTTAAAGGCGCATAGTCCTGGTAGTGTAGAGGGCGCTGTTGATGATACTGCCGATCACTGTTAGCATTGATATGAAGATTGCTGAAGTTGAGCTGTCATCAAGAGTAAAGCGCGTAGGTGTTGCTAGTTAATGTTGCCTTCGTTGTCTTCTCTGCGCATCACGCAGTCTGTAGTAATGCCAGGGTGCGTGCATATAATGTGCTTCTTATTATGACATCACAAAAGAACTTTGCTGAAGCTGTCATCCCCCTCAGCCGAATCATGAGCCAAACAGTGATCGGACCATTGACTACAGTGGATTGGACTTCTTCGGACTCCGGGAAATGGGTCATAGTGTAAGCGCTAAAGAGGAGTCGATAGCGTAGGTCTCTGTAGGAAACTTGCGCCGTGCGCCCGCGTACGCATTCGACTAAACCACCGGGACCATGTGCCTTTAATACACAATAAAGGAATGCTTACAGTTTTTTTTTTTTTTTCTCTCTCTCTCTAATTACCATATCCACTCAAGGGTGGTAAAGTTGTAATTGGAATTGTCTGACAGTGCCCTTGAGCATATGTTATTTCTTGGTGGTTGAAACCCTTGGGAAATGCTCAACTGCCCAAGAATTACCCTTCACAATGTACGTATTAGTTTTTATGTCTGTTACATAAACTAATTTTCATTTTGAAAAAAAAAAAAAGGATTGTGCATTATTTATTTTATAATGATTTTTATATCTACTTCTCCTCTGCATTTCTCTTCCTCACCAGGCCGTTCTACAACTGAAGACATGATCAAAGAACACAAGTGACCAGGTGAATGGTGAAGACATCATGCAGCAAGATTATGTGAATGGATTTCACCACTGGCCTGATATATCAGAGTCATATCTAAGCTGCAATGACAGTTCAGAGACTTCTTTGTTATCTGATGAGAAAATGATTGATAGCAGCGTTACTGTGGACATGAAATCACTTTCTCTACCCATGACAGTTTTTAATATTTTAAATGTGCTCAGAACGTTCAAAATACATACATAGCTCTGAAATCTCCATGACAGATTGCTTGTCACCTGATTTCAAGATGCCCATTCATGATGCTGTCGGTTTGAAAAGACCCAGACTTAGTTATAGAATGCCTTCCAGTGCAGGAAAAAAAAAAGTATTTTAGTGTGCAGATCACCATATTACTGCTTATGATGTGCTGCAATATGCTTTTGCAAGCACTGGTTAGTCATACTATGAAGAACTTGATAAGTGCATGCTCTCACTCTGTAAAACCCGATCTATTAGTATAGCTTCTTTATTACATCACTGCAATATGTGAAGAAGGATTTTGTTGACATATTGCTAGCCTTATGATGGCATCGTTATCATGGAGACATAGGCATTTTTTAAATTCACATCCACGAATATGCATTACAAAAGATAATTATCATACTAAATTTCATCTAAGCATAGCACTTTGTTTCAAATCATATGGTCATGATGTCAGTTTACCATAGAAAACTAAAGTTGTATTTGCTTGTATTGTGTATGAAATATCACTGGTAGATTCGTGACTGTTGGGGAAAAAAAGATGATGGTGTTTTTCACATTTTTTGGCATATTTGGGTGGATGACTGTTCCTTGCTACAGAAAACAATGATCTTGACAACAGATTTGATGTGTATCTTGTGTCATTATGGCATTGAACTAATGCACAAAAGTAAATCTTGAGATTTGCAGATTGATAAATGTAAATGACAGTTCCTGAAATTAAATACAAACAAACAAATTTATACCTTCATCTTGATATCAATACCTTCATCAGTGCACAACATAATTTGTGATATTGACCCATTTCCAGTGACCAATGATTTTGTAATGGCCACTGATTTTGTTATACCCACTCATTTTGATCCTTTCCTTATGAAAGTTTCGCATTTTCCCTTGGAGCAACTACTTGCTCAAGTGCTACCAGCTCATGCCAAAGTGGCAGTCTTGGCCCACAGGTCTGCTTCATGAATTTGTCAGATGGTTGCAATTGCAGTCCCCCCCCCCCCCCCCCCCCTCCCCCCAAGGAAAAGATTGCCTGATGGCTTTGGTCACATGTTCCGCTTTGGTTGGACTTACCTTCTTTTTTCTAGTTATAAGTTCATGTGAACTGTTCATAATGTAAATGTTGAACTGATGTGTGAAATTGACAACTCAAACAAACTGATGTATATTCTGTTATATTTTGACATGTGCAAATGTAGAGTAAGATATTTACTCTGATACAGCTTATTGAGTTTCTGGCCTTAGTACAGAAAGATGATTATAAATGGGGTTTTTTGAAAGTTAAAGGGGAAATTATAGTCCAAACGTAAGTTAGTCTGAGAAAAAAAGAGTAAAATCTTGCAAGTTCAACAGTAAAAATTTGACTGAAATTGGATGAAAAGTAAGGAAGTTATGACATTTTGAAGATTTGCTAATTTCTGCAAAAACAGTACTTGTACAGTGGATATGAATATGCAAATGAGTGAGCTAATCATGTCATAACCTCACAATTTTCCGTTGATCCTGTACAAAAAAAAAATGATAAAAATTCAATGTTGACAGTTCAAGAACTGTTTCCTGAAAAATTAGCAAATCTTCAAAATGTCACAACTTCCTTCTTTTTCACCTGATTTTGGTCAAAATTTTACCATTGAACCATTGGATTTACCATCGAATATTTTACTCTTTCTTATCAGACTAACTTATATGTGGACTGGATTTCCCCTTTAACTTATGTTGTCTCAAGCATTCTTAGTATAGTCTACTATGAATAGAAGTAGCAGTCATTATAGAGCTCTGATGAATTTGAAGACGGTTCTTGAGAACTCTGAAAATTTTCATTTTAGAAAGATAGATGAGAAAAAAACAACAAAAATGGAGGCCACTGTCTATTTAATGGTGTAGATACACAGAATAGATAAAACAAAAAGAAAAAAATGCAAATCTAATCAAAATTAGACAAAAAGTTATGGAATTTTCAATGTTTTTATGTGTGCTCATGGCAAGTTTATATCAGTCTCGATCACAAATACACCCATTAACAGTCATACATGAGGTGATGTGATGGTATGTACACATGGTCACCAAGCTTTCCTGCTACAATTTTGTAAAGAACTACAGAGTACCTGCTTTACATAAATGATAATTCTGTCCTCGTAGAATTGGAACAATTGTTGATTGATTTCTAAGGTTATGCACTTGTAGCAACTAACATTCCTTTCATCAAGCGTGTGTCTTGATGTAAGTATATTTGTATATTATATGTATATCTCACCATCAGTGTCAAAATAAAAGATATTTTGTACTGAAAATTGAGTCACTGTATCCTTTAATATCTCATATTGTTACTTGTGTCAACTTTTTGAGTACGCATACATAGTGTTATATTCGCTGATATGTAAGCACACACACACACACACACACACAAAAGATAATAACTGAAATAAATTTACGAATAACAAGGTAAACTCTGGTTACTTCCAAAACATTCAAATTTATTTGAAAAGTTCCCAAGATATATCTTTCCTGATGTGATGGGTATTATATTAAAGGGGAAATCGGCAAAGTGCATGAGAGAATAAGAAGTGTTGATTGAACTCTATGCTGCCAGTGTATTTCTTAGTCAACAAATATGAATGCTGGTACACATGAGCTGAACAATATTTCGCCAGGCACCCTTGCTTTTTCTTTCTGTTCCTGCATAATTGTGGATCTTTCCTTTTGATAGATGGATATGGCTTGAGTTTACTGTCTGACCTCTCATAATATGGGAGTAATCTTTGTCCTACACAGTCATAGAACAGTTCAGAAGAATGTACTTTTACTCACAATTGGATCATTTTTGGAAAGAGAAGTTAACATACTACAGTGTTGTATTTACAATATCCATGTCTGACAGTGTTATAAACCAATAGAAATGTAGGCCTACAGTTTGACTCGTGAATGTGAGCATGCACACATACTGAGTCACACATTGAAACATATATTGTAAAATAGGTACATGTATAAACATTGAGTTTCTTGCTCATAATAATACTCTTGTATAGGTCTCTAGCTATACCTATCGTGTTCACCTATGTAACATCTTTTTGAAAAGTCTAATATCGCGTAAAATATGCTACTTTAATTGAGTTTCCCAGTTGGCATTCACTCACCCATTAGGCTTATATAAACAATTAAGGCAAAACACTGTCACATTAATTGTCAAGTTGCCAACAGTTATAGGTATGTAGTGGATGGACAATCAAGATCGATGTAAGATCAAATGTTTCATATGAGTATTCAACACTGAGAAAGCAAAATAATGCTTGTTTTGTGGCAGTGACTATAGCTGTCCCTGATCAGCAAACCGCAGAGAATGACGTATGTCAATATTTCGTGTACAGTGTGGGTGTGTGGACTTCAAATATCTTTGGTTGGTTTATAGGTGGAGTGAATGTTCTGCACGTGTGAACTGGTGAAGTGCATATCGTCTTACACCTCGTACTAACACATAAAGACACCATACACACACCATTGATATTATGCGATCGTGTCGTCACAGCAAGAGCGTGAACGTGGCAGAGATTACACATTTCTCAACAACTCGCTTCCCTACGGAATTCTGCTGTACATACAAATGGTAAATTGTACGCCTTTCGCTATTCACAAGTGACTGTGCATCATCACACGGACAAATCCATTCACTGAACGTGAAAATCCTAGAGCAATTTTGACTCGTAAAAAGTGCCCGAGTGAACGGCATCAAAATGCACGACTCAGGTGGAGCTGGTGCTACGAATCCAGTGAAAATATTTGCCAACATTTTTATATCATTTGTTGGCGCTGGAGTGCTCGGTTTGCCTTTCGCCTTCAAAGAGGTGAGTGTTTTCGGTCTGTCATCGCGTGAGTGGAAGTTCACGGGAAACTACCGGGTCGCAAAGCTACATAGTACGCGATACGGGCGGCGAAGGACGTGCTTACGCGTTGTTGCCGGTAGTGGAATGGTGCCGTCGTGCCATATTGTAAATGGGGCTATGGAAACAAAATATTTTAGATACCTGGTACTACAAGACTCTAACACTGTTAGTGACACAACAATGTGTCAGTTGAAAATCACCATGATGTTAGGAAGTGTTGATACTTGAACTTGAAGGCTGATGAGTCAATAATATAATGTTAGATTGCGAGAATGAAATGTGACGATGACCCTTGGAAAGTTGAAACCTTGTCATCACTCAACATCAGATCAAGTTGAGAGTGAAGGTGTGTCTGTGTATTTAGATTAGTCAAATTTAGTCATAATTTCAAGGCCGCCTATGCGCATGGTTTGTTTAATAGCAAATGGATATACGTTGGTTCTACCTGATATGCTGTAGCAAGCAAAAATATTTGCATGCATTAAATTTTTTGCACCAGTTGTATGTCGCACGAAATACAGTAAACCTCGCATGAGTCGAAGCTCTCGGGACTGACAAAAATGCGTCGACTTAAGTGAAATTCGACTCTCGCGAGAGTCGATTTTTTTTTCCGACTCACAGTTATGTACATGTATTATAGTACATTTGCATGCATGTGTGTGTGTGTGTGTGCGTGCGTGTGTGTGTTTGCATTCAAATTTGTCTGTTCTTGAAGATAATGTTCTTATTTTGTTCTAAATTGAACATGGAATTTGTATCAATACTAGTAGTTAAACGTAGTTCTGAGAATGTCTGCGCTAATGTGGCAATGTGCATGTGCTATGTCTATGGTGCAACATAAGTAGCCATCTCTGTCAACCTACCCTGAGACAAACACTCTCCCAGGCCCATCCCACCTATATTGAACAAAAGTATACAGCCAGCCGGGCACACACAAACAAGCTCCGCCCACTTGGCCTGTCACTAAAATATTAAAGCAGCGATTGGTTGACCAAGGAGTTCTGGCTTGACATGGATAAAGTATGGATGTGCTGTGTGTATGGATAAAGTATATGGATCGATGTGCTGTGTGTATACATGTATACATGTGTATGTATTCGACATGCGTGCAGAGCGGTACGGTGAGTGTGCATGCTTTCCTGCAGCAGGCCAGGGACGGGGTTCTGCGACATGCCGATTTTTTTGTTCTCCTCTAAATGTAATGAGAATGCCAGACAAATCTTCTTCGGCTCAAGTGATGTAAACTACGTGTATTTTGTACAAAAGGGACTGAATGTTTTACTTCGACACAGCCGAAATTCGACTCTCGTACTTCGGCTTATCCAAATATTTCTTAGAGAAAATACATAGGGAAAAATCGGGACTTTTTATTTTGCTTCGAGTTAAGTGATTTTCGACTCACTCGACGTCGACTTATCCGAGGTTTACTGTATGTGCAAAATTTCTTCTTTGCGAAAATTTCCGCCTGTATACAATGTACAATAGCACTTAATTGTGTATTGTATATTGTACATGTAGAGTCTAAAATGCTAAAATAACTCAACTGTCCCGGAGGCCAGAAATGACAACAGAAGTTCTTCCTAAAGATCTGTTCTTCTACCACAGCTAAATCTAAAACTTTGTGAACTTATGAAATGTTTTGAAAGACACATCTGACTGATATTTAGGCTATATACACAATGCAAATCATCATTGCTTGGCTTTCCCGTCACTATGTTTTAATTCATCAAACGTTAGAATAGATTGCATCGAATAATGCATGATCGTTATCTCCTGCCCCATAGTTACATGTACAGTAGATGATGCTCGAGATAACCAAATCGATTTCATGTAATCATCAACTACATCATGAAGTATGGTTTGGTATATTCTTCTCATACAGCTGTACATGTATGGAGCAGCAATACATGATTACATAAAGGGAGAGTCAAGGAGTGGGTAGATATTAATATAGGGATAACACTTTCTTTGTTTTGTGAAGGGGAGGGAAGGGGCAGTGAGCAGTTCATCAAAGTGACAAATTTGAGCTGTGTTTTCATGTAAAGGTGAGTGTGTTAATTTCACAGAAAATTTGAGAGGTGTTGCCTGTGTGACTGGTGCTAGTGAGATGCTGTATCATTCATTGTAGAAATGTACTTTACAGAAGCGGATCTAGAGGGGGTTGGGGGGGGTTGGGGGGGTTGCAACCCCCCCCCCCAAAAAAAAAAAAAAAAAATCTGGGGACCATTTACCAAAAATAGTGGTGTTTTAGATGCAAGAAAATGCCATTTTCACACACAGATTTTCAAAAATTCTCCCTACTGTGGGAGGGGGGACACCCCCCTCCCACACCCTCCCCCCCTCGCTCGCTCCGCTCGCTTGGGCTCGGTCGCTACGCTCCCTCGCATTCCGCCCCCAACCCCCCCCCCCCCCTTTATAAAAAGCTACATCCGCCCCTGCTTTATATGACCTAAACACTCTGGTGATTACTGGTGACACAATATAATGGCTGGATGATGGAGCATTCATGCTGAGCTGTGGTACCCAAACCTTAAGACTACTAGCACTAGTAGCAGAAGGTTCAGATCCACACATACAGACTTGTTTATGAAGTTTCCACACATTCTAAGGTGCAGTATGAGTGATTTACCTTAATTGTCTGTTTTTAAAATTTGTATAATAATGCATTCTTTGTCTAAAGTTATGAACACAAACTTCCCTTTCATTTACAGGCTGGAATACTGGAAGGCGTGCTGATCATGCTGTTTGTTTCAGTTGTCAGGTATGTTCTTTAAACAAATGAATCTAAGTTTTATAATCTTCACCAACTTTTCATATTTATTTTAGAATGTCTAGTTTGCAAGTCTGAGAGATGTATATGACTGAGTAAAAACTTTCTTTGAAATGGTCATTACTCTATCGTGTTTTTATGTGTGTACAAATTTTGTAAAATTTTCCAAATCTTGCCTTGTAACAACGTAAAGAATTATTGAAACTGTTTGTGCTATTTGCTTATCTCTACCTGCACCAAGGAGGTTGTGTTTTTGCTGGCATTGGTTTGTTTGTTTGTTTGTATGTGTGCAAAGTAACTCAAAATTGTGAAAGGATTTGGCTGAAATTTAATAGGAAAAGCTAATAATGACACAAGGAAGAGATTATTAAATTTTGGTTGTGATCCAGATCCAGGAACTGGTTTTTTTTAAGGATCCAAAATGTGTGCTGAGCTTATAGTGAGTAAGAAAAATCTCTTTAGGTGGAAACAACTAGAATGGATTCTTTATCACATAAGTAGAAATAGTGCAATTTTTGTAGCATGATATCATTGATTACCTTTACACATGTACATGTAAATGAGCTGCTTGGTGGAGGTATGCACTCTCTCAGTGCTTATCTACATGTAATTCTCTTACTTTTACATGTACCAAGGCAGGTCATAAGACATGTCAATTCTCAAAATATGAATGCGTGAGTGTGTTTGTTGAATTGTGTGTGTGTGTGTGTGTGCATTGATTGTGAATGAATGAAATGATTTTACGTGATTTCTTCCCCTGTTGTATAGTATGAAAGCAATGCTCCTGCTTATTGACTGCAAGTACAAGCTGGAGGAAAGGAAAGATGTGAGGAAGTTCTTCAAGGTGTCCCCGCTGCCTGGCCCAGATAAGCCAGGGGCAGAGGAGAAGGAGCAACTGATGAACGGCAGCAAGGAGGAGGGGGAAGGGGGAGGGGCGTCCAACGGGGACGTCTGCATCGTTACGAACGAAAAGGGCTCCAGGGCCGAGGTGAGATGCCGCATTCAGTTGACAAAAATTAAGCCCAAGTTACAATTCTTCCATCTCCACAATACAATTACAGGTGTAGTGCAATTATTGTTGCTTATGTTTCAGTAGATATTTTTTTTTAAAAGTCAGCAAACAAACACTCAGTCAAAAAGGAAGATTGATTCAACTGGGATGGGCCAAAACTACACTCATCAAGTCTTTGTCATCGTTTTGTATTACTGCTATTTTGGGAAAAGGACTAGTAATTTGTATCTTTCCGTAAGGAGCAAAGCAGCATATAAATCTCATGTTGTAAACATGTGCATTGTTGGATAAGAAACTGATATGAAGTTTAAAAAGAATACCGAATTCAGAAAATCTATAGATCTATAGAATTTATATGTTGTACCTTTCTTGAGTGGTGAATGTGTCGTATTTTGACTGGTCAAGTCCGTGAAGCTTGTATTGATTACATCTCATGGATCCATGACCTTGACTGCAGTGTTGTAATTATGTTTGTTACTTGTAGTATAGGTCAACACAATCATTGTTTAATTCTCAAACTATGAATACATGTAAATTGTATACACATTCGTACTGATTTTGTGATATATTTGGGATAACACTGCTCAATCACAAAGGGGGAAGCTGACCTTTTTATGACTTTGTAATGTTGTCATAGGGACAGGATATAAACAGTCATGATAAGTCTAGAAAATTTCATATTGAGACACATGAATGACACAGGAAATGTGCTCACTGCTATTCATGCTTTCTTCTTCTTCTTTTTTCAATCTCAAGTAGAATGCAAGACCAGACATATCAAACCTCAAAAATTGATGTTTGAAGATACTTTGTTGGACTATACAGTATTTATTCACCTGTTCAGTTTTAGCCTCGGGAACATGTTGTGTAAATATACTGCACTAAGCATCTTGTGTAAATACAACAACTCCTAGGTTGAAGATTAATGAAAGCTGCCATATTGTGTGATGTGGATGCCCTTCCCGAGAGAGAAGAGGATTTTTTATGAAGGGTAATGACTTTTAGAGTGAGATCAGTCTTTTCTCTTTTTTTTTTCTTGATTGCAAAATTGATCATGACTTCACAGAATCACCACTAAGAGTTATGTTAGCAGGAACTGTGCAGTGATGTTGTTGTATTTCCATTCTAATGCCATGACATGAAATTAAAGTCTTTAAGACAGAATACATTGTATGTTATTAATTACTCTTTTTTGTTTTTTTGCTCATAATCTGCAGGAAAATGGTTCACTTAAAGAATTAAACTATGGTGATTTAGGTAAGTGTGAAATTGATATATTGTATTATGCAATAACTCCTTTTACCCTGTAGTAAAACTCCAAATAAGGACACACTTATATTTCATCCACGAGCATGGATGATGAGCCATGAAGGGATATCTTTATTATACGACTGGTGATTTTTCTGCCATTATTTGTGTTTATGAGAGGAAATGCACTGTACCAAATAACAAATTAATTTAGTGTTTACTTTACAGTGTGTGTAAAATTTAAGAATATTTGACTGTTCTCTTACTTAGAATAAACTTTAAATCAACCTCTAAGCAGTTATTTATTATCGCTTTTCTCTTTTCCAGTGCTGAACAGTCGTCATGACAGTGACTCACATACAAGATTAACCTGTCTGCTTTGATGATTCAACCAGTAATGAAAACATCAGACACTTAAAGTTGAAAAAACATGTCTGTTTTTTAAGTATTAAAGGTAGAACAAACTATCACTCTTTGTGAGAAGGACAAATTGACAAATGGTAGGGTAGTTCCGATAATGCCACAACCGGGGCAAGTCATTGTATGTTCTTGCGCTCCTCAAGAAATTTTGTGCATCATGTCTATTCCCTCACAGCATTTTATGCCGTTGGCAGCAAAGGGCGACTACTGGTGGAGATGTCTATAGTCATATCTCAAACAGGTCAGTGTCATTCGACCAATAAGATGTATTATCTCATAACCATAGGCCATAGACGTACATGTACATGCAAGATACAAGAAAAAAAATGAACAAGATCAAAAACTGCCTTGCTGTGCAGTAATTCTATATGTGAGCCCTCCTAATGCAATTGTACCATCTCTAGGTTATTACACAGAATGAAGTTATCTTGTAAATTGTGAAGCAAAGTGCACTATATGAGTCCAAAAGATGTGAGACTTCAGAGGAGCTTCACTCTACAAAATCAAGGTTTGTTTTTTCCCTTTCTTTTAAGATTCTAATCAGACTCTCTGAGATGCATTCATTCTCCCAGGCATACTCAACATCAGTTGTGGTTTACAGGAACTAGATACTTGAAATGCATTAAATTTTATCGGTATAGCATCGATAACCGTAGAGACAAGTGAATGGTTAGTATACAGTGTGCAATATTACAATTATTGACTGAGGATAGTCCTGCTATTTCCCTCTGCTAGGTTTCTGCTGTAGCTATCTGATCTTCATCTCCACCAATTTGGCTTCCATCTTTGCTGGCCACCTGCACATGTTCCACTACGTTCTTTTCATGCTGCCCGGCTGTGCAGCTCTCTCCCTCCTGAGGCATCTTAATAAGCTAGCCCTGTTCAGGTGAGTTTCTCTCTTACTCAATCTATATGTGACTCTTTGTTTCAAATTGAGAGAGGGGAACAGAGAAAGAAAATGGACAGGTGGATAGATGGATGGATGAATGGATATTCATTAGATGGATGGAGAGAGAAGGATGGAAGGATGTTTGGATAGATGATTGGATGGATAGATAGGTAGATGGATAATTGTATGGATGGATGGCTGAATGGATAGATGGATAGATGGATGGATGGATGGATGGATGGATGATTGAATAGAAGGATGGAAAAGTGAAGGGTGGAAGGATGATTTGATGGATAGATAGGTAGATGGATCGATAAATGATCGAATGGATGGCTGAATGAATGGATGGATGGATGATTGGATAGATGAATGGAAGAGGGAAGGATGATTGGATAGATGATTAGATGGATGGATAGATAGGTAGATGGACAGATGGATGGATGATTGGATAGATGGATGGAGGGAGAAGGATGGAAGGATGATTAGATAGATGATTAGATGGATGGATGGATGATTGGATGGTTGAATGAATGGATGGATGAATGGAAGGATATGAATGGATGGATGGATGGATGGATTAATGAATGGACAGATGGATGAATGGATGTATGGATGATAGGATGAATTGATGAATGGATAGATTGATGGATAGATGGAGGGAGAGATGGAAGAATGGATGATGGATGAATGGAGGGAAGGAGTTAATTTGATTGATGACAACTTTTATAATTTCCTTTGACAGTGGCAATTGAAAAGAGAATCAACATTAAGACAAGTAATTTTTGCACATTTCTGTCACCTGGCTTCATTTCTAATTTCATCCTAAAAACAACAACAACAACATCAAGAAAACAATCAGGTCTTTTGTGACTTGTGTACTGTACTGTAGTATTGGTTTATCCTATGTAATGCATCTGCCGCACACGCACTTCATGGGATATTATATTCCACTGGGAAAAGGTCATATTTGTCTTTCCAGTGCACTCTGCAGAAAGTGTCATGGTAAAGAGGAGACACTAGATTTGGTTGAGTTTGTATTTTGTGCTATGTTTTTGTTTGTTTGTTTTTATTGTATAGGGATATATGCATGTATATATATATTTTTTCAATATAATATATATATATATTTTTTGTAGACATTAGATGAGAGGAAGGGATGAAAGTCAAACACTGAATCTTCCAGCAAGTTTAGCTATTGTAACACCCATACCCAGTAACTGCTAATCATTTCTTGTCTTCTTTTGAACAGCTTGATGGCCGACTTTGCCAACATCTTTGCGTATACTGTAGTGTTCTGGTTTGACTTTGAGCACATCCACAATGTACCGTGAGTATGCTCTTCAATGATTTTGTGACAGATGAACTGTGATTAATAAAAGAGGTCTCCACTCAAAAAAATATGAGTCAATTAGGAGTAGTTTTGTAGTTCTCCTCTTCAGATGCATGATGTATGGTTTGATCATTAAATGAACGTATGGTATGTACAATTGTAGGTTTGCTATGATAACGCAAAGCATTATAGTTTTGTTTTAAATGGCTCTTCAAGTAATTGATCTCATGCACTGCCAAATGTCAATTAGCAGATGTCAATGACTCAATGAGAGCCAAGTTTGTAGCATTGTTAATGTACACTGTAGTGTAATCACGTCTGAAAAAAAAATTAACACGACTATTGTATTACCCTGAATTTATGTGGAGGAAATGTTCTTTTTAGTGCATGTCTGAATATGTGTGTGTGTTTTTTTTTTGTTTGTTCTTTGTTTGTTTGTGTGTTTTTTTTTGGGGGGGGGTGGGGGTGGGGGTAATTCCACACTTAATTACATGAGACTACAGTGTTTGTGAGATGTACAATGTACATATAGCAATGCCTTACATGTTATGACAACTTGATGAGTTTACAAATCATTTCATTGATTATTCAATTAATTTGTTTTCCTCTCCCTATAGAATCCATCCGAAGACAATGTCGCTGGAGGGTTTTCCATTCTTCCTCGTCATCGCTTTTTACTGCTACGAGGTGTGTAGTCATGAATTCATTCATAAGGAAGCGTACACAGCAAAAACTAAAAACACAGTGTGGAGGGATGCATCACTTATGGAGGGTTCCCACCGTCTTGCAATCTGCTGCGCACACCATGATTGGAGACCATTAGTAGATTGTGGAATATTTGTTTCTGCTTATCACAAAATGTGCTACGATTGAAATCGTGGTCTTTTATCATGGAGTAATTGTGGTGATCGTATTTGATCTTATTAGATCTTGAGGTCCGTCATGGCAATTGCATTGATCATTGAAAAGTTTAGTTTGGAAGAGAAACTCTGTATGGATATTGAGGGAATTGGTGGAATTAGTGCAAGAATCAGTTAAAGAATAAGTTAAAGAGTTATGAACTTCTAAAGTTTTAGTAAAACCCATATGCTTTCAGTGGATAAGGAGATGAAATCAATTAATGATATTACAGTAGGACAATAATGTAAAAAATAATGTAATATTTCAAGAGAAGACAACACATTTCTATTTTTCTAGCACAATGAGAGAGTACTTGACTTACTTCTTTCAGAAGACAAGGTGAATAATATTACCCTTAATAGTTGTTTGTAACAAGTTGAACGAATGTGTGCATTTTATAGAAAATTAAATTCTGATGGCTGTGTTTTTCTCTTTGTTCCCTAACCCTAACCTCCCCCCCCCCACATATGGCTGATCCAATTTCTAGAGAAATGAAAATCGATTTATGCAGTGACTCTGTTGGTCCAGCACTTGCATAGAGATTTCTGCCCTACGTTACTACGTTCTTTCATGCATTGCTCAAGTGAAACAAGACTTGGATGTAGACTGTGTGTTATACCAATGGCTCTGTATCCCCTCTTGTCTCTTCACAGGGAGCCGGTATGATTCTCGACCTAGAGAGCTCAGTAGCAGTGGAGAAACGGGCCAAATTCAGATCGTGAGTATAGTTGGCGCCAAGCAGGAATATTGCGGGATTGTAAAATTTTCCTCATTACTCTACCTGGGACTACTTCTGGGATTACACTTAGGCATGGGTAGTCGTATAAGTTTTTTCTTGTGAATGTTGTTTAGTCTATGAAGACTTGTCTATTATATTCTTTTCTGTTGAGACCCTGGCTACGATTGATGATGATGATGATGATGATGATGATGATGATGATGATGATGATGATGATGATGATGATGATGATGATGATGATGATGATAATAATAATAATAATGATAATAATGATGATACATGAATAAAGTGCTGAAGTCAGTCATACTTTTTGGGGGGCATGAAGGACTACTCCTTCAGGAAATTCTAGAAACCAAAAATCAACATCAGTGATCCAAAGCACACACAAATGTGTATTCTAAGACCTACTGGAAAACATTTTGTCAGTATTGAGATGCACAATCAGAAATATTTCCCATGATTCTTGTTTTTGTGATGCATCGTTCGTTCTGAGATATTTCAGTAACAGGCTCTGGATCTTGTAAACTTTTGTTTTTACGGTAGCTACCACAATAACAAATAAAATCTTCTGTGAGACAGTGAAAACTCACTGCGACACTGTGTACCAGCTGACCTGTGAATGACCTCTGTCAATCCATCCCTCAAGTGACTCATTTGATTACGCTCTGCTGCATCTGTGTACACTTTCTCAAATCTTGTCACTTTCCACGAATTTTGCCAGAGAATCCTTTCAAATTCAGATGGGGGAGGGGGATCATCTTTTCATGGTAGAATTGCTGGTGAAGTGTAGTATTTGCCATAATCATGGCTTGTCTGATGAAGAAGGCCCTCATCGCACGTCTCTTGCCAGCTTTCCCTTTATTCTTGCATTGAATCTACCACTATCCCCTTCTCTATCATAAAACCTTTGGTAGAACATACTCATCTCGAGGATTATGCTTTGTTTCAAAATCCAGAATATGCATTTATCCTATCCACCGTTTGTATTTACGTATTTACCAATATTTCCATTATTTCTCCTCAGAATATTCAAATATGCCATTCTGTCCATGACATTTCTCTTCATTGGGTTTGGAGCCTGTGGTTACATGGTGAGTGAAAGCACAGATGGCTTGCTTCATTGCCCGTAGTGGTCTATATATATTTGTAGCTGATGTTATGGGAAGGAACAAGGTAGTATGAAATCTTGAAATGTTATAGAAGAAAAATTTATATATCAAGAGTAAAACATTGAATTACATATGCAAAGTTATGCATGATTTTTTTTTTTCACAAGTCTGTGACATATTGGTGATAGAACAGACACAGAATGAAGAATAGCTTGAAGAGGTTTACATAACTGCTATTTACATATATCTGCCATCTCAGTCCAAGATAAGTTTCATCAACTGTGATTAGTACTCTGCAGTGAAGTGTAATACCCTGCATGCACAATGATACTTAACTTCAACTTTCAGCAACTCTGGAACAGAACACACATCCATGCACAACATGATAGAGATATTCATCTTCTCTGTCTTCAGTGGTATTTCTTCTCGTATTTTCTCTACACATTTCTGTGTAAATGCATGGCAAATCATTATCCATATCCAAGATAGGATAATTGGCTTGAACCGAGGTATGAAGATGATGAACAGGTCTCTGTCCTTGCCATTGATTTCTTCGACAGTCATTCGGTCCCGACACGCAAAACATCATCACGCTGAATCTTCCAGAGGGCGTCCTACCTCACACCGTCAAGGGCCTCCTCTCCTTCTCGCTCTTCTTCACGTACCCGGTCATGATGTTTCCCGTTATACGGATCCTGGAGAAGAAGTTCCTTTCAGACCCTTCCAACGAGGTCACCAAAGGGGTGAGGGAGACCAAGTCATCATTATATACTTCCTTGCAGTACCATTAATTTTATGAACACACATGAACATTTTTCTCTGTGGATTGCTTTTTGCAAAATCATGTGCATAGTAAATTATGCACAATTACCAATCTATGTATATCCAGTATGCTCTTGTATCTGTTTCTCAGAAATGTTGTGTATAGCAGGGGCAAAGCAGACCAAACTGGAAGCAGATATATAGACTTTATGTATGGTCTTTTTATTTTTTTTCTAATCATAACATTTTCCCTGGGTTTCCGTGTTTGTTATATTTATTTCATGGAATCAAGATGATCAGTGCCATTCTTTTCTGAAATATTTATTAATAAGCACATATTTATGCAAGCAAGTTCATAGGTACAACCACTTAAACACTCATAGATTATTCCTTTGCTGAATATCTAACAAAGAAATCTGTTTGGTACATTTCATGTTTACAAACTTTGGTGCATGCGTCATCAAATGTTCTCTTTCACTAATAAGTTTTGTGTGCCTTATATTTGAAAGACTCAGAGGTGCCGTGAATTTGTTTCCAATATTCCATCATGATTTTGTGTTTTTGTCGTTTACTTTTTAATTCTTTTATTTCACATGCCATGGAGACATGGCTATGGTAAACTGAGCATGAGGTGATCACAGTTGATTCAACACTTAATAGTCATAATCGTCAATTCCTGAAAAGTGATTTGTTGGATACAGAGCGAAGCCTTGTACATAATATATGAATTTGTTTTGTTATTCCTCCACATGTAAACCTTCCCCCATCCTTCCTCAGAATCTGCTCCGGCTGGGCATGGTGCTGACAACAGCCGTGGTGGTGGTGCTGATACCAAACTTCACCACCCTCATGGCCCTGGTAGGGGCGAGCTGCTGCACCCTATTAGCCTTCATCCTCCCTGGAATCATCCACTGGAAGATATTCCACGAGTGAGTTTGTGTATTCAGTGAATTCCCCCCCCCCCCCCCCACCCCATCTTTCTTGATGGTGGTCACCCTTATTTCTAGAACAGCTTGTCTCAGATATATACCCATGTGTTGCATGAAAAGATCACTTATTTTTTATTCACCCATTATCTGTACATCTCTGTGGAGCAGTACAGGAAATGTATTGTTTATCACGAGCTGTGTAATATGAGTTCACAGCACAATATTATAATACTCAAACATTGGAAATACTACTAAGTGTCGCGGGAGTTGAGGCAAAAGTGTATAGAGATTTTTGGCGGAGTGCACAAGAAAGATATTGTGTGAAAGTTTGCGTGGTAAGAGGCTGTTTCTGTAGTTTTGTAGTGTGGCACACAAGCTTTTTCTTGAAGAGTGCAGTGCTGAAAAGGACCTTCTCATTCCTAATGATAAATAAGTCCTTTTCAAAATTAAACTCAGTCAAGAAAAAATTGGCATGATGTATCACAAACCTCTAGTGCAGGAGAAAAGATTTTTTTAAAGTTTCTTATAACCATGGAAATTTCTTCTGTATGACTGTTTATAGAGAAACACTTACTGTTCAATTCCCAATCTTTATTTCTGAACAAGTGCTGAAACAGTCCCAGTAGTAGAACTTGATGTATACTTCCTTGTAGTGGTAGATATGGTACCTGGAAATCTTTGAATGATATGGTTGTATCAGTGATCAAATTTGTGATTCACAATTCCCTTGACATCTCTTTATCTCTCCTCCTTGCAGATCAATATCATTAGGAGGCAAAGTTCTGGACATTGTCCTTATTGTCATGGGCCTCATAGCGTAAGTTGGAAAGTCCGTCCTCTTGGCGTACCTGTTTGTCACCTTGTAGCTTGTTAGAACTTTCTCCAGCATTTACGTCTGTTTTTCGATTGACAGGATGTTTTGGTCTGAGACGTGGATTGCATTTAGAATAATAATTGGGCTAATCTCATCTGTAGAAATCAAATTAGTTGATTGCTACAAATTTTGTGTAACGAGGAGTGATCACGTGGGTATTTATTCAGTTGGAATGTTCATCAGAGATAGACGATATGAAATCTGCGTGGTGAAAATATGTTGTATTGCATGAAGAAAACATGGTTTCATATGTTTGATAACTGTACATGCTATGAACTTGAGAGCATGATATTTTGTGAAAAGGGACTTATGAGACAGTTTTAGAAGTGGTTGAATTAGTGACTAAAAACCATAGTGAAAGAATGAGAATTGAAGCATTACTTCTCTTCAAGAACCAAAGTGGATAATTTAAACATCATGGAAAATTTATCTATTGCTTTTGTGTCAAGGGAGGCATTGCAAATGTAGTTTGTGGAATATCAGTTGACATGCAAAATTTACGAAAATAATCCTTGCAAGATATATGGCCTGTGCAATAGAGTAGATTTATATAATATTCTTGACATATACTCAAATAATCTTCCTACCCTTTGAAATAGATACAGATTACAATGTTACTCAGATTCCTGAATAATGTGTCATATTACACATACATGTAGGTTAGATCTGCACATTACAAATGACTGTGCCTAAGTGTAAATCAGCATGTTTTATTCTTTCTTTCTACTATTTTCACCTGCAGAACAATCCTTGGGACACAAGATGCCCTCAAGAGGATGTTTCCAAGCTTGGAGCCGTCTGGTGATGCGATCCAAGGACCGGCGGTATGATGATAACCATAGGCCTTTCTTCATCATCATCATCATCATTATCATCATTCCAGGAGGACCAAATAGAAGTGACATTTAACTTGGTGCTCCAAGCAGCATTTCATAGCATGGCTAGAGAGCAAAACAGAAGGAGAGAGGATAAAGATATTTGTTACACCTCGAAGATGTGTGCAGAGGACTGTAACTGACTGCAGATTCCGTGCATGTTTTGTAGAAAAGTGGAAGTAAATTTCCACATGAATACTCTATGAATATTCGGTGAGCAGACTCACAAATGGTGAGTCGTTTGTGTTGTCAACTCCAGGCTACTTAATCTACTTGTACCGCGGATGAGGAGCAACAGTGTCAACTCGGCAGAGAAAGAGAGTGATATCTATATTAGGTGGATGGCAGTTATCTTCGATCGGTACCTTATGGAGCATTTCAGCATAATTACAGTGCTGTGTGCATTGTGCAAAGAGGTATACTCATTTAACCATCAGCGTGCCAAGCCCATGTTGACATCGCATGCGTCTGCATGGCGTATGCATCGCAGAGTGCCATAATATGCTTTCCCACAACTGAGATGCACCTGTTGATTTTTTTTTTTTTTTGGTAGGAATATATTGTAATTGTGTGCATAACTGATTCCATGTATTTGTTTGTTTGTTTGTGTGTGTGTTTTAATTAATCCCACATTATTGTAGCTTTACTTGTTTGTCAGTAAAGATGTCTTTTGCTTGAGTCAACCACCGCTGTGTGTCTGAAGAGTTATGGTACTTTGGCGCTTAATTGCACCTTAAGCACTGGCTGAAAACTCCAATGTGCACATTTACAGTAGAGGCAGAGGTGGTTCAAGCATAGATTTGGGTGAAGTGAAATTTGGAAGCTACTTTGAGTTGTTTTGGTTTGTATAAATGATTCACTCCCTGCGAAAAGTGTCAGCTTTTCTGCAGTCTTGGAATATTAATGTCATTGCCTGATTAAATGTCTGAATGTCTTCCTCTCATTGTTGTATTATGTAAAAGGCTGATGCTCTTCAGTCTGGTTTCATTTAACAAAAGATTCTTTTCACTGTTATTGATATGGTGATAATTTCCTACACATTATGGGCCACAGTCTATCTTGAATGTGTGATAATGTACTAGATACCCTTGAATTACTCTCACTGAATTGCTCCACCGCTCAGGCTTTGACGATTTTTGTTTTGTTTTTGTTTTTGTTTTTGCTCATTACATAAATGTAGAAAGCTTTCATGTTTCGTCTGCCTTTCATGCCCAAAGAAAGTTAGTTGTTGTCGTTGTACACTATGAGGGGGTGTTGATGGGTTGGCCCGTCCATGTTCTGATATCGTAGTGTCAGGTGTTGCTGTCATGCAGGGTTTCAGGTTTTGTAAAGCCTCTCCTTTTGTTTACACATCCTGCCCCTATTTACCATCAGTGATACTGTGGCACTATTCATATTGACATGTTCTTGTCGATGAAAACATGCAGGTGACTCTGTCTTTTGTAAGCTTTAAGAAAGGTGTTTGTGTGTATGTGTTTGTTAATCAAGAGAATCATTGATATTCTGACTTTCATACCGATTGTCATATCCCCCTTTCTTGTTTGCATGTGAGCGACGAGTAGTTTCTTTGAAAACTATCTTATATATAAGTGTGACACAACATCTAGATTTACATTTACATTGCTACACAGTCCCATACAATGGAATGCAAATATGAATTTTTCTGCCTACAGGAAGGGTAGGCTGTAAAAATCTGCACTGGTTATCTTGCTTTTTTTTGTCGTCAAAGGGGACCAAGTCTTTTGAACCGTTTCAATAAGAGAATGGATATGTTAGTGAAAAATCACCTATCCCCAGACTCTGATTGTCAGTGGTGCTCGTTGTACCTCCCCCCTGTGTGCTAGTCCAGTCAATGCTACTTGTGTACATGATGAATTTGACAAATACCACATGATCTCTGTGTTTTAGTCAGTGTTTTTTTTTCCATTGGACAGATAACCTCATTTTCACATTCTGTTAAACAAAGGCGTAAATATGTGTGTGCATCAAACTGACTTCTTGTACAGCACCATGTCAGTATGAAGTGGCCCAATTGTTATTATTGGTGTAGTTATTATTGTCCCCGCCGAACGAGTTCGAGCAGGGGACTATGAAACGGGCTCCGTACGTGTGTGTGTCCGTGTGTCCGTCCGTCTGTCCGTCCGTCCGTCCGTGTGTCCGTGTGTCCGTGTGTCCGTGTGTGCGTCCGTGTGTGATCAAAATCTTCAATTTGCTACTTCTCTGTCATTTATGAGCCAATTTTGATTCTGTTTGCTTTATATGATAGCACTACATGGGAGCTTTGAAACTTCTACACAGAATTTCAGTCGTGACCTTTGACCTTGACCTTTGACCTATATTGTACATTTTGCTACAAAATGCTACTCCTTCGCCATTTCTAACCCGATTTCGATTCCGTTTGCTTTATGTGATGGCACTAGGTGAGGGCTTCAAAACTTCTACACAGAATTTTGACCTTTGACTTCTTTGACCTTTGACCTTGATTTTTTGACCTATATTGTACATTTTGCTACAAAATGCTACTCCTTCGCCATTTCTAACCCGATTTCGATTCCGTTTGCTTTATGTGATGGCACTAGGTGAGGGCTTCAAAACTTCTACACAGAATTTTGACCTTTGACTTCTTTGACCTTTGACCTTGATTTTTGACCTATATTGTACATTTTGCTACGAAATGCTACTCCTTCGCCATTTTTAACCCGATTTCGATTCCGTTTGCTTTATATGATGGCACTAGTTGAGGGCTTCAAAACTTCTACACAGAATTTTGACCTTTGACTTCTTTGACCTTTGACCTTGATTTTTGACCTATATTGTGCATTTTGCTACAGAATGCTACTCCTTCGCCATTTCTAACCCGATTTCGATTCCGTTTGCTTTATGTGATAGCACTAGGTGAGGGCTTCAAAACTTCTACACAGAATTTTGACCTTTGTCTTCTTTGACCTTTGACCTTGATTTTTGACCTATATTGTACATTGGCTACAAAATGCTACTCCTTCGCCATTTCTAACCCAATTTCGATTCCATTTGCTTTATGTGATGGCACTAGGTGAGGGCTTCAAAACTTCTACACAGAATTTTGACCTTTGACTTCTTTGACCTTTGACCTTGATTTTTTACCTATATTGCACATTTTGTTACAAAATGCTACTTCCGGCGGGGACATATGTTACGCACCGCGTAATTTCTACTTTTCCTTGTTGATATTCTTCTTCTTCTATTTATTATTTTTATTTTTATTATTGTTGTTGTTGTTATTATAAAAATGATTACTGTCTTAATTATTACTATTATATTCACTGGCATGTTACAGGGTTGAATCTGTAATGCTGACTCATGTTTTCAGAGTATTGGCTCATTTTCCATTTCCATTTTATGTTTATTTGGTGTAAAAGATTAACAAAAAAAAAAATGTCCTGATACGGGTTAATATTGCAAAATCAGGGACAGATGGTGTGGGGAAAATGACGTAGTGTAATTAATCTGTTAACTCTAGGGCAGGCAAGAATTGGCAAAATTAACCTAATGAATTGGTCCTCAAGTGCGACATTTAGTTTAGTATGTTTATGATATACTTTGTGGGATCCAAGGAGAAATCCTTTGACCACCTATTTAGTATTGTGCCCGAAAATGAGAGAATTGTGAGAAAAAGAATAGCAATGCAATAATTTATCAAATCCTACAGGTCTGACATTGTCATTTGTTTGAGAGAAGAGATATGATGTAAATGTGGGAGAAATTTCTCGGCAGAACGTGAAAAGGATGATTCTATGTATGTCTGTGGAGTTCATTTTTGATGAAATACAATGTACTTCAAAACACAGACACTAATGTTTTCAATTTATAGGCGCTGTAGACATATTTATGCGATGCATTGAGCAAGAGATAAAATGTACAGCAAGTATTATCAATGTGATGATATTGGCCAGAGTTGAAAAGGTGAAAAGGTCGTGTAAGCTAGTCCATTGATGATGCAATTTTTGAAAAAATTTGATTGCGAAAATGCAGCTCAGAGATCACGTACCTTGGTATGACAATCAGCGTCCAATAATGAATACTGACATGTATGCAGTTGTACACCTATTTCAGGCTTGTTACAGTCCATTTACAAAATGTAAACCATGGATTTGATGTGAGTTTGGGCCATCAAGTTTAATAAATATCACTGGAATTATTAGGTTATTGTATTATTGATAGACCATGTGATGACTGCTTTTGTGGGTAAAGTTCTTCTTCTTAGTATTTACAGTGTAGAGAAGAGGAACTGAAAATGATTATTATGGCAATGCTACACTCTTGAATGTCTTCCAGACAATAGCATACAATGTACAATATTTTGTGTTTGTTTCATGCATTCAAAATATACTTAACATCGATGCAGTCTAATTATGACTGCTGACTCTAGCATGTAAATATTTCCACCACAAGAAGAGAGTTATATTTTTTTTTTCTTGTATTTTAGACCTGTATGATTATTGTTTAATTACTATTTATTTTGTTGTTGTACATTGTAGGCTATATAATGAACGAATGTTAGTGAATGATATTAGTGCACCACTTGTGTACAACTAAGTGATGTCTATTGGTGAATATTGCGTATACATGTGTATGCTAAATAGTGTTAGCCACATTTAATCATGGTCTTTGAATTGATACGCTGTGATACCATGTGCGACATACATGTATAGGTCAATTGCTACTATGTTGAGTCTAGCTTCACCCCAAATTTGCCAGCCAAAATATCGATGTCTCAGATTTCAGCACGTGCCTTGTAGTATTGGATTTGCTTTGAACGCTACACTTTGTGACCTAACTGTATCATCGCTAAGGTAAAAATGGAGGACACTGTTATGAAATTTTTCCTTTGTCAGAACGCGGGTGCATCAATGTTTGACTGATTTCTTCAGACCTGGCTGTTCTTGTATCAACATAGAAGCACAATGTAGTAGAGGGATTTTAGAAGGTGTGCTTATTAAAAAACAAAACAAAAACATAGATATATATTTACTGTGATAATGATATTAAGAAGAGTATATTATCATAAAAATAAAAAGATTTATTGTAAGGATGCATTAACTTGATGCCACACATGGTAAAGTGAAATTGACAGATGGTGAAAAATTTTGCGCAATTTAATAAATTATAAGAAGCTGTGAATGTCAGATCATTTAAAATTCATCTAATGTTGCTTCTTGTGTGGGACCATGCAAACTACAAATCACCAGTAGAGTGCACTCCCGTCATTACGAATGCAGTTATGATGAAAATCTAGTTTCAACAAAGTAAAATTCAGGCACAAAAAATATCAGATAGATATATATTTATTATCTTTATTCGTTTGGTTATAATGAAAGAAAACTGTCAGTCCCACAGACTTTGTTATAACGGGAGTTAACTGATTATGAATATGATAAAGAATGGGGGGGGGGGGGGAATAGGGCACGCTATGCATTTGATACATTGGCGGGAAGTCGGATATGACCCTCCCCCCCCCCCCCCCCCATATTCAAATGCATTCTGTCACTCAAGATGAGTCCAGTTTCACAGATACCAGTACAAGAATTTCAAATATCTGTAATACCCTATTAGAGGTAGGTAAAACTAGTTATTAAGAGGGGACATGCATTTTCAGTTTTCTTTTTAACTGCTATAGAAATTGTAGATGACATGTTGATTGTAGTGCCGTCTCCTTCATTCAGAGTATAAGAATATTGCGTAGAACTTTACAACAGTGTTGCTTGGATTAATATTCATCTCATTTTTGTTGTCATGTCATACCTGCAATTAATCAGAGGCTGAATACGTTGATAGGGAAGAGTACATTCACTAACGGGGAAAATGGATGAATTAATGGGACAAACAAATTTTGTGATGAAAATTAATAAGAGCGAATGAAGTGGAGTCCAGTAGTAAATTTGATATATATCTGTGACGTTCAGAACAGTCCAGATGGTAGGTTATCATGGCCACACCTCATGAGAATGAATGATGACAAGTCTCGATGTAAAAGTGAATATGAATGTATGTAATGGGTGCAAATAATTATGTGCAAGAGGAAACATTGATACAGGCACTGTTCAACGATGTTTCCATTTTGACAAATCTGAGCTGTGTGGGTCTGCCATACGCGATACCAGTGTCTCTGACATTTTGCAAAGATGAAGCTGCGAAATAATTTGTGGTTGAAAATGAATGCCAAATGCTTAAAAACGTGAAAATGTGTCACTGGTTTTACCATTAGTACTCAATATTCCCAGTAAGCTGTCGTGTTAGATAACACACTGTAAAGTGGAAATTTTTTGCACAAGTTATCTTCACGCTCGGCCAGGTAAAAGATGAATTTAGCATGTTTTTAGTTCCACAGAATCAAAATATGAAATATTACCACATTGTCTAACAAGCAAAAAATGTGCATGCTTTTATATTCATTGTTGTTTTATATTGTGCAAAATATGTGAAAATTTCCATTTTACAGTGTATCGTGGAATGATGTAATGGCTTGATTGTTCAAAGGTTTACAAACTTTGTTGATAAACTGACCATATAAAAATAATACTTTGTATAAGTATGTTTTCAGAGTGTAATAATGGTTGTGAATAATATAGCTAGTACAGGTGTATGTGCTGACATAACATAAAACTGATTAGCCCTGGATTCCTAGCCCGTGTAAATTCATTTTTCTGACTTTTTCCGTAGATCGACAAGTTGCTCTATGAATTTAAAGATATCTTTCTGTTTGTCAAATTTTTGTTCTTGTTTTTTGCTTTGGGATTTTTTTTCCACCCAAACATTCCATAGAAAGATGGGGATCCTTCAAAACTCTTGTAAAATATAATGAGCAATAAGCCAGTTTTCTGATGCATCAGATTTATATTTGTTCTGCACTTCCATGGTATCAAATGACCAAATTATCCTCGTTTTGACAATACTTAGCATTTCCACAGTAGAATGCAGATAGCATACCTTGGGAAAAGTCTGCCTGAAAAAGTTGTTCCGTATGATGAAATTGTGTTCATTGTCAGTCAATTCAATTACATTAGTAGTCAGAATCAATAAAAAGCAAAATAAAACAAAAAATAATATTTCATTTGATCATCAGTACAATTTGTAATACCAGACATTATTATTGCCTTCATACACAATACGGAAATTACTATGTAATGGGTTTTTAAACACCAGTAGCAATCTGCATATATGTTAAGAGTAAACATTGACACCAATAGTAGCAGGTGTATGATGTTATCACCAGTGTAAGTGTCTGTGTATTTAAATGTATTTGATTGGACATATACATGCATGCACTTTCACCAGTAGTTACTGGTGGCTGTGTGTTGTAATTGATTTAGTTAGGTGCAGACATCAGTACACCTTCACGAGTAGTCCAGGTGTATGTGCATGTAAACTGTGTTGAATTAAACATGTGCACCTGTACACTCGTAACATTAGTGCAAGCTGTTCGTATGTGTATGTGCCAATTACATGTAATTGTTTTGTCAACTTTAATCAAGACACAAAGTTTTGATGTTTAGGCTGACAGAAAACTATATGGTATTGTCCATTGGAAAATAAAATTGGAAAGGAGAAAGTGAAACAAACAGGCAGTGGATGGACTGAAAAAATTGAGATCAGAGGAATATGTTAATACATCAGTGTAAATCAACACAACATCCTTTAGGCATCTCAGTGATTGTGATCTTGTGACTGTTTTCTTCTTTATCTAAAATTTCTCATTTTTCATTTAAAAAAATGGACTCAGAGTGTAATGATTATTTTTATTCTTCTGGAGAAAGTGACTTTTCTCATGTCGGCTACATATGAGAACATGACATTGTCTCATATTTTTGATCAGAATCATGGAAGAAATTTTCCTTTGTAAAAGAAATATTCTCATGAAAAAAAAAAATGTAGATGGAAGGGATATCACATTCCTGTGGCAGTTGTCACTAGCTTCCCATGGGATGTACAGTGGACTCCTGTTACAACGAAGTCCTAGGGACCAGCAGTTTCTTTCATATCAAAATTTTCTTATAACCGAGCAAATAAACAATAAAAAAAACAAACAAACAGAGAGCTGATAATTTTGCAACCTGGATTTTTATTTTGTTGTAACCGGAATTTCGTTATTACCATGTTCGTTATGACGGGAGTGCAACTGTATTGTTGGTCGACATGCGGACATTACAATTCTTCTCTGTAGTTTCATGATTTTCTCCTGTGCAATTCAAAGCAATTCTAATATATTCACAATGTATCTGTTGCTTTTGTTTCAAGGAATATTTTACACGAGGTGAATTCCACAATCTTTTGTCTTGAACAGACTGGACCAAAGATTTAACTCCTGTAGTGTCAGACTGACTCTAGTTTCAGCATGTACAATGTAAATGTAGTTGTGAAGTGAAGAGGCAGAAAATAATCAAAGCTTTTGTGAATGCCTACAACCAGCAGCAGCATGACATGGTTACAACTTACGTGCATGAGATGTATTGTAAAACCAGAAACATTCAAGGAATGAAATTTCGGCAAATTGGCGACTGGCAGTCAATATATTGTGTAGACAAAAGCTTTTGCGTTCATTTTACTTCCGAAAATCTTTGCTCCTCACAAAATGCGCAAAAGTTATCAGTATGTTACTACAATGTAATATGCTGCCTGTCAATGTTGAGTGAAATGATGACTGATTTGTTTTTTGTTTATTTTCAATCAATGTTATCAATTATTGTACATGATTCTTGTATTGTCTGAATAAAAATCTGGGAAATTGTTACATGGACACGACGCAATTTTTACAGTTGTATTGTTTAACGTGGTATAGCAGTGTGCAATGCCTGATGTGTTTGATGTATCACTACATTGTAATACAGTGCACTCCCGTTATAACGAAATGCTTGGGACCGGCCGTTTTCTTTTGTTATAACGAAATTTCGTTATAACCGAACAAATACAATATCCATATACAGTCAAACTTGCCTTAGCGGCCACGTGTATATAGCGGCCACCTGTCTATAGCGGCCACTGAAAAATTCCCCCCGAGAGAAAAGCCCTGTTAAAGACTCTGTGTATAGCAGCCACCTGTCTAACGCGGCCAGTGGCCACAAATTTTGTTTCCCGCAGTAGCTTTTAACCTATCTATAGCGGCCAAAGAGATTGCTGCATTCAGCGGCCAAAGAGAATGCTGCATTCAGCGCGTTTTTCTGCTTTTTGTAGCCGTGCCAGTCATTCATGGGCAACTTTCAGTGATCGCTATCGCTGCATTCATCGCTCATTTAATATCAAGCTTTCTTCACGACTGTACACATGCTACTGTGCAACAATACTATTTCAAGAACACCGGCATTGTTCAATACATGGAACACACGTGTGCATTCGTACACACATACATGAACATGTACGTTCCCGGTACTCATAGATGTATACAACGATGATACATGTACATTTGTAAGAAATGCACACAAAGTTGGATAACCTGCCTATAGTGGCCACCTGTCTATAATGGTCACTTTTTTTGTTTCCCTTGGATGGCCGCTATAGACAGGTTTGACTGTATAACGAAAACAAGGAAACCACGTATATATATCATATTCTGTTTGCTGAATACTCACCATATACCGGAAAGCTATGTGAAATGTGATGGGATAACTGTATCACAATAGTAAACGCAAGTTCCCCTCAGAAACTGTGCGTTACACAAAGAGCGAACACACAGTGGTGTGAAGCGTTCACCCATGCAGAGACGCTATAAATGCTTGTTCCGCTAGGTATTTTCGAAAGCAATTTGCATTTCGTTATAGCGGAGCACATTTCTTTTGTTTTTCTTTGTCTGTGGCGCTCGGAAAAGACTTCAGTATAACGGACATTTCGCTATAACCGTGTTCGTTACAAGCGAATTTTTTACCATAGATTGTAATGGTGATAATTTTGGGACCAGAAGATTTACTTCGTTATAACGAAATTTCGTTATAACCGTGTTCGTTATAACGGGAGTGCACTGTAGTACATTTTGCAGAAAGCTCAGCTGAAAACCAATAGCATCTAAAATAAATAATTACTTTCTTTCAGCAATGATGAAATATGAAAGCTTGTAAGATTGTTGGGTGGGAAGTGTTTTGTCGGATTTTTTTTTTTCTGACATATCTGCTCTCAGCCAATCAGATGCAAGGATTTCAGTGGCTTGTAAAAATTTGTCAGAAGAAATAGTTTTCTGTAGTTCACCATGAACAAAATATTAATCATGTAAGATCTTCCATTTTACAGTAAAGCATCCTCATCATAATACTTGTCAAAATACGGAGTGAACTGTCCAAGAAGGGACTAAATCTTGATGTATAATCATAAACACACAGATTCCAGAAGCCTCAAATGAGTGACCAGATTTCAAGATGACCTGTCATCTTTATTTCCGTGAAATATAATTCTTGCATCTACAAATATTCTTACATCTATTAACAAAGGCATTTGGACAAAGTGACAATAAATAATGTAATCTAAATATCTTACATATACATGTATGTACAACTAATGTACATTGTATATGGTGTGCATTATTACAAATTTGTGTACATTCACGTGTGATCTCACAATCCGTGAATACTTATCCTACACATTCTGATATGCTTTACATAGACCTGAACATTTCACGTGGTTATGCACTTTGCTGTTACTTTAACCAAGCTTATATATCAGCTTTCAATCACATTCATCCTGAGACTTTGGCACAGTGTGAGCCTAATCCACTCTGAGCAGGAGAGCCAAAACAACAACTTCCATGAAGAAGACACTTGTGATGTTAATTAGACTAAGGGGAAGTGGTAATCTCTTTGCATTGACTCTTTGATCTGAGGACATCTGTTCCATACCTGCCAACCTTAAAATGTAGTAAACATTAATAACTGGCAGAAAATAATGCAAAAATAGGAATCTTCACGCATCTTCCATACATCATTATTTGCTGGTGTTGATAAAAAATAAGAACACAAAATTGAATGAAGCATCTTCTCTCCTAGGAAATAGAAGTGTTCCTATCAAATGGGGCCAGTTGGTAGGTACGTGTATGCTGATCTGATCATTGAGCACAGAATACAATTGTCTGGTTAGGGAAACAAACAAGAAAAGAGTACAGGAGAGGAGAATAAATCCAGGAAAGTCTTTATGGCTTTCTTGGGATGACAAGCCTCTTTGTTTTCAGTGAAGATGTATATCTGCATTATTTTAATTGCACAGTCTGCTTTGTTCATAAGACACATTTTCAAAGCTCAACTACAGTGTACCAATGCCCATCAAAATTGAACTAACTAGTGTCCACGATGCATTGAATTTATATCTTTCCTGCTCTGGGTCGCTTTGTCTGGTTCGCTTGATAAACAAACAAGCAAACAAAACAAAAACTCCCAAACCGAAGACAGTCCACAGAAAATGCATATCTAACCTGTGACCGCTCATTCAAACAGCTACTCTCGAAGATCAACAATATAAGATATGTGTGCAAATAGCTGAATGAAGTTATGCCATTGACAAGGATTGCTGAAAATGTTCGTTACAAGGGACAGGATTCCAATGTGAATTCCACTTGCTACATTCTTTAGAACACAGAGAGCACAATGCTACAGATTTCTTAGAAGGCATAATATTGTCAGATGCAGTACCCATTATCACAAATGGATAATCTACTAATAAGACATTAAGCTCCTCTCTACTTTATTCGCCTTTTTATGTTTTTCTTTTTTGTAACATGCTTTGTTTGTCAGGCCAAGGCAATGACTGACAATCATCAGCCAGGAAAGTAGATATTGCAATGTTACTACTGAAAAAAACACTTCATGAAATCAAGCGGTTGAAAGACAGTCTTGAACGTTCTGAACATTTCCACTATGTGAACCTTTCCATGTCAACCAGTTCCGTGATAATAAATACCAAAGTATACAATATTGCCTTACTCCTGGTTAATTTCTGGCCTTTGAATATAGCAAAAAGAATTCTGACTATTAACTCTATGAAAGGGGGAAAGGAATTATCTCAAAACTTTGCCGAGAATATTTTGGCGATGCGCTTGGCCTCCTCGGCCGTGGGTTGCTTGAAGGAAAGCGGAGTTGACCGTGATGCTGGCGGCCTCCTAGTGCCTCCTTGGGTCAGACGCTGGGCCATTTCTTGGGCCGCTTCAAACTTCTCTCGCTCCCTGGTGGTCAGCTCCTGGTTATCACATGTGGAAAGAGCATAACAGAAGGGCAAAACTCGTAAATTACACATCCATTCAGAAAATCAAGTCTTGAACATCGCTACTTTACATTTATGAGTAGGACACTTTGTCTTCAATATGGGAAATTGTCCTCAGTGGTCATGTATCACAACAACATGACATAGCCTGCCATGAAATATATCAATCATTAGCCACTATAAAGGTACACGTCCTAATTCTTAAGACAATGTCTCTGCAATTCACAGTACTAACGTGGACACAGTTACTGTCTCTGATTGCACCGAGCAATTAAATGTGTTTGACTGATCCATCCTCAAGTCACCAACACTTTCTCATATCATCATCACTTTGCCTCCACTGTACATCTATGTTGTGATTTCATTTCCACTCCTCAAGTATGCATGCCTACTGTCTATTCATTATTCATAATGTTTAATGCAATGAAAACATGAAAAATTGATGTGTCACTTTGCTTATTCTTTTTCTAAATACATTTCTGTAATAAAAGAGATGTACTGTATGACATCAGGCAATATATTCTATATGGTGATTTTTAAAAAAAAAACATTTGTGAATATTGTTAGTTAGCAGATACTTGTGGATAAATTGCATCCCTTACCACCAATGCCCTAAAAATGACACTTTAATGTGGGGGATCACTGACATTTCTACTGAAAAAAAAAGGGGTAATACAAGTGTACTTGTTTCTCATCAACCTGATGAGAAGAGCTGATTTTTCTACAACACACATCTCCCATAGACAACTGCCTGACAGTACTTGGGACTAGTCATCAATGGGTTACTACTTTTTCTCAATCTGTCACTGTGGTTCTTGGTTGTGAATTAAAAAATCAAAAAAATTGTCATACAAGCCCCAATTCGCGAAATATCATACTTGTAAAAATACATCATATACAGTATCAATAACCAGACAACCATGGAAACACTTGGTTTCATGTCCCACGATACATCAAGATTGAGACCTACTCGACGCGAGTCCGTCCCCGACGGTCGAGAGATGTTGCTGTACAGCGCCCTCATTGACGCCTCCAGATCAGACGGCGGTAGGAAGAAGTCTGGCAGTCTATCACTGACAGATGTAGTAGGTCTGGGTCAGATGTGTCAAGGTATTAACTATGGATTAATTGCTAGTCATAAGACCTTTCATAGTGAAGTACCCATATCTATACTGATGTTCATGTAGGACTAGATTTGATTCAAGGTTAGTCAAGCTCCTCATTGTGCAATTGACATACAGCATATGCAGAAAACACATTAATTTCTTTTTCTTTGATTTTTATTTTGTCATCACCACTATCAAAACTATCATCACCCTTTTACAAATGTATCACCTGAATCACTACTCGCCTAGCTTCCATTGAACAAATCGAAACACACATGAAGACAATGAACTTAACTGAAAAATCCAAATATTTCTGAACACCAAAGCAGCACATTTCATATCAAATTATCTCGGCATAAGAGTGTCTGTACCATCCACTCCTCAAGTCAAAGGATACATATTTCTCCTTGCAGCTGTTGCTGCTGTGGCTCTCTCTGCCTCCTCTAGCTCAATCTGTCTGAGCTGGAGTTCAGCCTCCCTCGCATCCAGTGTCAAGACGATGCCATCATCCACAGGGTCCTCATCTGTGATGACATCTCCCTCTCTTCTGCCAACACCATCATCCCTGATACCACCGGATGATGTCCTCGTATTGCTTGGCTGCATTGTTACTGTGACATCGGAGACACTCACCGGCTTTGAGGCGTCATAACCACTTGTGGTATTCTCTCTCTGTAAGTCCTTTCTCACATCCATTGAATCTTTCACTTTTGGTCTGGTTGCCATGTCGACTGTTCCCAAAGAGCCATCAGGGCTGGCATCTGATGACCCTTGTGCAGCAACATTACTGACACCAGGAGAAACATCTCTCTCGTGACTGGCTTCTGTCACATGATCATCATCAACAGCACATAGCCTCTTGGGGATCTCCGTCTCATCACGCCCCAAATACCTCCTGGCAGTGTCATCTTCCTCATCTTTGGATCGTGAGGCTGGTGGACCTCTGGAACCACAGCTCTGCTTGTCATCTCCACTTTCAGGGACTGCATCCCTACGTGTGGCACCAAGGCTACCATCTGAATGGGGAGTCCTAAATGCATCATATGGTCCAGCTGACGATTTGCTGAAGTGGCCAACAGCTCCAATTTCCTCTTCTCTGCCACGCCTGTCTCTTCCTTGTGGATGGATTGTGCCGTCAGGTAAGCTCGGGAGATCGTGGAGATCGGAGGAAGGAGCAGAGGCAGAATCGTGGCTGGGGGTGTTGGAGGAGACCCACTCCGACGAGGAGGGGGGACTGATGACGTCAGGGCTGATGCCTGCCAGGAAAGCTGCTGATGAGATGTCATTCAGTGGTCTCACGGGAACAACATCCTCCTCCTCATCCCACCCATCATCCTCTTCTTCATCATCTTCTCTACTCCTCCTGTTGCCATAGTGATGGCCATGGCTAGTCATTTCTTCATGCAATTTATAATCTCCATCACCAATACTGTGAGCGTCCCTTTCCACCGCAAGTCTACCATGGCTCCCATCCTCTCTGCCTGTGTCGACATATTGCTCAAAGTTCTGATCTTCGTCTCTGTCAAGGTCATGGGAGTGATCTGTTATGTCACTGTCAGTCTGATCTTTGTGTTGGAGAGATGTTTTACTTTCCCCTGTGTCCTCATTGTTGGCATTTCCATCTGACAATCCCCTTTGTCCATCATCAACCTCATTTCTATGGTGATGGGAGACCCCCGTCCCTGATGTTGGAGGAAGAGATGAACTGCTTCCTCCTGACAACTTGCTCTTCAGGTGTTGGTGAAGGGACTCTAGTTCTTGCATGTTTCTCCTGGAAAGATGTAATCAGTAAGAAATATGTGATAAAGTTCAAATGCATGAAATGTTACTTTGATGTTGGTAGCACACACAAGATTGTATATGTGAATTAAGAATTACAAGAAATCTGATTTGTTATGGTATTTCACAAGAAGAAGGAACAGCAATAAAGATGCCACATTGAACGAATAATACATTATGCATCAATTTGTTAACTAAATTTTTAAGCCTACACAGGCAGGATAGCCATGAAAAAAATAAATAAATAAATAAAATAAACTTACGTTGGAGAAAATCTCTTGTAGAAATGGCACTACCTTGGTGCTAATCAGATCAATTAACAGATATCACCATCGTCAAGTCAGTGCGAGGAGTGTAGAGTCAAGAAAAAAACTGAATCAAGCTTGAATGCATCTCTATTCCTATCAGAACCTTAGTGTATGACTGCAATTATGATCTTCAATCAGCATTTGGTACATATCTCTGATGAGAGTACTGTGTAGTCCCACCTGAAGTTATTAATGAGGTACGAAGTGGATGGCCCTCTGTCGAGAACAGATGAACCTTGCTCTTCTCCAGGTTGCTGGCTGGTTTGTGCAGAGTCCACTGGAGGTTCCTGAGGCATCATGCTGGCTGTTTCAATGCCAGCATCTCTCTCCATCTTGTGCAAGCCTGTATGCATTGAAAGAGCGAGGAAAAGGATGAAAAACATTCAAGGTATGCTCATAGATTTGATAACAAATGGAACTGGCCAGAAAAAGAGATCTGGAATACCGGGGATGGGATGATATTTCAAACAACATACACCATTATAAGAAAAAATACAATGGCAATTGTTTTAGATTTTTTTTTAGGGTTGACATAGAAGGCTTCATACCAATGCGCTTAAATGAGGAATTCTTTAACTTTAATATGCCTATATCAGACTGGCAAACTTTGGGTGAATCACTTTGTTCCCTGACACAAGTTTTCATAGGTGTGATTTGACTTCTCTGATTATCTGTTCCGAAAACACTTTCTGCAACTCTGTAACATTTGCTATGACAGGCCTACTTTGGTTCGCGTGCAATCATCCAAATTCGACCACACACCATATAGTACAGAACATTTCTTGATGAGATTTTATTCATGAGGTTTCATTCATTCCACAATGTTTTAGCTCCGTAAAAGTTCCCAAGGCAAGTAATGAGGGTTATATTATAAAATCTGTCCAATTTCTATATAGCACCATCCAGGGTAGGAACAGAACACAATATCGTTGAGGAGCTTCATGCACCCAAGCCCCTGACCTAAGAACAAGACTCACTCTTGATCCTGTCCTGTAGCTTCCTGTGGTACTCCCTCACCCCTGCCAGGTGCTGCTGAAAGTGCTCCAAACTCCTCGCTGCAGGGTGTCTGGATGGAAGACTATCGGTCTGGCTGGGAGGGTGGGGCGAGGAGAGGAGGAGGTGGGGAGGGGGGAGGGGCACTCGGCTGAACAGGTGGGAAGTGTTGGGGGACCCCTGAGGAACAATGAACAGAACACCTAATCTATCATCACAATTTTTCTTTATTATCTTTTCTTTATTTTTTAATTTCATTGTTTGTTTGTTTTGGTTTTTTTTACTAAAGTATACTCTCTTTATGAATCAGGTAATGGAATCAGACAATGGAATCAGACAGCTATTTCATGGAGTGCCAGCAGCCACTTTGACCATAAATTAGACATACTTTCACTCAGTATTCAACACGGCATATATTATCATTTCTAGAATAAGAAGGAGATATTTTAATGATTTAAAAGCAGCCAATACTTACGGCATGAATTATAACCATCCCAGATGTGCATGTTTGCTTCCTATCAAAGTGGGCTGTATCGAATATACAATTCTGAGGTGTTTAATAAACACTGCAGCTGAGCTGATATACATGTATTAGGCCTACTGAGATGCTCACCAGAACTTTCCTGTGCTGGGGAGATTGTCTCAGAGGTGAGAGAGACTCCTTGGGAGTGATAGAGATCTGGAAGAAATCATGTACAAAGACATCAATAAGTCTCAGAGCACAAACATCTTATAATTCTAAATTGCTCAGCTGTTTTCCATCATTGATGATGTGTCTGTGGTAGCAACATGTGATGGAAAACTGAGAGAAAAAAACAACACACACACACACATCGCCAACATCCCTTCTTCAAAATTGTTCTTTTGAGGCAAAGTGTGATGAGATCAAGGTAGCGGAAATACAACATTACTATTTCTTATGGAATCCACCATCAAAGACTGAGTGTCATACGCTTTTAATGATTGCAAATTGTCAATTCATGATTCTTCAACATTTGAGATAAACTTTTTTGATACTGTCATCCACACTCTCCTGCAATGGCCGAATTCAAACAAGGCAGCAGCATTGAGAGTAAACAATTTCATGTTTTCTGGCGTTTTCCTCTGAAATTGTCAGAATTGACATCTGAAATTGCTAGAACATCGAAAATGTTTTCTTTCAATGACTGGTCAGAGCTTTAAAACATCAACTTTTAATATTTGACTATTAAGTAAAGTTGTCAAACCAGAGTATCTGAATATGATAAAACATTCAAGACTGGCATGGAGAAGATGTATCTTGCTATGTATCTTGTATACGTATCTTGTATATATACATGTATCTTGCTAGGCTACTTTGTTGTTATTATTACTATTTTTTTCTTTCACTTACACATACTTGAACGGGAGTATTATGCACATTCAGGACAGTAACATACTCTAGATGTAGTTTTGTGGGATTTATAGTCCATGAAATGAGCAAGATCAAGTACAGCTATTAAAAAAAATGTATTCTGATTTTGTCTTATTTTGATGATAACATCTGATGTGATCTCACTTTAATTTGACCAAGAGTCTGCCCAGAGAAGTCCATGATGTTATACCAGCCGTCCACAGTCTTGATGCCGGCTAAGAGTGGTCCAAGGTCTACTGAGGTGAACCCCAGGACTCTATCCCCTGTTGCATCTAGGCGGGCAACAGGTATGAAAAGCAGAGGTCAGTTATGGCAGTCAGTCACTGCAAGTCATTCTCATATGAAATACCGTATGTCCCCAAAAAATTACAACGGGACACTCCGCAACGATAACTTAAAAAAATAGTGAATCACTCCAAATACAATTTCAGGGTACGAAAATATAACTTATTATGCACATCTTCCGGGGAAACCCCATCCAATTTGCTTCAGTGGTCAAAGAGAAATGAGGATCTTCGCAAAGCATGTCAGGAATTCCTTCCCTCAAAGCTCTGTTCATTGTGTTCACACATTAACCCGTTGAGGACGAGTCCTGAGTATACTCGGGCAAGGGTCTATGGGAAATGCGTGTTGTAGCAAAATCAGCCCATCCTCAATGGGTTAATATGCAGTTCCAAGAGCATCCAAGTGCTAAACTTGGAAGAATCGGACCCATGACACACTTTACAACGATCCACATTTCTCTGTGACCACCTAACCAAACTGAATGGGGTTTTCAGCAAAACATACACCGTAGGTAAGATGTTATGTTTTTAGACCCTGAAATAACATTCAGACTGTTCAATCATATTTCAATCACACGTTATAAATTCAAGAATCTGAATGTAATTTCTTTGGGACATACTGTACAGTGTGAAATTCTCATGCTCTGAGCAAGAACGCACTTATTTTATGCGAGAGCAATGTCTGGAGTTGAAGGGCAGTGGACCTCTAGCAGACATAGCATAGTGCAAGTGAGGAATACGTCTGGGATTATTACAACTGTACATTAAGCACAATTTCAAACAAAAGCTGATGCTCAAAACAACAAAGTTTCTTATGACAAAGAAAATGGATTAACACACTTCATCTTTTTCATCAAAAAAAGATTAATTCTTCATCAGTTTAGTAATAAGGTTACAGATAACCGCTCCTGACCTTTCTTGCACTGCATATTTTTTTTTTTTTCAGCCACAGCCTCCTCTTAAAATTTACACTCCAGTTTCCCCTGCTGACTTCATGCAACGACATTCTAACTTTTTTTTGCACCCCCCCCAAAAAAAAAATAAAACAAACTATTCTTTAGCAAACAGCATTGCATCTTCACTATCTTCACCAAAAAAAAAAAAAAAAAATCCTGAATAGAGATGTAAATTTCCTCATGTTTAGCACTCTTGCTTACCTTGTTTACTTGAAACTTGGTGCCATATCTTGAATATCATGCTCTGTTGAATGAAAATAAAAACAACACAAAATGATTAGTACGATGCTAATGATGATACAAATAGGACAAAACTGCATAAAAAGACATGGTTCAATGCAAATCTTATGAAGCTGTTTTGTTGTTGATGTTTTTTGTTTTGTTGTTGTTGTTTTTTGGGTTGTTGTTGTTATTGTTTTTACTCTAGTCAAAGTGAAAGTCACACACAAGGAGACTAACTTTGTAGTTGATGTAGCAGTTGCTCTTCATCCTAGCCCATTGTTATTAATCTATCACTATCACATGGTTTGATTAACAAATGTCTGATGTCGTCACATAAGTGCTTTACAGCTTTGATGAAATGTTTTGTGTTGCGTAGATACAGACTCTAATACCCATACACACATACAGACACAGGCACATGCACACACACACACACACTTACAAACTGAATTTCCGTATGGCATGCCATCATTCTGCATAACACAGACTTTCAATTCCTACTAGTTCCTACTCCTCATCTGCTTTAAAAAAAATCCCAAAACAAACCCAAATGCAAGAAACAGGATTAGTACCTGATTATCCAGCATCTGCGGACTGACAGCTACATCCCTGGTGTACTGCCAGCAGGGGCTGGTGGAGTCAGCAATAGTGGGTGTGGCAGCAGGGGAGGGACCAGCAGCAGACTGGAAGGTCACATAGCAACAGGGGCGGAGTGTGTCAAACCTGGACAGAGGAGGACAGACAGAATATCATCACATAAGATCAAATCAGCTCTACGCATCAAGAAAGTGAAAACTGCATATCTATGAAATCAATGCAAGACAACCTGACTGGTGATAAAAATAAAATGATTTACGGCTCCCTTTGACCTTCAACCCTTGACCCATTGAGGATGAGCTTATTTTGCTACAACACGCATTTCCCATAGACACTTGCCTGAGCATACTCGGGACTCGTTCTCAATGGGTTAACAACAAGGCCGTGCATTTACACATAGATCAAAGCATGCTCACATGTGCCAGTCCACACTGAGATGTGTCTCACTTCGGTAGTTGCAAAATTGTAATTGACTTGAAATATGCAGACTTTGATTTCACAATTAGTAAGATCCCCCAGGACTTTTGTTAAACATGAACTGTTATGCCAATCGAAACCCCAACTGACTTCCCACACGCACACAAATTTGACAAACGCAGCTGAGCTAAGGATCGCAACTCTCCGCTACCTTGTAGGGTCAGAGAGGTCAGAGAGATGCATGGCTCGTTCGACCACGACGGTCATCCAGACTGGCCGGTTCCTCCTCTCCTTCTCCTTCTCCTCCTCTTTTCTCTTCTCTTCCTCCTCTGATTTCTCTGTAACCCGTCCTTCGTTCTCGCTCTCCTCGCCAGCGGGCCTCGCAGCTCCTTCAGAGGACTCTTCTTCAATCTCATCAGAAGGTGGATGCTGTAAGAAAACAAATTATGTGCCAAACAAGGAAACAATAATTGAACCATCCACATACATGTACCATACACATGCAAGACTAGAATCTAGATAATTGGCTCACATTCAGTGTTGTAAAATGGAAACTTGAATATGAAACAAGTGCAGAAGACCACGACATATCTGCAAATTTGTGTATGAGAGATTCATTTCTTGAGATGAAATAGATATATCATCAAAATGCTTCTCTTCATTTTTTGTGCAGTCATGGACATTAGATGGCATTACACTTAATCCTTACAATATCTATTTTTAAAGACAATGGCCCAAGATTGACAAAGGTACTTTAAATTGATTCAACAGTTTAAACTTAGTCCATGGACTAGCACAAGTGTGAAATAGGCACAACTTGGCACATGCACAGATCAGCCCATGTTTTTCATTTAATGCTTGTTGGCATCAATGCTACGTCATGTGCACTTTTGCAATGAAAATCTGCACAATCAATTGACTAATCTTAAACTCAATTTGTGAATTCTGCACTATTGTGATGTGATGCCTTCCTAGAGCCTCATATAAAGGCATTTGTAAGTGTGTGTTGAAGTTGTCAGTGTGATCAAGTATTGTAAATCTCTTTTATGACTCACAGCAGGTATCCAAAGCTGAATGCTAGCACACAACACATAAAAACCAAGCACTTATCAGACTCACCCTCATGACTGTTGGCTTGTTTTGGGTGACCCTGAAGCCAACGCGGGCTCTGAGGCACGCCCCACCCATATCAGCACAGCCTGGTTTGAATAGTGGGTACACACCACTGGTGGGTGGGTAAGGGAAAGAGGATGGAGAGAAGAGAAAAAGACCATTACTGAGACATGAAATCGCAATGAGCCACTGTAACCATGTATTATGGAATTAGAAACATGTTCTCATCTTTGCAAAATTCCAATGCACAAACTGCTATAGGCATAGCATCTGACTAATTAAGATACCAGGTACTTATTATATGATCATGATACTCTGTCAGCAAATCCCTGAAAACTTAAAAGCATTCAAGTTTTCATGATGAACACATTATGCATCATTTACACACTGGCTGCAAAACTATCAAGCGATGCAAATGTGTATGTTCAAAACACAGCATCATACATTCTTCATGAAAAAGATTTGAATGACCTAAAATTACACACAAAACTTTTGCATTTAATCATATATCTTTTAAACACACAACTCTACTTCAAAACAATAGCACACTTATTTTAAATGAACATAGGATGCTCTGGTTTAAGCATAAAGCTTTTATTAAATACACAGCTCTACTCAAAACAATAGTACACTTACAAATGTTGTAATTCAAATGAACATAAAATACTCTAAAGGGGAAGTGGTGTTATGCCCGGTGAAGACAAATGAGAGATTCTCCTGTCCTGAAAAAATCCCCAACCAAACACTCACCTGACCCGGTGCCTTTTGACCCTGCGATGACATAGAGGTGAAAGGTCAATGTAGGCACATCCAACCAGCCTGTCCCGGCGACGGGGCCTCGTTTGGGGCTCCTGGGCTAGCTCAGGGTTGTAACTCAGCCACACCTGCACCTCCAGCTGCTCCTCCCGCAGGTACCTTGGTAGTCATGACAAGGACAAGACAAAGCATTTGAGATCCATATATTCCTCTTTAAGAAATTCTTGTTGGTGACTCACAGCAGTCAAATGTTTCAAGCAGTTTGGTTTGGACACAAGGCTAAAATTGTTTCATAAGCTGGGATGAAATATTGATTCATTTAAGCATTTAACATTTGCACTCATCTATTATTCTAGAAAGAGTGATGTGAAAAGTTCCCCAGATTGCACTTATAAAATACTGTAAAAGTGGATATTTCGGGCGAGTACCGGTAATCTTTTGTACTTGGCTGGGTAAAGTGAATTTCGCGTGTTTTTAATTCCGCGAAATCAGGACATTAACTATGGGAGCATATGTCACGCAAAAATATTTGCGTGCTTTTATTTTCACACTAACTTCTGGTTGCGAAAAATGTGTGAAAATTTCCACTTTTACACTACAAATTCCGCCCATATGCATATGGATAATGTCTCCCAAATGAAGATAGATAGACAGTCTACCTGTGCCATTTTTAGGGAATCACAGAAGATCAAATCATTTCCATGTGATCAGGATCAAGTGATCAGTATGGTGGATTTCCCAGAATACAAACTCAGATGTCCCCTAGGTACATTGTATCAAGAGTGTCAAGACTCACCAGGCAAAGGGCTGTGACCGTTTGGCATGGACGACCTGTGAGTGTCCAAACTCTGCGCTCAGGTGACCGTCGTCCGTCTGATCTAGGTAGCACAGCTTGGAGCAGATCGCACCTACGCCAAACATGGGGTAAATGTATTTTAGGAAGGTTTCTTGAAAACAGATCAGGTACAAGCATGAGAACATCCTCAGTTCTAATTTTCAGAGCCAGAGTGAGGGCAAGACAAAGTTATTGAACAAAACGTCTCTCAGGAAGATCTGACAGCACACATATCTTAGCCATTGCATATTACTTAATACCTTTTTCATTGTAAAACTGCAATTACATTGCATTTACAATTTGCAATTACATTGCATTTACAATGTTAAACCAATGTTCAATACAAACATAAACGCACTCTGAAAAATTGATACGCTTGCATATACAATCTTAAGTCAGAACTGACAAAGCCATACAAGAATTACAAAATATATGAAAGTGCATTTATGTTATTTTATGACATGAAAGTTATCTGTGTATGAGAAAAAATGGATAAAATGAATATGAAAATGACAAAAATAGTGAATACCTGTGAAAGAAACACATAGGCCTAGCATAATGCATTCGTTTGCACATCATATGATCAACTAACAATGAGAATTCTTCTCTGTTCACCGAGTGGTCAGTGTATTCTCACCTCTGTCATAAAATTTGTATCTGATGTAGGCCTTGGTGTGAGGGTCAGGCTGCTCTTGACCGGGTCTGAGTGAGGACTGGACGGGGAACCATGCAGCGTCCACATCTACGGTCACTTCACAGACGAGATCGCTCTCTGCCAGGTGAGGTTGATGTGAATACACAAATAACACAGCTGAGGTAAACCACAAGATATAATGGCAAAATTGGCTAACTATGTGTACTTTAATTGCTACTTTTTTTTAGATTACTGGAGTCAAATTAGAAATGTTAGTAAAAACATTTGACTCAAATCCTTTAGGCAACACTATCACCTGGAGAAAAACACAGCAATAGTAATGATAAATCATTGCACACAAATGAAAAACAAAGGTACAAAAACAAGAGTGTTAAAGAGTGTCATGAAAAGGCCAAGCATGACAGGTGTCTTCCAAAGATTTTAGAATCATAATACTTCAATTAAAGATTCTAAAGAAATATATGTTCACACACTAAACATTATTTGAAATACCACATCTGCAATAACTGCAATTTTCAACTAACATTAACAGCTATCACACATAAAATATAAGTTTTTTTTTTTAATTCAACCTGGACAAAGTACACTTTTAACTTCTATCAAGAGCTAAAATATCATCCTAAACTTGAGAAAAGAATTTGAAAAAAGAGGGAATACATACAAGTAATACAATGAACTTGGTTTAAAAAAAAAGTATTATTATCTGCTGTGAAAAGAACTGCCTATTTGCATATTGATGATGGGGCAGGGCCTGCTGGCCACACCTACCTCCAATAGGGAATACATGCAGGTGATATAATGAACATGGTCAGAACAGTATCCTTGTCTGCTGTAGAAAGTACTGACCATTTATGTGTTTATGATGGGGCGGGGCCTAGTGGCCACACCTACTGTACCTTCATCTCCCTCGGTCCAGACCTTCTCCATGTCTTCCAGCATCAGTCCTTCTGGACTCCAGCCCACTTTGCGGCCGGCATGGATCACCTTCTCCCGGTCACTGGCGTGGCCAAACTTGATCGAGAGCTCGACCCCTCCCGCTGCCACTCGGTCCAGCAGTCTGGCCTGATGGCGGTGGTGGGCCGTATCGCTGTCTGTGTCAGGGTGTGTGTCGGGGTGTGTATCGCCCCGTATGTTGGAGGGTGCGGCCTCCCAACCCACTGGGGGCAGGGTGAGGGGATGCCATCCCTCGATTCCTGGAAGAAGAAATAGGGAAAATACTCCAGTGGTTGCTTTGGACTTCGGTTTGTTTTTAAGTATCCATTAAGTGCGAATGTGTTCCTCTTACTAGTATTCTGGCAGCTTATTGTCTTATGCTCTACATTGGAATAAAAAAAAGATAAGTTAATTCAGTGCTTGTGAAAACAAGCAACTGAGTAATGTGCTTAACTTAGTCTTCCACTGACTGATACTATCAGAAAATTTAATAAGTGTATCTGCTGACAGCGAAATGACTATGACCATGCACTGACCTGTTCGACTTGCAAGTAGCTTGATGAGGGGAATAGTTATGGTGCCAATCAACACATCTCCGGTTGCTGCTACCACTCGATGGGCCAGCATGCCCCTTCCTGCTTCTCCCCGGGGTAGGGTGTGGTCTACATAATGGGGTCTGTCATCACCCATTCCTGTACAGAAGTGACAAGCAACACTCAACACACTGCCACACTCAACTCATGCCCATCTAATGAATAATCACAATCATGTGCCTTTGGAATATATACATTTGTAGATGTCTCATTCATCCTGCACTTGCTGCCTTGACAAAATATCAATGTCATATTCTTGCTCTTTAATTTCTTTCCTTTGAATTAAAACGGAGCTGGTCTTGGCTGTTTATCCGTTAATTTAATCGGGAGGTTCATGCATTATTCGTAAAAAAACAAACAAAAACAAAGCAAAAACAAGCAGTGTTTTTCTTCGCTATCTCTTCAGCATGAACAACATATAAGCTAATTTCAATGAACAGATTTTTATGAATAGAAAAATAAACTTATGTGTCAAAGGACGACCCTGCCATGCCAAACAGTGAAATGCAAATCGATGAAGATCATACAAGTCCTTCTTGGACAGGTACAGCTGACTAGAGATTTAGCCTAATTGACCATTGAAAATTACGCAACAATTAAACTTTCTATGAACATTATTATACTTTATCTCTCTGTGATATGGGATTCTGAGAGTGGCGGATGTACAGTATACATGTCACTCTCATTGCAGTGATCTACCATCATCTCTGGCATCACTCTCTGAATTGGTCATGGCACCAGCAAATCAATGACCAAAACTGAGAATGCCAAATGAAAGCCTGTTCTGAGTTCTTCAAGAGCAAGAGAATCTATCAGAAGAAATGAATTTCAAACTCAGACATTTTAAGTTTTGTCAGAGGTTCAATAAAAGAGTGATATAGTTACTTGATACCACAGGTTTGTCATCTTAGCTGCAAAATGAATAAATAAGTACTGTATACATGGTTATTTTCACGTACAGATATTTTCGCGAATGACGAGGCCATAAACATTTTCGCGAATTGACGCTGACGCTTACATTAATGCACTATTAACAGGGCGCATGGAGACATTTTCGCGTGTTGTTAAATTCACAATTCAACTGTGATTCGCAAAATTCGCGAAAATCAAACCCTCACGAAAATAACAGCTTATACAGTAAATAAACTTTGAAAGTCAAAGTGGATATTGTGATGAGGACTTGCATCTTGATATTAGGTTCACTTCACTATTTCTGTCTTCCAATCATCCATCCTCCTACCTTCTCTCAATCCAGGCACCTGATGCCACACCTGTAGGGTGAGGTCAGCCGTCTCCAGAGCCTCAGCCAGACTTGACACCTCCCCCTCACGCCCGTCTTCCCCGTAGGCCAACAGGAGAGGGCAGGGTAGCTCCAGGAAGTGGTTGAACTCTGGGCAGAAGCTCCTGGCTATGGTGCGCGTCACTCGTACTTCCTGCAGGCCAGAATTCATCATTACAATCGTCTCTCTCAAAACATCAGCATCAAATTAAAAAAAGGCTACTGTAAAGCAAGATAATTTTGTGGCATGAAACTTTTGCGAATTGCCACTGGCATTCAATGCATGTACTGTAGACAAGATCTTTCACGTGCATTTTAATTTAGCGAAACTTGGCTCTAGCAAAATTTGTGAAATTAAATGCACACAAATTTCTCTGGTTTTCCAGTATCTTTTGGAGGCCTGACGGGGCAGCTATAATATAAAATGGATCATTACATTACGATCATCCCTCCTTTTTCTTGCGCAAGAAATATCTTGAGCTTTGTGCATAAATTTCAACCATGATTACACCACAATTGGCTTCAAATAACATTGACAGTTATTCATACAGGTGATACAAGATGCACCAAATTTCTCTAAATAGCATTTCCACGCACAAGGAGGTCATTTCACTTTTCTTTGGCTCCATTTTGGTCTCAGTGTACTCACATCTTTGGCCAAGAAGGACAGGTGTAGTTTGATGTAGGAGTTGATGCCAACCTGGGCTGGGTACTGCATGCTGGTGTCGTAGCGTGCCAGAGCGGCCGCAGCAGTCTGCATTTTCAGTCATAGAACCATGATTATATTTGGCTGCTGACAAGCTTCACGAGCAAGGAACCAATTTCATTCTAATCAATTCTACTTCGATTCATCATTCATCAATGTTATGTACTAGATAAAGTTGTGAACAATTGCTCTTTTTCAAAGACTCTGCTGACAGGACCAGTGGGTATTGTAGTGTTGTAATTCTGGGATTGGGAGAATTGAAGAGTCCATGCAATATCAGAGCTGTTGGGATACTACAGAGCAATACTTTTAGTAGGGCAGATATGTAGCAAAAATTGGTCGAGATGCTCACATCCGGCAGAAAGTATGAAATTTTTCATTTAGGGGTATTTTGGGGTGCTGATTTCAAAAATTGCCGGATCCAAGATATCTGACCACGGGGTCGGCCGCCATTTTGAATTCCAATATGGCCGCCATCACAAAACAAATTTAAATAATAATAATAATAATAATAATAATAATAGCTGGTTTTTATATAGCGCATTTCACACACTTCAGGGTTTCAATGCGCTTTACAGACTATTAGTCTGTGTCCCTATCTTCAGTGTCCCTATCTTCAGTTCTGAATGACCTGTGGCACCAAAATTTGGTAAACAAGAGCGTTTTGACATATTGAATTTGATGACAGATTAATTTGAAGTGTCTGACAAACATCAAATGGCCGCCATTTTGAATTCCAATATGGCCGCCTTGACGAAATGTTCAAAATCCCTATCTCGAGTTCTAAGTGGTGAGTGACGCTGATATTAGGTGCAAACAAGTATTTTAACATACTGAGTTAAAAAATGGACTAATGTGATGTGTCTGACAAACGTAATGCCCGCTATTTTGAATTCCAATATGGCTGCGAAGACAAACATCATGACTAGCATTCACGGGCATGCCCAAAAGTGTAGCAAAAATGAAGCATAATGCACCTTTCACTGACGTCACAATGTAAATACAGCAGCGCGCACTCAATCAGTTACAAACGCGCGCTCAATCAGGTAGCCTTATTTACAAACCCGAGATAGAGATTTTCAACACTCCAACATGGCAACTATGTAGGAAAATTCAAATTGGCTGCTGTGCAGCTTGTCAGACATATCAAATAAATATGTTTTTGAAGTCAACGTATCACCACGCTTTTAATGTATCAAATTTCAATGGCTTATGTCATTCAGAACTGAAGATAGGGATCTTTGACGTCGGCCATATTGGAATTCAAAATTGCGGCCGACCCCGTGGCCAGATTTCTTGGATCCGGCAATTTTTGAAATCAGCGCCCCAAAATACCCCTAAATGCAAAATTTCATACTTTCCGCCGGATGTGAGAATCTTATTCACATATCTGCCCCATTATTTCTCTTTTAGCTGAAAGTGACATGTCACTGTGATACATGCAACAAATTTTGCCCATACAGTGGCACAACCCACAAATATACGGTAAGCTACAATTTAGCATAAGTTCCAATGTCTACACATTTTGAATTCATTCTTTTCTCTAAATATAGGGGAAAAACAACCTGTTACTGATTTTCTCATCTCATCTAAGTATAAAACATGTACTGTGTGAACAATCTATATCTTGCTATTTCTATGAAGCATACTGGATACTTTCATGTACAAGGATGAGGGATTTGGAGAGGTCAAAAACTACAAACACTAAAATCAGACATTCAAGGCAGCAAAGTTTAATGGCAACAAAAGGGGTCATCAGGTAGTCTTCAGTAGTAATATGGGCAAGTGATGCTATCAACATTGAAAGAGAAGTATGCACCTGCTATAGCTAACAATAATGCATACTGCCAAAATGCTTGTAGACTGATGATGTCACACTAGGCACTCATGAAAATTGATATAATCAGAAAATGAAATATCAATTCTACCAAATTCTAACAGACTTTTAGCCATGGTGACTAAAATCATAACACACAGAATGACGGGCAGATGGAGCTCTCTTTGTAGGGTAAGATCATTGCAGTAAACTGAAACAGACAGAAGCGTAGAAATGTACCTTCAGTCCACAGGCCCTGTGTATGGTGACAGCCAGTGACACATGGGGTCCCCCACTGGCCAGTTTTCCCCCTGCTCCACTGGGCTGAGAAGGTGTTGCATTCCGTATAACAGTCTGCCTGTAGCTAACTGTAACATCCAGCAAGCCACCATCCTGCAGCTGCTGTATACAGAGGATAAAGACCATTTGTTCCAGTAGTGCACTTTTCTATTAATAATATCATTCAAGTCCTTTTTAGTTACTTAAAGAGCACTGCCGGGAAGGACTATGCTAAATGACAGCTAACGCCATTCAATCATCTCAAAAATTCCTACCAACCCCACCATGGTAAGGACAACATTTGTGCCATCTTTTGACAGGATGGCGTTTTGTACCAATACATCGCTTAAAGGGATAGTACAGTATTGGTGGAGATGAGAATTGGGCTTCTAACTTTTTGCGAGATACCAAGAAAACACTCATGATAGAGTACAGAGCATACCATTTTAAGAGGAATTCAAAGTTTATTTGATGAAAATCGGGTTTGGAATTACTGAAACATCCAAAAACAAGGTAAAACAAAGCGATCGTAATAAAGTGTGGGTCCCACACTTTATTAGAATTGCTCTTTTTTGGATATCTCAGCCATTTCAAAACCAATTTTCATCAAATAAACAGTGAATTCCTCATAGAGTTACATGCTCTTTCATTTTTCATGAGAGGTTTCTCATTATCTCACCAAAAAAGGTTAGAAACCTGAAATTAGGTTTCAACCAAAACTATACGATCCCTTTAATGCAACTTATGTAACAAAGAATGATAGTTTCTGTTTTTTCCTTCACAGAAATCATAGCAACGCTGCAGATACATCTTGGACATGTGTTTTTAGAGCAAAAACAGATAGAAACAACAAAAACTGGGTTTAGTCCAACGGTCCCCATTAATGATTTAACAGGCAGAATGAGAAACTATCAATGAATTACTCAGATATGTGTCATAAGATGATTAAAAAGTCACATCACTTTTTTTAAAAGTGTAATGGGATGTAAAGAGATATCATACTCAGCATGCCCTGATATGTGATGTAAATAAAAGGTATCATAACATCAATTTTCATCGACTACAAGATTTCTTGAACATGAATTCATGCTTGTGGAACTGTGCACCATAAAAAAAAAAAAAAAAAAAAAAAAATGAGAGCCATGCAGTACCAATCTAGCTAGTTAGAGGTCATGTCATAATTTGTACTTTTTACTCATTACACATGTATGACAATATATCACCGCATATATCATAATACATTATCCTCGCCGTAACCCACAACACAGTCAATGCCCTAATGATGGCTGTCAGCTTTGATAATCAAACATAAGTTCGATGTGGGAGTTCAGCAATCATGAGTTTGTGAACACACACGGCATTTCCTCTAGCAGATGGCATACATGTACCTTGGTCCTTTTCTCCTCCGAGCCTGCCGTCGGCTCCTCCTGCTGGGAACGGAGAGGGAGAGAGAAGGTCTGGACGCTGGGCTCGCCTCTCCTCTGCATGGTTACCATGGCGCACAGCTTGGCCAGCGGGAGGGATGCCTAGGATAACACAAAAATGATTCGTCATCACAAATCAAATGTTATGAGTGATTTTTTTCAACATGTTGGCTCTGAAATATTGTGACTTTACTTACAATTACACTCGTACTACACATGACACACCCAATTCACAAGAGTCACGGATTAGAGCAGTAGATTTATCTTTTAGAAGATGGGGTACACAAAAACATACAATTTTCAATATCAATTTCCAGATAAGTATCTAATCTGTTGGAATACAGTCTTTGCTGGAAATTGTACTTTTTATAGACCATATTTGCAGATATTTTGGAAGCCATAGTTAACAGGACATAGACAAGACACTACAAATATCAAACAATGCTGAAAATACTGAATGAGTGAGATTTTAATAGTTTAATGCAGACCCCGTGTCTCCATGCTCCTCCTCAAAAAGTTAGCAGTTTGTACCCCTGTGTCAAATCCTGTATCACAGCAAGTTAGAGCATGTACAGGCTGTTCATGTGCGACCCGGTTTCCACTAAGAGCACACATGTAACGAGTAGCAGTACAATGTGCCACATGATACCATGGCGATTTGAATGCTATCATTCGCGCATTCAATAACTATGACTACTTCTTCAAATCCCACGGCACCCTTGGAAGCATTTGCTGTAAAATCGACTTTAAGCCACCATCACTGCGATGTGTATCACTTCAATATGCATTCATACAGCATTGAATCTACACCAAACACGACCCAGACACAATGATCTTCAGTCACCTTAGCAATGACCTGGTCCCTGACATTGGGGTAGTAGAACCTGCACCAGACCTCGAAGGGGATTCCCCCGGCGTGGCCACCGACACCTGCGCATGCTACCAAAGAAATAATGCGAGTAGAAAATGTTCATTATCTCTGGTTGAAGGAAAATCACATCAATCAAAGATGTATACTTGCTTTAAGGTAACATATTAACATATGAAGAGAAATTTTACCAAGAATTTCTAAATGCAAGTCTTACAAATTAAAAAGAAAAAGAAGAAGAAGGGTAAATAAGAGATATCAGTGTTTCCTGATCATCATATTTTGATGAAGGTGTACTACAGACCAAAACCACTGCACACATTCTGGAAGAGTGTTTGTCTTTACTTTTCCACAGATGTCAATGGTTTTTTTTCTCATTTTTTTTTTTTTTTTTTTTGGGGGGGGGGGGGAAGGGAACCACTCGAACAAGATTCAGTTATTTTGAATTTTACAAAAAATGCAAACTCCATGGTACATAATTTCATTACGACGAGCTACAATGTGGGCTCTGTGCATGAGGTGATCTAGGAGTCTTGTGATTTACGCTTAAAATGACCTCTGCTCATCTGCAATCATTTCTGGAAACATTCTCAATTTCGAGATCTACAACAATTGTGTCCAAAGGACAGAACAAAGCAACACAGACCCAGCATCGCAAGACCTACCTGT